>NW_023596461.1:42057523-42083501 GCF_011947565.3 Pollicipes pollicipes
AAACGAGATGTATTAAACAAATCTCATTGACTTGGTCAGGTATGCAGACAGCTAAGTCAAAACCAAGCTGCTTTATTACTCTAGGGTTTGGCTATATGGGATGGTTTTCAGTGCTCATTTTTTAATTGATTGATAACAGGAACAACTTAATGCATCTCCCATAAACTTTTCAAGATTAGCATATTTCACTGGCCTAAAATGACCCAGGTCAACATTCTGTTTTTAGGAACATGCTGCCTAGCGTAATATTTGTCGGTTTTCAAATGCAAAACTTAAACCAGTCGTGTATGATTTTGGTCACCATGACATTCGAAAGATCAAACAAGGCCAGTGGCTTTAAATGGGTATTGGTTACCTTTTGCTTAGAACGGGTATCTTGGTTTTGGGGGCACTTCGGGCGCCAGCTTGAAGTTTGACCTTCTTGACCTGATTTTACCCGAAGGCCATGACCTGGGAACCTAAAACGTTGACCCAAGTGTGTCTACGTACAGGCCAGTGCACCCTATGGGTTTGGTGTCCAGCTTTTTTAGCTCCTGAGATCTCAGAGCGGTCAGGTTGCCCCCCATCCGAGCGAAGGGTATCTAACCGGCCACCCGGGCGCCTGTTAACAGCAGCAACATACTCACAGTAGAGCACGTCTTAGGGCAGAAATACAAGCAATTGAACGATGTGTTTGTCGCTTGCATGCTGAGAGATAATAAGCCGGTGCGGGCTGCTTGGCTGATGGCTAACCGAGTTGACCGGTGCTCGGTGTGGCGATGTGACCTCGGCCAGGTGGCGTCCCCGGTCACGTGACCATGGCGACTGACTCGGGATAACACTACAGAGGCATTCCAGTCATTGCAATGGCTGCACCACCGCAACGGATTACAGTGAAGGCGCTGCAGCGCCGAGACGTACCGCGATGCACCATTTTGTGCGTGCGAGGCGCACGCCGTCAGCACTGCGAGGCGCACGTCGTCAGTGTTGCGAGAACGCATGCCGTCAGCGTTGCGAGGCGCATTGTCAGCGTTGCGAAGAGCATGCCGCTAGCGCTGATCTGCAGGGAAGTTGTTGCGGGGCCAGTGGTGCTCTTAAGCGCCGATGCTGGGAAGGCTTCCGTCCGGGAGGTCAAGCGGAGGGCTTCCGACTGCGGTTTGAAGCCCGAACGGAGCGTCCTTCGGGCGGCCGGGCCTGGACGGCTCACGATCACCATGTGACGGAGGCTGGCCGTCACCAGCTCGCGAGCATGCGGGCGGCCGGGCCTGGACGACTCACGATCGCCATGTGACGGAGGCTGGCCGTCACCAGCTCGCGAGCATGCGGGCGGCCGGGCCTGGACGGCTCACGATCGCCATGTGGACGGAGGCTGGCCGTCCACCAGCTCGCGAGCCGTGCGGGCGGCCGGGCCTGGACGGCTCACGATCGCCATGTGACGGAGGCTGGCCGTCACCAGCTCGCGAGCATGCGGGCGGTCGCAAGCCAGGGGACGTTCAGCGGGTTAGCGGTGTATCCCACCCACATGGGCCGTCGATGCTATGGAATAAAAGGCGAAAGCGGTGGGCATAGTCCCAACAGCTAATTATGGTTATGAGCTCAAAAGTGTGAGTGCAAGTCTAAGTCTGGATTTCTGTCGCGTTGAGCCAGAGTCCCACTTACGACTCCATGCTTGACACATTGCATGAGTCGGAGCCGGACAGCGACGTGCCATGGCACATGGTACGTGGCTGGTGGACATGGGGGACATGACACCGCTAAGAGGTCTATGCTAGACACTGGGAATTTCGCAGGAATTCGGTCCAAATTCGTAAGATTTCGAAGCGAATTTGAAGTTTTCTCTCGTCCCTGAAGAAAAATCTGACTGCGTGCCAGGAGTCCGAACCCAGCCATTTCCACGATCCGTGAGTGCGGGTCCGAGTGTGCTCCTTTGAGGATCGAGTCAGAATCCGAGTTCTCGCCCTACTCTGATTCCCTGAGCCCTTGAACCCGGGTCTGGTCAGTTTCATGCGTGGCCTCACGGAGTAAAGACGGTTTGGCGTTACAATGTCACGGATAGCTGTTGTCAAACACAACAGTCTCGATAGGGGATAAGCTCGTGTTAACCAGACCTCACCTTAATCTAGCGTAGAGTTTTACCTAACATCTGGCCGAGTTATGAATTGAATCGCTATCGAAATGTAGGAATGTAATGATAGTAATGCCTTGGTGATCGATGCGTAGTCTAACGTGGGCTAGCCAAACCCGTCCAGTTACAGCAAAGCCCGAATATCCGAACTGAACCTGTGGAAGCGGATCTGACCCACGTGACCCGACGCAACCCCGGATAGGTCCGTGAATATCTACTTGTATTCCCAATACCCAGGCTTGTGCTTACTTTCACGATGGAGCCGGAAATGACTCAAGAGTCAATCAAACTTGTGCTGAGTGAGAATGGAATAGATTTATTTGAACTTTTGTCGCGAGTCAGAGGCGTAGCTGTGTCGCCGGAACTGTTCGTGAGTCAATCCAAACAGGAATGCAGGTGGCAAACATGCAATACTCTGGCCGCATACACGCGCAAGAAACTGTTCATAGCTGTATATGTATATATATATATATATATATATATATATATATATATATATATATAAAACTGTCTTCCTAATGGAAGTATAAGACCTATTTACTCTTGTGTGACGCCCATAGGCCATACGATGGGCTACTTCTACGTTTTGGCGCTGGAATCGATTCGATCAGAATCGATTCCCTTAATTGGACCATATCACCTTAAATCAAAACCGGAGTCGACTTCAAGCCGTGGGGCACCTTTTGAATTCAGAGTCGGAATCAGGCCCATTCGGTGCGATTAGGAGTCACAATCAGTTCCAATGAAATGGAATCAAGCACAAATCTGGCTATGATAGAACTAAAATATTTTTGTCCTAAATTGTATTTTCTATCCAACTGTATCTATCAGTCGTGACTGAAACCGATGCGAAAATCAGGGTTTACTCGGGTCACGTTGAGTCGTTGGGGGTCGAATGCGATTCAGAAGT
This sequence comes from Pollicipes pollicipes, assembly GCF_011947565.3. Taxonomy (NCBI): domain Eukaryota; kingdom Metazoa; phylum Arthropoda; class Thecostraca; order Pollicipedomorpha; family Pollicipedidae; genus Pollicipes; species Pollicipes pollicipes. Next base: position 42,060,538 of record NW_023596461.1, read on the forward strand.
CTCAGCTTTTCAAATTGTCGCGTCTGAGTCCGGGTCTTGACCTGTCACATCAGTCTTTTCACTTGAGCCCGATTCGCGTCCAAAAAGTTTCGATTCCGGACTCGAGTCCGGGCCTGGCGGCCTTCATGTCTGCCTTCGAGGCTCTGAATTCGAGATGTAAACATCTTATGGCGGGGCACCGGTTCGTGCCGGAGTCAGCCTGGTTATTGAGTCCCATCTCAGAACCGGAAACCTTGGGCTGGTTTCGGCGCGCTCACTGGCTGGCAGCACAGCACCTTCTCAGTACATGTTTGCATGTTCTGGCGGCAGGAACATACCGCGGTCGAAAGCTATCGCCGTTCCAGTGCCGTCGGCACTGCTGCCGCACCAGCAGCCCAAACTGCGTCTCCGCGCCGATGCTGACGGTATCTCATATCTCCTGCCTGGACACGGTAGCTCGGATGAATGAACTCCGCCGCCACCCATGGCGCTCAGAGATTCTGAGATCTGACCGATCACAGACGCCCGCTTCCGTTGATATGTGAGCAACATAAGCAGACTCCTGTGACGTCACCACGAGTGGTGCAGGGTGACCCATTTTGTTGTCGCCTGTGCCTATCGCCTGGAGGGGCGAGGTGATATAGTGCAGGGCTGTCGAGATGCCCTCGGCAGTATGTCACCGTCTAGCTCATCTGATGACGTCAGCGGTCTCGCCACCGACCACTTGCACGCTTTGCCCCGCGACCATGGGCGTTGATCACAGCACGGAGAAAACAGTCAGATCCGAGCTAACTGGAAATGTGATTGGATCAACGTTCTGATTTCCCAATGCGGATCTCGCGAGCGGAGAGGCGAAACGTCACACAAGTGTGAGGGGTGGTTGCACAGCTCTTAATTATTGGAAACAAATCATATCTGGTTTTCATCGAAAGCTACATCACTTCATTTCGTACATTGTAGCTAATGTCATCCACGCTGTTCAGGTGAATGGTAATGTCATCCACGCTATTCACAGGATCACAGGCATCCACCTCTACCTTTACATCAACAAAGGTAACCCTTTAGAGATCTCTGAGGTGAGATATCTGAATATTTGAGAAAGTTGGTAACTGAGAAAACATGTTTGCTGTCCTACCCGAGAATGTTATGGCAACTCTGTTTTTTACCTACAAGATGCATTGCTGTCTACGTATTTCTACAAGGGATTTGTCTCATTAGAAAAGCTTGTGCTGCACAGTGTGTGGTTAATATGTAATTTGCCTCGAGGACATGGGTGGTGCTAATTTGTCAATGCACAAGTGCTTTGCCTTTACGAACACTTTTGAGTTAAATGCGGATAAAGATGCGGCTTACTGCTTTAATCTATTTGTCATCTTTTTTCTCGGATAATTACGTGTAGTAACCGCGAAGTTAACTCATTCTGATGTGGGCCCTATAGGATGCATGCATTAGTAGGAGTTTCGTAATTGTTGTGCTTTGGGCTATAGCGTTATAATCTAACACCGAGCACAGATAAGTCCAAAAACTATTTTTGAAATCATAACTTTCTGATCGTTTTAGAACAACTTAACTAAGAGGCATTTTGGGCAACTCCCATACATTTGGGCCTCTGGAAATGACAACAAATAGTCTACACATTGTGGCATGTTCTGCTCGCTTGCGACGCAACTTACCCTGGGAAAAAAACACGTAGGCATAACTTCCCTCACTATGCAACACAACTCACTCCGGGCTGTGGTAGACTGTGTCATATGAAAGGTGTTCATTCATGACTAACTTACAAAAAAGCCGGAGACGTGCTTTCCAAGACGCCACCACTACACATGGAACCGAATGGTATGGCTGTATGCAGATATAGGAACCTTAGTCCTATTTTTAGTAGTTCTAGTGGAAAATGCTCAGAGGAAGAACTGATGCAGCCGCCTCTACTCTCCCTTGTGATGAAATATGCTCACTTACAAATATTGTTGTACTTGTGGTGATTGTACTAAATGGAAAAGACTGCTCAGACAGCAAAATTTCCCTCTTCGGTAAAAACGCGCCACAAAACGTTATTATTTGATTGCGTCATGGAACGTTTGCAGGACGTTGAGGTGCTACCAAACTAGCCGTACGAAATTGCCACCCTGACACTCGCATGTAGTGTTTCAACTCGTCGAGAGGTGGTAGCGGCGATGCTATAAGTGTTTGTTCAGCCGTATATTGTTACGTGTTCGTGTTTTGGCCTTGTCTCTTAGTGTTCTTGCACATTACACCGCCAGTTTAAGATTGTATCCCTGTATTCACATGCGCGGTTGTGGCGCTTTTCTCGAGTTATTCGATTACAAGCCTTATTTCCGTAATAACTCACAATCATGTCCAACTTCTTATATTGTGTAGCACCAAACCTGATTCGTGATTGAAACTTGCTCGACTTGCATCTTTGCGGGCGTGTATCTCAGGAACTAGACGGCATTAGGTCTCAAAAATAGCAGGGCTGTTAACTGCACCGGACGATCTTCAACACGGCTGTTTCAGCTCAAAATCACATACAAATGTAGAACGCTCCCTTTAACCCTCGCCATGATAGGGGGGGGGGGGAGGGGGGATGATGCAAACCCCCTAAGGACACCTGTCCAGCATATGGTGCAATCGCGTTCAAATTGGCAGTAGACTATGAGGTATCCACTGCGCGCCTGTTAGGAACAGGGAATACGCCTGTTTCGTGTAGTTAAAATGCATGGCCTCGTATGTAAGGCGTTGTTGAGCTAGAAGGATGCGATTTTACAGAAAAACGTATTTTTGACCCGCCATAATGGGGTAAATTATTGATCTAACAACATACAAACCAGCCCCAATCGCGAGACCTTATTGAGAGCAGCCCACTTGTGTTTCTCGCTAAGCTCTAACTTAATTACATAGGAAATGTCAGGGATCACATCAACCCCCCCCCCCCCCTATCAGACCGCGTTATGAAAAACGGCGAATCAGGGCAAGGGCTAAGCTGCGCGTCTGGGAAACCAGGGCAACTGGGTTCGATTCCCCGTGACACCGGCACTGATTTCCCGGGTGAGGGGCAGGCGACGTTATGCAGCCCTGGCTGCTGAGTACGTTGTAAAGCCCCAGTGACACGCACGGGTCATTTTCATGGCAAGTTCAAGCTTCGATACGTGCACCAGTCCATCCAGTGTTCAAATACCTCATTAAGAAAGAACAATTTACGGTAGTGACACACGCATTTGTCTCGCGCTAACCTTGAAGCACAGACAGCCTTGTAAGCGCCCCACCGAACCGCGTGCCGATAGCCTGCAGCTTCAACAACGAAAACTGACGCCCCTAATCGAACAGATCAAACCAGAGTGGGCAGCCTGCACCGGAGGCGACCTCGGCCAAGCGTTAGGAAGAAGCGTGCGGGACGGGGGCGATGATGAAGAGCTGGCCGGCCCGCCGCCTGAGGCCATTTGGCAGCGCCTCGGCGCCCTCGACAGCCGACCCACGCCTCGCCGGCCCTTGAGGCGTCGGCTTAGCAGCGGCCAGAGCTGCCCGCCTCTCGCGCGGGCGGCGATATCGGCCCGCCCCTGGAGCCGGGCATCAAATATCGCCGGCGGGGTGCAGCTGGGCGCTCGGCTCGGCCCGACAGCGGGCGCCGACTCGACGACAGCGGCCCGCACGCGGGTGACGCCGTGCCTCGGCCTGATTAAGGGTGTAGTTCCCTTTTCAGCTGGGGATCCAGTGCTGTCTCGTGGTTCATGTTGTCATGAGGCGTAAATCGGGAGATTGGCGAAGGCAGGACCCGTCGCCAGCTGCAGCCTCAGTGATTTGTTGACATTGCGTGACCTGAGCGGCACGAGAAAGCCATGCTTTACCTGTATGCACACACTTTCGGGCAACCTGCAGCGTAAAGGAAAATGAAAGCGTGAAAAAAAGATCGGTGTTTGTTTGCATGATACGGCGGCGATAACGCAGCGTGTAGTTGTCTTGAAACTCCTTTTGCACATGCGGCATCTATTCGGTGCAGTGTGGCGTAGCAATAAACGTCATTGGGGATTACTCCTCAAAGCATTCCTTTATTTCTTTCCGCAATTTGCACACAGCTACGTTATGGATATCTAGCACAGCTAACTGATATTACCAGCAATATATGAGCAGGTGCTGTTTGCAAAAGCATGAAAACGTCCGTGGTGGTAAGGTGCAATGCAGCTTCAGCAAGCTTGCCTTATGTTAAAGTGTTTTTAATGCTTGCCGGGGCATTTTGCTGATATTACTTGGAAGTGGAGTCCTGGCTAATCTAGTTTGTTGCGCATATCTTGTCTGAGGCTCGACTTGATTCCACATTTTTGGAATTACAAAAGTTTGCGAAGTCCGGTTTGGAACTTGGACGGACAGTGGCCGGCATCTTTTTAAGCAATCGATATCTTTTCTGTCGTGATGCAGGCTGGCACGCATCTCATTTTATTTGATGCAGATACACATAACTTACCCACCGTCGTTTTCTCTCTTTTCATCTCATTCAAATGAGAAAGTGCGATGGCGCGGCTAGTGGCGTGTTATTGGTTGTAGGTAGTAGCTTATTTGTATAAAACATGACTTTTCGGACAACTTGATTTCTAACTTTTTGGACGGCCATCTGGTTTGGATAAGAACTTAAAGAAAACGTCACCGCTGATCCAGACCCAGCCACCGTAGCAGAGTAATCCACGCCAACGTAACGGACAACTTGTGCCCAGATGTTAAAGTACCAATATGTGTTCTTTTCTGTTGATAGTTACAAAAGTAGGGTGGAATAAGCAAATCGTGTCTAAAAGAAGCACAAGCGGTGACAGTGAAACCAGCCTCTAGGAGAACGCACCAGAAATTTTGTGAACGATTTACCCGGGCCCGTATCCACACGGTTTTTCCCAACAATTCTGCCCAACCTAGCCCGTTACGCACTACGTCAGGGTATCCTTGAGATGTGGCGATCCATGACAGCTCTCACCGTCTCGACCAGTGGTCAATCAACCGTCAAAATAAGGCAACGAGGCGTGCCTTCTAGAATGTTAGCACACACAAATGTATTGATCAAATTGCCTGATATCTTCCCCACATAACCTGCACATCAGCTCCATCCGAGTCGCAGTATGTAACTGTCGGTCTCTCAGTTCCTGTCACTGTGTCTCTACATGCCGTCTCGCTGTCGTCATTGATGATATTCGAGGAGCTGCTTCGATATGTGCAATCTTTTAGGAGGCAATGCGCTCGTGTTTCTTTTTTAATTCGCCAAATCACTGAACTGGACGAGCTCGTGAATTAGCATTCCCTAATTCAGCTTATAAGATTTTATACACGGTGCACCTGGCTGCGTCCAATATATTTTGCGATACGCATGCTATGTCATCCAGAGAGTGTGTTAACATATTCTGCCTCCTTTTCTTATTTAGTGGAAGCGCGACCCAAAAATATGCACCCGTCCCCAGGCGTAGGCAGACGTGTGCACCCGAGGCGCACTCGGAGCGCATTTCGGGCAGTTTTGCGATGCGTTGCATTCTTTGGAAGCTTGTCAAAGGCATGAACAATGAATTTTATTTGGAACGAAAGAACCTCAGCACGCTTAGATCGATAGACGTGCCCCATTATTTTCAGAAATTGGTTCCGGCTGAGTCTAGTTTTTTATCGGGCTGCCTGCTCTCTTCAAATCAAGACAATATCCGGCCAGGCTGCGAACAACCCATGGGAATTGTCGGCAATGTAACGGAGATAGCGATCTCATCCAGTCCTGATGGTGTGAAGCAGTGGGGCAATCCGAAGCGCTGTTGAAGCCGCACGTGCGAGCTGAGCACAATGAATGGCCTAGGCCTCGCGGAGCCTAGCGTGAGTTATACCGTGCGAAGATGCCTGCACAATCTGCCGCCGTTTAGCCGGGTCAGCTCGGCTCACTCCGATCCGCCTTCTCACTCGGAGATCGCTCCAATAGCTGCATAGCCGTCTGGGACCACTCGTAGCTGCTCTCAGGAATTCGGGGGCAATTCGTGGCTGATGACGGTTTTGCTCAGGCTGATCAGAGTAATGAACATCAGAATCGACCAATCGGAATCCGGTTGAGGGGAGGACGGGGGCGGGGGGGGGGAGCCTCGCGCGGATGTGTAGCATTTTATGTTTCGTTGAAATCCATGTTCTGCTCGCGCGCCAGATAGCAGGATCGCTTACGCTGGTCCGGCTGTCTATCGTCGGTGACTTAAACCGGTCGCGGTGCTCAGAACATCACCAACCATCCTGATTTCATGCAGCCTTTGCCGGCGCCGGCTGTCAGCTGCCAGTGGGCCGAGCCCCCATCACTGGCCTTTGACCGTCGCTCTGGGTGTCGCTCCTGCCACGGAGCCCGCCCGGGCTGCCCCGCCGCCACCCCGCTGTCCCGTGCCTGCAGGTCTTGCGCCTGCATCATGACGTCGCTCGGCTACGTCACAAACTTGGCTGAGAATGACTTCGCGTGCTCACAATAATGTGTTGATATTAAAAGCATTAGCAACGAATACCGCCACCCGAATCAGCCATTTCATCTCTTCCCCGCCCTGTGATAGTAGCCCAACCTATTTGTAAGACGTTGCAGAGATGAAAAAGTGATGTACAACGGCTTTTATAAACTTTTTGTTTCTTCCAGACGTATTGAAGAACAACGAAATTACTGAAATTATGTAGACTGAGTAAAGCATTGGTTAAAGTGAAACCTTCGATGAGCACTGAAATAACTGCGATGTCGCTGCTACGTATTTAAATCTCGAGCTGTTAAAAACGATGAGAACGTTTCTGTTGCCATGCCGACGATCCGCACACTTCCTTTCATATCACATAACGCACAGATAGGAATACTTAACGCATGCTTGTCACTATCCACCGTTGTGCCTCACGCCGAACAACCCATGATATCAACGCTAATCTCACCATGGACCGGGCTTCCTGATCAAGCTGAGCTGTCCTATACGCGTTCAGAGCTCTTGTGCTTAAAGCTATCGAACTTCAACGTACTAGGACGCACTGGCTCAACGACGCCATGAAACAAATATAGTTTGCTCCATAATATCGTTTAACCAGTGCCATGAGGTTATGTACTATGTACATTGTTGTTATATTGGTGTGTTAAAGACCAGTAACTGTCAGCATAACAGCAATTAATTCATAATGCAGAAGAACGACGAGCTCGAGGCTTTTCTTGCTTATATCAAGCGCCCTGCATGTTGCGCTGTGTTAGTGGCAGATTCCGGTGACGATAAACGGGCGGGCTCATTTGAGCGCAAGATGAGTGACTGTACATATTCTAGCACGATGCCGGGAGGTAAATTATGTGCCTGGAACACCAGGTCGGTATATCCCATGAAGTATGGAGTACACGACTACCACACAGTATTCAGTAAACTGGAGGTGCTTAAAAGCTTGGTTTAATTTGACGTGCAAATGAGCTACAGCTGGTGGGGAACGTGCCTAACATTAAGATGCCTCATTGCATTGGTGTCTGGTTTTTGTCGAGGAAACCACTTCTGTTTGAATTGCGGCTGTTCTACAGTTTGAGATAACGTCAACGTTGACACTACCGGGTGCAAATTGTCTAAAAAACGACAAGATTAAGGGCTAGCTCAAGACCGATAACTTGTGCAAAAACGTATTTGTCTTCGTGATTACAGGCTGAACACGTGTATTACATGACGCTTGCTGAAGTGAACAGCTCAACTAATGTGACCGTAACAAAAAGCTGCATGAGTTCGACGAACCAGGTCAGAAATAGAGAGATAATGGCGTCGCTGCACATGCGCTTGGCAGCTAAGCAATCTGAACGTCGTAATCCTCAGCGGACGGGCAAGATCTACGGCCGTTCGATATACGAGGACAATAGGAGGGGCGGGCGCATGCACCCTGGCACGCTTTCCAGCACAACTTCAAACAAAGATAATGGAGACACAAAAACAGATGATGACCGATCATAGGGTGCATATGCCGGCGTCTGATTTGACGTGTTCAGATATATGCTGTGGTCTTCAGGCTGCTGGTCTCCCAACAGGCACGCGGCGGCTCTGGAAGTCGGCCTGAGCGTGTTGGCGCGCTTTGGGGACGTCGGCACCGAAGGCAGGCACGGGCAAGTCAATGCGTCTTTCAGCCAGAGCAAAGCTTCCTATTAAGGTGTTGGGAACTTCTCATAGCATTCTCAATGTCTCCTGGAGCATACGTAGAGTGTTCCCTTAGAGCTACGCACAATATTCACGGATATTTTTTGTTGCATTCAGTGGTGTTTGTCCGTTGCCTGCTTACGAACAATTTTGAACGTTCGCTATCATCAGTCCGAGCGGTCCGGCGGGCAGCCGAAGGCGGCTCGTGCCCCTGTACTATGATGTGACAGCAGGCAGACAGGAAACCTGAGATAGCAAACTCATCGGCGGCTACGCATAAACACGATCGGTGGCTCCGCAGCATAGGTGCGCATCCCATACCGTACCATATGTACTGTATGGTTCGCGCACATAACCTGCCGCATATGGTACGCGGACCGGGGTTTCCTTTCATGCGTAACGTTCAACAAACTGTAACTCGGTGAGCTCCGCTCCAGTCAGTTCTGGCATTCCGTGGCCTTCGCTTCTCCAGTAGATATTCTTTTCAGTGAGCTTCGTCCCCGGTGACACACGCATGGAGTGGGCCGCGACCACAGTGAACTGTACTTTCACCGTTTGGTCTGTCACCCTCAATGACCTGCACAATTGTATTTCGTAGACTGGAACCTCACTGGTGTTTGTCCATTATGCCATCTGCGCAGTGGGTCACGTGACCGACGCACCATACCTCCAGCGAGTCAAGTGGGCGGCGCCTATGGTCAGTGCAGCTCCTGTGGTCAGTGTAGCCAGTGGAACACACTTTCAGTGGCCCGGGCTGCTATGCAGTGGACTCCAGGTGGACTCCGGTGGACTACAGTGGACTCCAGCTGGACTTCGGTGGACTACAGTGGACTCCAGTGGTTTACAGTGGACTTTCGCTGGACTTCGGTGGACTGCAGTGGACTCCAGCTGGACTTCGGTGGACTACAGTGGACTCCAGCTAGACTTCGATGGACTACAGTGAACTCCAGCTGGACCTCGGTGGACTACAGTGGACTTCAGCTGGGCTTCGGTGGACTACAGTGAACTCCAGCTGGACCTCGGTGGACTACAGTGGACTTCAGCTGGGCTTCGGTGGACTACAGTGAACTCCAGCTGGACCTCGGTGGACTACAGTGGACTTCAGCTGGGCTTCGGTGGACTACAGTGGACTCCAGCTGGACTTCGGTGAACTACAGTGGACTCCGGCTAGACTTCGATGGACTACAGTGAACTCCAGCTGGACCTCGGTGGACTACAGTGGACTTCAGCTGGACTTCAGTGGACTACAGTGAACTCCAGCTGGACTTCGGTGGCCTACAGTGAACTCCAGCTGGACTTCGGTGGCCTACAGTGAACTCCAGCTGGACTTCGGTGGCCTACAGTGAACTCCAGCTGGACTTGCTCCCAGCGGTGCGTCTCGCCGCCGGACCCCAGCGGCTCTTCCTTCGTGGCTGCAGCGAGATTCTGTCCCCAGCTTGCCGACTGCTCGGCAGTCAGCACCGTTGGACACGGGCCGCAGGTGCCCGCCGCCAATGTATGCCCGATAATCACATTTGGTCGGAGTCGGCGCACCCTTGACCGCCGCCGCGTGGCCGGCTTCGGCCGCTGGCGCCAGAACGAGACCGTTTCCGGCGGGTCCCCCGCTGCCAGATACTCGGCTTGATTGAGCTGGCCAGCTTGAAGTGGGCGCCCTGCCGCCGTTCTGAGGAGGGGCAACGTCTATGGTTATCCAGTTAGTATATGTGTGAGGTTCCCGTGCGCACAGCCTCTGCATATGTCATACAGTGGTGGTGACTGAGTAGGAATCGAAACCCAGCTGCGCCACGTATGCTACTGTTGTATGCAGAAGCCATGGTTTTCATCCGCGGTTCAATGCACAATGATGGTCATCAGCCATGAACACTAGACTGATTTGCATAACGGATACACCAGGTTTCTGTTGAACGCTGAATATCGGGCTGAATGCACCGATCTCTTCCTGAGGCTGAGTACAGTCATTTGCATTTTAGGCATGGAGCAGACGAATGCTTGAAGCTGATTGCACTGAGGTGCATGGGCGCTCTGTTAATCCAGCTGCTATGCGTTACCGTCCATTACGCTGGCGATGTTATGCTTTACGCCAAGGCGCGCCAGCTGATGATGCGCCGGCTGGAACACGATGTGACACCTTCCTGGGATCAAAGCCTCCCCGTGGAGTGGTTCCTGGTCAGCTAGCCAACGCCTGTGGCCACCAAAGCCCATCCATTCGTGATATTTCTGATTGCTAACAACACCACAGTCTCTTCTCCGAGACACATAAATCTATCTCGCACAATGCTGTCGGCGCCGGGGCCGTAGATCCGAGTGCAGTCAGCTGTTTAGGGCTCGGCCGCCGGATGTGCGTCGCGTCGGTCTGCTCCAGCCGAGATCGAACAGCAGGGCACCGCGCCGCCGAGCTCCGGCGTGTGACTGGAAAGCCGTGCGAAGATTGACGTTCAGGACTGCCGTGGCTGCCGTCAGCTTCTGAAGCTGCACAATTGGTGGCTTTACGATAACATAGTGTTAAGTCTGCTCTTCTCACCAGCTATCAGGCCCGGCGATGGCCTGACGCGGTGATGCAATGAGGTAACTATCTTAGTGAAATGGGTTGACAACTTTCGTTTGAACGGTGCGGGAAGCACGCCTACTAGCGCCGGAATGCCGGCATGAAAAACTGCTCCGATTATATTTACTCCTCCGAGTTTATTTACGATACGAATACGCTACGGTTTTGCCCGGCATCAGTCGACATGCCGCTTGTTGACTCACCGCGGGCGAGAAATGGTTATTTTGACAAGTGCCAGCAGCGGTATCGGTGGCCATCCCGCCGCACCGCGCCGAGGAGCCAACCGCGGTTCCGGCGGCGTAAGACGACAGCCCGCCGCCTCCGCCGCCGCCGCCGCCGCCGCCGCCCGGCCCACTTTCGTCGGCCGTCGCGGGCGACGCCGGCCCCGGAGGCTGGCCCGCCGGAGCGGGCCCAGAATTTGGGCGGCGGGCATCGATCGGCGAGCCTAATGGCCGGGCCCGGGGCCGGGCCGGGCCGGGCCGGGGCGGCGGGGGGTCGCGCCGGCGGCGGCAGCCACCACCGGCGGCGTCGGGCAGCGTCATCGGACTGGCGACGGCGGCGGCGGCGGCGGCGGCAGCACCCGAAGGACGGACGTGTGACGCCGCCGCCGGCACGCGGCGGGGGCCTCACCGGACCGGCTGGGCCGCGCGGGGCGGGCCGCGACCACGGGGAGGGGGCGTGCCGGCGGCGGGCGGCGCCTGAGACCACGGCTCCGAGAGGGCAGCAGCGGCGCGCCGCCCGCCGCGCCGCTGCAGGCGAGCCAGCGGCGGCAGTCGCGCGCCGGACTGGTGAGCGCGGAGCACAGAGGCGCTGTCCACGGGAGGGGAGCGCCGACGCCGCCGTCTGCCCGCCGCTGACCCGCGCTGAGGCGGCTCGCCACCTGCTGAGCGCCGCAGCAGTATGCCGCGGCGCCTGGTGCCGCTGCTGGCGGCCGCTTGCCTGCTGGCAGCGCTCGCGACGGCTCGCTCGCCGCAGGTAAGCCGTCGGCCGGCTCCGGTCCGCCTGAGTGCAGTCGCGTGCCGGCCCCCGCCCGCCCGGTCCCGGTCTCGCCGGCTGGCGATCGGCTTCACTGGCGGGCGACCGGGTACCTGGGTCGACTGTGCCAGCCCGCCGGATCGGCTGTCTCACCATGACGCCTGCCCGAAAGCGGGGCGCTCCTCTCCATGACACCTTGGCCTGAAACGTGCGTGCACTCCTAGCAAGGTCTGGCAAACCCTGCCGGAGGCTCTGACAGCCCCTGGAGTCACGTCCCGCCCCGTACAGCTGTGTCAGCCGCGCTCCCTCCAGGCTCTCAGACCTGCCCGCTGACGCCTCATCCTATCTGGAGATGCTCGAACCTGCCTACAGATGTGTGCTACTGCGTGCAGATGTCCGCTCTGGCTGGACATATCAAATTCTGCCTGGGATTTCGGTCATTCCTGGAGGCGCCCCGTTCAGTCTGTCCATGTCTGAACCCATGCGGAGACCCCCCCCCCCCCGCACCGGCTGGGAGTCTCCTAGCATCATTGGTAATGTCTGCCCTTGCCGCAGACAGCACCGCGGGATCATGATCCGCGACTGTGATTAAAATGGTCACCACCATTGTATTCTGTTTGCAACGCTGTAAAAATGTCTTGTGTGCACTAGTGCCATGAATCCATATTAACGTTGATGGAACTTGCATTGGCAATTGTTTCCCACTCTAGGCAATCGGCGAGGTTAGAGCGGGGTGACGATCTGCAAGCTGGGACGGAGTTTGTCGAGCCGCCGCGCTCGGTTTTCTTCCCGCCTGACTTACGCGTTGTCAGCAGCACAGTTTTACGGTGATTAATTGGAAAAGCCCGGGAGTGGGCTTGATAAACAGCCTCCCAGGTTTTGCTACTTGTTGAAGCGAACGGGATAATATTATTTTCTGCCAGACTCGTTCAGCGCCCGTGTTATCCACACTCTACCACTTACAAACGTTTGATGCTACCGGCATAGTGGCATGTGAAGTAAAGACTCTGTGAAAAAAAACTGACCAAATATTCTCACTGGAGCAATGTTCGACGTAGAAAACGGGGCGTTTTTACGACCCAGCAATGTCTTAAAGTGCCTACCACATGATCGATTCATCACCCCTTGGCCGGCTGTAGGCTCTCCCCGCGCCCAACCAGCCCGAGTCATCAACAACCACTCACTAATCTGACGCGCCGCGATCCCGCACGGCCTCCAGGACCGCGTCACGTGACCGCCGTAACCGTGACGGCGCCGTAACCCCGCCCAGGTCGGAGGTCACGAGGCGATTCGGCGGTCAGGTCGATTACGTAACGCACATCGACGCATCGCTGTCTCCGATGCGAGATTTGCTGGGAGGGGCTGGACGAGAGGAGTGAGCGTGACGAGAGGAGTGAGCGTTAACTCTTTGAGACCAGGGACACAAGCCGATCGTATGTTCATTTTCATTCGGAGTGCCCTCTATGGTTGACCACGGCAGAGATTATGTGTGGTTTTGGTTCGATTGGAGCTTTGAGTGGGCGTGCAGTTGGACCTTAAGTGCTGTGCCGCGTCCGGATTAGCAGCTGCAGGTCGGTGCGAACAAATGGCCTCAGGGGCCAGAGCCATAACGTCAAGCCTGTATTGGTATAAAGATTGCGCGGCGCACGTCGCCGCACAAGCCATTGTGAAGAGGCTACGACTGCAGTGGTAATTAACTACATAGATGCCGTAGCTCCAGCCGGGAATCAAACACACGCTCCCGACGCAGCTGCCTCGCCGCCATCTATCTCGACTCGGTGCCGACAGATCAGGCCCTGCCCACCCCACCAAAGGGCTACCACAGCCGCCAGTGCCGAAACTCTCAGAGGTGGCCAAGTCAGGTCATGACACTGCGCCGGCCATGTCGACCACGCCGGGGTTCGGGCGACGCTCCAGGCACGCGACCGTGCGCGGCCGGGTCGTGATGTCGTGCCCTGTCCCGGCGCTGGGGTGGACCTCCCACGCCCGGTGGGTCGCCGACCCGCCGGCGGCGCCGGCCGGCCGCCCGCCGTGTATACACAGGAAGCGCTCAGGCGTCATGCGCACCGCTGTGTTGACTCGCCGCCGCCAGCAGTGCGGCTCGGGCCGGGCCGGACCGACACCACGTGCACAGGGCCGGACCAACACCACGTGCACAGGGACGGACCGACACCACGTGTACAGGGCCGGACCGACACCACGTGTACAGGGCCGGACCGACACTACGTGCACAGGGACGGACCGACATCACGTGCACAGGGCCGGACCGACACCACGTGCACAGACCGGACCAACACCACGTGCACAGGGCCGGACCAACACCATGTGCACAGGGCCTGACCGACACCACGTGCACAGGGCCGGACCGACACCACGTGTACAGGGCCGGAGCGACACCACGTGCACAGGGCCGGACCGACACCACGTGCACAGGGCCGGACCGACACTACGTGCACAGGGACGGACCGACATCACGTGCACAGGGCCGGACCGACACCACGTGCACAGGGCCGGACCAACACCACGTGCACAGGGCCGGACCGACACCACGTGCACAGGGCCGGACCGACACCACGTGTACAGGGCCGGACCAACACCACGTGTACAGGCCGGATCAACACCACGTGCACAGGGCCGGACCAACACCACGTGTACAGGCCGGACCAACACCACGTGCACAGGGCTGGATTGACACTGCGTGCACAGGGTCGCACTGGTGCCATGTGCCACAGACTGGGTCGGAACGGCACCAATTGTACCGGACGGCATCACGTGCACGAGACTGGACCAGACCGGACCAGACCAGCACCATATGCCCCAGACCGGACCAGACCGGCACCACAGGCTCCGCACCGGACCTGAGTGGGTAGAAGGCGTCAGACCGAAACGACCAGCATGTTGTGTCAGAGAGGATCAGATGTATACGCTCCGTCTAGACTGAGTGAATGAATACTTGACGTCACTGCAGCATGTACTAACCACACATCACACCTGTGCTTGAGCTCGGATAAGTCGTAGTTAATCCTGGAATCCCCCCTCCCATTTTTTACTAAGTCGAGGTGGAATATATTTATCTGCAAACATGTGTGGTCAGGGTTGAAGTTAACCGCATTGGCTGAAAACTGTAGGGCGTGGACTGAAGTATACATGCAGTAATATAATTCTGAAATATCTTATTAGTATTGACAATGCAACGCTATCACCCAAACATTTGACATACGTAGGCTTTTGTGCAGCGCACAGAATGGTGTGTTTTGAAAGCGCTTGTCATCAGAACCAGCTTCAGTGGAACCGACTTGAGAGACAGGATGCAGCAGATCTCCTTGAATCGGAATCGAAGTCAGTTTTAAACCCGTGCCGCGCTGCCCAGAGACTAGCCGGCATCAGCACCGTGCGCTGCATGTTGTTCAGGGTCCGGTCGGTTCAGCACTTTAGAATGAA
The DNA here is from genome assembly GCF_011947565.3 of Pollicipes pollicipes. Classification (NCBI taxonomy): domain Eukaryota; kingdom Metazoa; phylum Arthropoda; class Thecostraca; order Pollicipedomorpha; family Pollicipedidae; genus Pollicipes; species Pollicipes pollicipes. The sequence goes on from NW_023596461.1 coordinate 42,075,592, forward strand.
GCTGCGATCTGACAGTTAGGTTTGTTCGCCCGAGCAGCATCTGGCCACCAAATACGGCTCGCGGCATGCTCATGTCAGTCGCATGGTCATGTCACACCACTAATTGTCTTTCGGCGGGCACATCTGACGCGACGTTACCCTTCAAGTCATACCGTAAGGTTACACGTGCTTTTCACATTTCACCTTTTCACTACTCACTAGGCAAATGGGGAACCAAATTGTGTCCATGTGAGCTGATAGATTCATGCACATTTTGCAGCCAACCAAACCTGAAATCCGTCCATAACTTCCTGGCAGGCTGTCAAGCTGAACAGAGCGTTCAAAATGCAACTCGTCACCGAATAGCCCGCGTTTGAGCTAGATTGTGTGCTTGCTGCCTGTTTGCGTTCATGCGTGTTTGTGTATGCGTGTGTGTGCTGGAGACAGCGTGTCAGCATGTCACAGTGGCCGCAAGTGGGCCGGGCGTCGGGTGGCGGGCCGCGTCACCCCGCCATTGTGCCGGCTGCGGCCGCGGGCCCCGGCCCGGCCCCGTCGCCGGCGCACGCACGTGACCGGCCATGGTGATGGGGCGGCTGGCCGGGCCGAGCGGCGCCACCGGCACGAACGGCCCCGCCAGACGCGGTCACTGCAGCCGGAGACGGGGACGGGGGCAGCCTCCGTCTGCAGCCGGCCGCCGCCGCTGCAGACGAGGGGCGCCCGGGCAAGGACGGGTGGTCGGAGGAGTGGCAAGCAGGCAAGTGACGTTCAGACGACTGACTGGCGGTGACTGACGGTCAGACGACTGACGGTCAGACGGGTGACGGTCGGACGAGTGACGGTCAGACGGGTGACGGTCAGACGGGTGACGGTCAGACGACTGACGGTCAGACGGGTGACGGTCGGACGAGTGACGGTCAGACGGGTGACGGTCAGACGGGTGACGGTCAGACGGGTGACGGTCAGACGACTGACGGTCAGACGGGTGACGGTCAGACGGGTGACGGTCAGACGGGTGACGGTCAGACGAGCGACGGTCAGACGGATGACGGTCAGACGGGTGACGGGGCGACGGTCAGAGGGTGACGGTCAGACGGGTGACCGGTCAGAGAGTGACGGTCAGACGGGTGACGGTCAGACGGGTGACGGTCAGAGGGTGACGGTCAGACGAGTGACGGTCAGACGGGTGACGGTCAGACGGGTGACGGTCAGAGGGTGACGGTCAGACGAGTGACGGTCAGACGGGTGACGGTCAGACGGGTGACGGTCAGACGGGTGACGGTCAGACGGATGACGGTTAGACGGGTGACGGTCAGAGGGTGACGGTCAGACGGGTGATGGTCAGAGGGTGACGGTCAGACGGGTGACGGTCAGAGGATGACACTCTCCGTCCTGCCACGCTCCGCCCGACTCGTGCCCGGTGGCGCCAGACACAGCATTAGCTCTCGCCGTCCCGGGCCGCTTCCCCGTCTGGTCCCAGCGCGTTATCGGTGGCACGCACCCATCCACGCACACACGTGCGCACGCGCAAACAGAGACTGGACAGGGGTGGAACGGCTCAGCTGGGGAACAGATCCCCTCTGTCTCGCCGCACCTTCGGCAAATATTGAGATCGAGCCGTGTGCGGCACGCAGTGGCCTGACGGGAAGCGGCGCTGGCTGCCACCCCTGCCCGCCGCCTGGCCTGATGAGGCTTCCGGTTGACCCGAGGACGCAGTCTGGCTTCCTGGGGCAATGTCCCGCCTGTGCCAACTAGGCGGTCAGTCAGGCTTGAGAAAGGGGAGGGGGAGGGGAAGAAGCCTGCTGATTATGATCGGGACGTTGTTCAGGCGCGAGGCACAAAAAGTGGTGGTGGTCAGTGAGCCCTGAAAGAGACAGCACGCAAGTAATCTTATCACGGAAAAAATCGATACAGTGTGATCCTCCTCACCCCCTTCCTCCCTCCGTTCCTGCACCGCTGTTCCGCGATGCCAAACATAAAACGATCGCTGCGATATTGCGCACTGATCATTTCTATGGAAATGGAATATATCACGGCCACGTGATAACTGAATGAAACCACGTTGCGACTGATTGAAACATGCTGCAAAACGAAATCACAAAGCACGTTTGCAGCTACCCATGCCACCTCACCATTAAGGTACTGCATACGGGTCTTCTACCCGCTCAAGTACCTCTTATGCCGGACTGTTGACACGCGATTTTGGTCAGCTGCTGTTGCTGTGCATGCGCGCTGTCCTGTAACACTAGGGTGGCAACAGTAACTCGCCAGCTATCGTTAGGTATCAGAAAATAGTACCGGAGTCCCTAACCAGACGTCAACGCGACGACAAAAAGGTGTGCAATCTAGAAGGTTCTCGTTAGCCGGCTGTTCTGATTGGATGGGGGTGACGGTGCGCAGCTGATGGATCCCTTTCCTGTGAACAGCCAGCCATCTGCAGATCACAGGTGTCATATACCTAACGACGACCCTTTTAGACAAGAGTTATGGGAGATTCCGTGATCCCTGACCGTGGCCTAGCGGCCCCATGGCTAGAGACAGCCTTGTGACCGAACTTGACCTTTTCCATTTGGTGATGCCGGGTAACTGCCAACCTTTCAGCAATCATCCCATCCTCAGCCCTCCCTCAAGCTGGAGGTGGTCCGTCGTATCAGGGAGAGTCGCCACCAGGTAGGCCCTGAGACCGGTATGTCTGGAGGTGGTCCGTCGTATCAGGGAGAGTCGCCACCAGGTAGGCCCTGAGACCGGTATGTCTGGAGGTGGTCCGCCGTATCAGGGAGAGTCGCCACCAGGTGGGCTCTGAGACCGGTATGTCTGGAGGTGGTCCGCCGTATCAGGGAGAGTCGCCACCAGGTGGGCTCTGAGACCGGTATGTCTGGAGGTGGTCCGCCGTATCAGGGAGAGTCGCCACCAGGTGGGCTCTGAGACCGGTATGTCTTGTTCATACACACTCGATGGACGTTTAGTGGCAGGTACTTCACCACAAATATTTGATAGCCGAAGGTACATAATACCTTTGTCAACGAGTTGTTGCTGATTGGGAAAGCTTGCGAGGCAATCAAAAGCAAGCCTTGTATCTGAGTAAAGAAAGACATTTGCTGTGCCCCCGCGTTTGCTACGACAGTGCGATATTTTCGGGATTCATGGTTTGAGTCTAATGCTTCTGCCGCTTACTGTCAGCCTAATGTCGAACACTGCGTTTGTTAATGTCTGTGGTGCGCAGTGCCGAAGCCACCAATCAGCAGCGACGAGCGCCGGCTGTGATCCGAGACAGACACTCATTTGTCGCTGTCGTCTCATGGCGTACCGAGGGTGCACTTCAGCCTTGTCCGGCGGCGTCAGGCGCTCCCCAATAAACACCAGCAGCCGGCTCGTTAGGCGGCCAGGCTGCGGCGCAGGCCATGTCAGACCTCAGACTGCGGCGCTGGCCATGTCAGACCGCTTGGCTACGGCTCTAGCCATGTCAGACCTCAGACTGCGGCGTTGGCCATGTCAGACCACCAGAATACGGCTCTAGCCATGTCAGACCACTTGACCGCGGCGCTGGCCATGTCAGACCACTTGACTGCGACGCTGGCCACGTCAGACCACTTGACTGCAGCGCTGGCCATGTCAGACGACTGGACTGCGGCGCTGGCCATGTCAGACCACTTGACTGTGGCGCTGGCCATGTCAGATGACTGGACTGCGGCGCTGGCTGTGTCAGACGACTGGACTGCGGCGCTGGCTGTGTCAGACGACTGGACTGTGGCGCCGGCTGTGTCATACCACCAGACTTTAAACTGATCTAGTAATGGTGTCGGACAGCGTAGTTAGCCCTAGAACTAACGCTGGCAAGGAATGGTGTCACTACTTGGTGACACCATTCCACGACAGTGCTGGTGTTATTGAGCCATCCGACCCCAAAGTGGTCTGATCAACCAATCTGCCTTCATAGCTGGTTTAGCTTCCACCTCTAGTTCTAACTGTATGTATACTGTGGTGTTTGGTGCTTACACTTATTGGAGGTGCAGTCCAATCGACCAGGCTGTCTGCGGGCTAATAAGGCTGAACAGACTAGCGGCCGCTGCCAGGCGTATAGAGCGGCTGCGCGCAGCGGATGTCGCCGCCAGCACACGCTGACAGCCAATGTCGACCAGGGCAGCACGCCGCGCCCCGGGATGGCAAGTACAGGCAAACACGACCACGTCCACAGAACGCACGCACCGGCCGCGACGCGCCTGCGGGGAGGGGAGATTGGATATGTGGCCCGGATTTGTGGCGAGGGGTAGTGTGACTGACTGTGTTGGGTGAGAGTAGACAATGTTTACGTGACGGGCGCGGGCGTCTGGTTGTGTCCAAGAGTGGGCAGTGGCCGTTGTGTGGCGGGAGTGGGCAATGGCTGTCCGCGTGCCGGGTCGGGCAGCGGCCATCCGTCTGTGTGTCGGGGGAGTGGCCGTCCGTCTGCGTGCCGGCGCCGGGCAGTAGCCGTCTGTCTGTGTGCCGGGCCGGGCAGTGGCCGTCTGTCTGTGTGTCGGGGCAGTGGCCGTCCGTCTGCGTGCCGGCGCCGGGCAGTGGCCTTGTGTCTGTGTGCCGACAGCGCCATGACTGGTCGGACGCAGTGGCCGTCTCCAGTTACTCTGCGGCGGGCCGGCGGCGGGCGCCGGGCGGCAGCTCTGTTTAACCAGCGGCGACCATTGGAGGCAATATGGGGGCGTCTGCGGCGCTGACCAGATCGGCCGGTCTGGATATATACGCAGGACTGAGGGATGGAGACAAGGTACCGACGGCGGCACCAAGACGGGGGGGATAGAGGACATGAGCACGGCATGGGGAGACTCGTGATGAGGAGACCAACGGGAAACCGCAGACAGATAGACCGGGGTCAGACAGATCGAATTGGGAGCCTGACCAACAATAACACAACCAGGGAGAGGGATGTTGAAACATTCGACCAGTCTGGCAGCTACCGCATTGTCTTAAGGACTGCTGAATGGCTGGGTGCCATTTGGGTTGGACTGTTTAAGTTGTCAAGAGGGGGGATTGGGGGGGGGGAGGCGAGCCGGCCGACAACCTGACCTTCCCAGAGCTGTGCTTTTCGGAAAATATGGATAGATTAATTTGACGGACGGATTAAAAAGTAATCGTACCATTAGCTGATAATCCTTTGCTGCAATCAGCTTAGTAGACATGGTCAGCAAATGATGGTCCGGTTCAAACGATAAGTTTTGTCCGATACTTGACCTCAGTTAACATTTCACCTCATTTATGTAACTTCTTGGCAAAACCATGAAAATTGCCGACGCCAACATTGGGGACCCACGCCAAACATTGGGGGACCCAAGCCAACATTGGGGGACCCAAGCCAACATTGGGGTACCCACGCCAACATTGGGGACCCACGCCAACATTGGGGACCCAAGCCAACATTGGGGACCCAAGCCAAACATTGGGCTAGGGCCTCGAAAGAATGCAAATCGACAGCCGTGGCTGACGGTTTAGCGTATTCGTGGTGCACTGTGAGAGGAGCCGGTTTGCCACTGGCTGTTCACGCTGGCTGTTCACACTGGCTGTTCACACTGGCTGTTCACACTGGCTGTTCACATTGGCTGTTCACACTGGCTGTTCACACTGGCTGTTCACATTGGCTGTTCACACTGGCTGTTCAGACTGGCTGTTCTTGGCGTATATAGACATCACGATTCTCACCCGCGTTGACATGGGTGCCGCACCCAGTCAGAACGCTTTGACGTGACGCGGCGATGTTCGTTTACAATGACTAAGAGGCTCTGGCAGCAAGAAGCCAAGCCTGTTCCAAGAAAGAACTGCCGGCAGTTCGGTGGACTGGCGAGAAATCATAGATTGATGAGACTTAAAACTGTGGACGTTAAGTTCAAAGCTGCCTAATCAGCTTGGCACGTTTTTTGTCGTTGAATCATCACTAAAGCAGCATGTTTGTCGAACGTAAAAAGTACCAGATGAAGGTGTAGTTTTTTTAGTGACGTACTTTACGCTCACGTCTGTCCCTCGATGGCGGATAGCTTATCGTGGATGGAAGTCTTGGTCGAAGCCCATCCCAACGGAACGCCAACGAAGTGTCTTATCATCCTCGGAATGTAATGTCAAATTGGAGCTCAATTTCCGAGCTTACACAATGGGACCTGGCTAACATTCATGCGCCTTGGTTGGCTTTATGCGTCGTTCCTCATTACGATTCACATTTCTCGGGAATGTTTGACCATCTGCTCCATGTAAGGTGACGCAATGCGCGAGTCTAGCTCCACTTAAGTAACATGGTGCATTTCCTCTAACCCTCCCTTCATCCAATTTGTCATTGTCATATAAACGCTTGCTACAGTTAGAGGCGCGTCCTGTTACAGATTATCTTCAGATCTCGTGACTCAACGTGCGACATGCAACGGCGAAATGAAACCAAAAATTGTATAGTTTCGGAAAACAGCATGATATCCGAGAGCCTATGCTATCAACATGTCTGAGGGCGATCTCGAATAAAGGCTACTGGAAGTCACTTATCTCAGCTTCTACCATGTCATTCACCCTGACCTTGATTCTGCTAATGTGTATCAAGTCGACGTGGGAGGCAAACGACCTCCGGTGTTTTTCTTTTTTTGAGACTGGCCATCGAGGTGATTCTGACGCCTCATCCCGCCTATCCCCATACACGCAACGTTCGCAGTCCGATCTTTCTCGCCAGACCTCGCGGGATTAATTCAATGTGCGACGAAATCTCCACATAAAATATAGAGTGGTGCAAGTTTTAACGGCATCGTACTTAACATCATGTTTAAACTATGTATTTTGTTAACTTCATCACCATCGAACAATGGAACTGCCAAAACCGTGCTCACTGTAAATGAACATTAAAAGCTTGCCTCGGATTTAAATACGTTATAGCTCCATTCATAATCCGGTGACCACAGCAGGACGGTCAGCAGACCTTGCCGTCGCCAAAGAGGCCGCTGCGAGACGCAGTTCCGGCAGCCTGCGTCGCTCAGCAGTGATCTCAGCGTCGGTCTGCGTCACTCAGCAGCGATCTCGGCGTCGGTCTGCGTCGCTCAGCAGCGTTCTCAGCGTCGGTCTGCGTCGCTCAGCAGCGATCTCGGCGTCGGTCTGCGTCGCTCAGCAGCGATCTCAGGCCGGCGCGGCCCGCGTCGCTCAGCAGCGATCTCAGCGTCGGTCTGCGTCCCTCAGCAGCGATCTCGGCGTCGGTCTGCGTCGTTCAGCAGCGATCTCAGCGCCGGCCTGCGTCGCTCAGCAGCGATCTCAGCGTCGGTCTGCGTCCCTCAGCAGCGATCTCGGCGTCGGTCTGCGTCGTTCAGCAGCGATCTCAGCGCCGGCCTGCGTCGCTCAGCGGTTCCCGCGCGGGTGTGGGCGCGCGCTGCCGCCTGCTGTGCTGCCGTCGCTTTAGCGGCGGCGTTGTCTCGTGACTGATGGTGGCGCGGGCGCGGCGAACAAAGCGCGTCTGTCGGCCGCCAACTTCCGGCCAAGTCGGAACCGCTGTGCTCCGCTCTAGTCGTTCCCCGGCCAAAAGACGGCCTGCGACTCCGCTGCTGTGTACCCTGACTGAAAACATGGCCCGGGTCTCACTTTTCCCAGCCTGACACCAGCTATTCCGGCGTCATTCCTCCTCCCACCTGACACACGGCCAGGGCCTCACTCTTCTGGCCTAACACCAGGTCTCCCGGTGCCATTCCTCCTCCCGTCTGACATACGGCCTGAGGTCTCACTCCTCCGGCCTAACACCAGGTCTCCCGGTGCCATTCCTCCTCCCGTCTGACATACGGCCTGAGGCCTCACTCCTCCGGCCTAACACCAGGTCTCCCGGTGCCATTCCTCCTTTCTTCTAAAGTCCAGCCCGGGTTTTCTTTGCTCTCGCTTCGATGGGGTCATTCCACGCATCAAAGTGTCTCCGCTATATTCACACGGTCCGAACT
>NW_023596461.1:42084501-42129501 GCF_011947565.3 Pollicipes pollicipes
GCTGCTTGAAAAAGTCCGAAATGACATGGTAATTTTCGCAGGGATCTCAAGAACCCCGTTCAACAATGCTGCTAGAGAGAAGGCACAACTCACACCAGCGCACGCACACACGCGCAAACCATATACATGCATATATGTTTATGTATTTGTATATGTATACACACCACATATATACATATATATATATATATATATATATATATATATATATCATGTAAGACCTGAATGGCATGGTGAAACGGGCATCCGAATCCGCCCGCCACCGGGGAGCTGACGCTGACCACTCGCCCATTACGCCCCCTTGCTGTGGCCCTGCCGCAGGTCATCGACGCCATAGTCGTCGCGATCGGCGGCACGGCTGGGGTCACGCTGCTTGACGTCGACCCGGGCCAGTCGACCAACCGGACGGTGGTGACGTTTGTTGGTGACCCGGAGGCGGTGGTGGAGGGGGCGCTGAATGGAGCGCGGGCCGCCCACCGTCTCATCAACATGGCCCAGCACTCAGGTCAGTGGAGCGGCCGGACCTGACCCGAGGTCAGGCTGGGGCGTTTGGTTGCATTGGGAGCGGCTTGCTAGCAAAGGTATCGAGGTTATCGTGGGGGCTGCAGAGTTCGCGTCGTGGCATGGCTGTGACGTTGACTTGATAGAAATCGCGAAATGTGCCCAACAGTTTCTGAGCGTATTTCAGCTCGGTTTAGATCCGACGGCCAGTAAACGGCACACTCCTAGTCAGACCCGGACTTAGGATACTTATACTTCAGCCCGGCTCGACCGGCAGTGTGGCCAGTAATCAGAGTCGGCCTTTGCATCGGCTGTCACATCCGACTGTCGTCGGACAGCATGCTCCAATGAGATCCAGCATGCGTCGGACTGCACACTCCGGTCGGGCCTGAAAGCCGGCAGGCAACACGCCCCCGCGCACCCTGCGGGCAACATATCCGAGTCAGGTGTGAAAGTGCACAAACCAAGTGCACCGTCAGATCCGGCGATCAGCAGGCCACGCGCCCGGTAAGATTCAGCGGTCTGCAGACAGAATCCCCGGTCCAGTTCAACAGTCGGCGAGCCTTGGGTGACCCGGACAGCGGCAGGCAGCGACCCGGGACCAGATCCAAACGTTAGCCGTCCGCGCACCGCGGCCCAAGCCCGCCAGTCAGCGCACCACACACACACGGGCGTGTCGACGGGGATGACACCCCAGTGGCTCCCGACAGCGCCGGTCGGCGTGGTCCGGGCAGGTCCGACAGTCGACAGACAGCGCCGACAGGGCCCTGCCCCGCCGCGTCCCGCCACCAGACATCTGTCTGCCGGCCCGCGACACAAGATGCAACTCGGGAACAGGCTGTGCTCGTTTCTCGGAACTGATTCGGTCAAATCAATATGGCTCTGTCGGCGGGCTTTTGGCCGCCGTGATGCATGCTTCTGGCGGCAGTGGTCGGGACGAAGGGTGGGACGTCGCCGTGTGTCGGGACCGGCGGGAGCTTGGGCCTCGCCCTTATCAAACGATCGGACACACGGGAGGGGGAGGGGGGAAGGGGGCAGGCGACCTTCGGTTACCGCGGTGACGGGTGACATGAATTGGGATCACCTTAACGAAACTTCAGCACTGCTTATGGGTCCATGATAAGGAATGGCTAACACAGTCATTGGCTAGATGCAAGGCTAGGCTAGCTCAAATATCGCCTCTTGTTGCTCTGTGCGATTATGGCCGCAGAGCCCTAACGTGACAACTTGCTAGGGAGGCGATGACCATAACACAGTTATATCGCATAATTATAACGTTATCAAATATTAAGAGTGAGTGTTCGGAGTAGGCGGCCAGGGACCAACGCGTGCTGTGCTACTTCTGCCCTCCTTATTCGTGATCTGGTCCCGAGTCACCCTGCACCTCCCGGTCAAAGTCAGGAAGCACCCTTCTCGTCCGAGTAGAAATTCCAACGCTGTGTGGTGGTGACTACGGCATATTTTCTTGTCCCTGAAGCCAGCGTACAGCTGTTTACATTAGAAGGGGACGAGTCACACCCTCATCTGCCTAGACAGGCCAGTGACACCATTACGTAACGTTTATATTAGCCTGCGGCGGTCCTCAGATTATCTCATGGTGTTCATGCCATCTGAGTCCGTCGTCGAGCGAAACTGTACAACGAATAACTGAACACGAATGCACACTCACGGGTGTCATGGCGCCCACGGCGGCCGCACCGCTGGGGGTCGCTGCCAGCATGCTTTTCGCCACGCAATGGCCCACGCTCTGCACTGGGAACCCACTTCTTGGCTAGGGCAAAAAGCTCTGTTGAACCGGCTTTTGCAGATGTTTGATGTTCTAGCCGCACCCCGCGATCAAATAGCCAGGAGCGCCCAATCCGCAGCCCAGCGACAGCAGGACCATACGGCAACAGCGCAGAAAAAGAAAGTGAACAAGTCGCTTGCAATCCAGCTGTGTAACAATTTAAAGAAAATAAAAAGACACGAGCACGACGGATGGTCTCTTTACATATTAGATTAGCAGCAGTCGTTAGAATAAGCAGAAAGTGGCTATGGGTAAGGGTAGCATTGCCTATCACTAATCCCATTACCAGTGCCTAATGTTATAAGCAGGTTTCAGTGTTGCTTGCATACAGGGTGGACAAGCTCTGGTCAAATCCATGCTTTGGTCATGCTGGTCGTCTCCTGCAAGTCCATACCAGTTAAGCGCAAGTCTGTGCTGGTTGGGATCAGAAGTCAGTTCCAAATAATGGGTGGTCACGAGTCATACAATCTGTTTACAGTGTTTATGAGAAAATGAAAAGATATATCATCAGAAGAGGGGTTTAGTGTTCACTTATGCGCAACATCTTGGTTATGATTTGTATTGGGGAATTTGGTCAATCATGGGGACAATCTATAAACTTATTAGCTCCATAATTTAGGGCCCATACAAACAGCTGTAAATAATCTGTAGTTTCTTTTTGAAAATGTCTGCTCCAAACGTGGCTGGTACCGTGTGTTGTGAGTGAGAGTTTGCCCCACTCTGAAGATGTCATTAAAACTCTCAGAGAGTTGGTTCGCTAAATGTAAGCATGACAACGAGCATTTGGTATTGTGCGAGGTCACAAATTTAATAAATCATATGCTGCTTGAAGACTAGTTCTGAGCTATAAGGAGGATGCATATTTTCGATCATTCTCGGCGTCTTGTTGCAGAATCGCTGACTTATTTAATTCAAAATCATAATTAACGCAACAATAATTAAGGTAAGTCAAAAATTTGTTATTGTACAGCAGGATTGCATATTTTCGTCAACAAAATGTCTGTTTCCTGTGATGATGCCAACATGATAGTGCCAGGCCAAGTGCTATTAGTGCTAGGAAAATTGTGTTGTAAATTGGAGATGCTTATCGGTGGTCAGCCCAGAGTGCTTCATTTTATTTTCCTCTTCAATTGCAGTGTCCGATGCGTAGCCTGGTGAGTAGGACCTCTCCCAGGCGTGTGGGAGGTCCTCTCTCCCTCAGAAAGACGAGGCGCTTGACGAAAATGAGTGATGTGGAAAGCGTTATTGTTGGATTGCCTTTTTGTGAACTGTCGGTAGATGTATGCATGATCATTTAATAACTACATTATATGCTTCCAAAGTGCGCGTTAATAGCGGAACGTTTTTTGTAGGTTGTTCAGTGCAGCTGCAAGGAGCATTGCATAAACCAAAGGAAAGACTTTAGACCTCATCCTTCGCTGAATGACGGCTAGGTGAAAAAACAGAGGTGTATTTATTTACATATACACTTCCATTGTGGAGAGGTGTGTCATTTACGTTATCAGTGTATAGGCAACAATTTCGGATGTTAGAGTTACAATTAATTAGACAGAAACCGGGAAAAGGATCTCTTGCACGACGGCAATTAATGGTTTATTCTGGTTGATGAGATACTCCTGGCATTCGCTCCAGCGAGATCCCAGGGATCTTGTGTTCCAGTGGAGGACGAATTCATTACATGAATGATTCATTTCGAGGGAGGAGGGGGAGCGAGGCCATCCAGCGAGACGTCGCGCGGTTCGGAAGCGGTACTCGACATCCTAGATCGCCCGGTCCGCCTACGCGGGCGTGGGCGGGGGATCTTGGTGTAACGCGGCGCCGTAGCGACGAGTCGCAACGGCCGTACGGAGGAAGGGGGGGGGGGGGGGGGGGGGCGTCCGGCTGGCACCCGAAGGGTCGGCCCGCTACCTCGGGCGTCCCAGAGCCGGGCGCTGAGGACACAGCAGAGCTCCGGCCCGAGAAGAGCAAGAAAGAGCAAGAAGGCGGGGAGAGGGAGTCGGACGTGATGGGGCTAGGCGCCCGACGACCGTGCCACTGAGGCAGTTTGGCCCGAGGAAAGGAGCGGGCCTCAGAGAGACTCGCTACATCGAAAAGGGTGGTGGAGACCCGTTCGGATGGGCTCCACATTTGGGACGACCGGGCTCGGGGCCGCGTCAGGTGATCTCTCCCGAGGTCGGGAACTGAGCTCGGGGGCGGGGGGGGGGGGTGCTAAGTTTGGCGGGGGTGGCGGCCCACCCGAGAAGGCGTGGTCTGCGGGACGTGGGGAGGGGCGAGGGAGCACAGGCGCATGGAAGGGGTTCCGGGGGTGTTACTCACCGCTGTCTTTCGGCTGGGCATAGACTTCGACTACGCCCAGCCGGAGTGGAAAAACTGTGGAAAGTAGAAAGTGGAACAATGGAAACAGTAGACAAAGTGGAAAGGTCACTCTTGGGGCGTCAGAAGGCTCTGGTGGTCGCCCTACGCCGCTGCTCACGCGTACACAGGCGTGGGTTTTGGCAGACAGTGCACACACGGTGAGGGTCCCACGAGTGAGGGTCCAGACCGGGTGAGGGTCCCCGCGAGTGGTGCAAATGAGCTCTTGGACGTCCCACTCCCGAGTTACCTGACATGTGGCACACGCTCCGCAGGTCGGCTGCCGAGTGCGGCATGTTCCACCACTGTGCCCAAACCGCTGTCCGACCATGGATCCCGGCCCTCCACCAATGTGGAGAAAGCCGCCTATAAGGGAGGGGGAAGGGGTGGCCACGCTGATATCTAGAACCTCAGGCGGAGCATGGGCTTAGGCCGGGCCGGGCCGGGCCGGGCCGGGCCGGGCCGGGCTCAGGCGAGGGGAGACAGTTAGCTTCGCCGATGTCCTGCGCCACGGCCTCGTCGAACACCTCCAGCTCCTTCATCTCAGCGCGGAGCGGTGTACGATCGCCTGAACACTGTGCAGGGCTGCCTAGTTTCCACGGGGTAGAGGAATTGCCAACGTCCAGAAGGATTTTCGTCTGTTGCCCAGTGCGGAAGTGCTCCAGCAGCGGCCAGCGCCCCCGATCTAATCGGTTTGGCTGTCTCGACGACGACGACGGCGACGGGGCGACGACGCTGTTCAGCTCCAGCCGGATTTCGAACGAACTCGTGGACCGAAGCTCCCCTCGTCCGTATCCCGCAGAAGCACGAACGGCGCGCCGGATGGCGGCACATTACAGGAGGGAGAGCAAGCCTCCAGCGACCAGACGGCGAGCCGGGGTACATTAGTGCAGTAGTGTTTGATGTATTCAATTGTAGGCGTAATGCCGGCAAGTGACAGCTGAAGGCAGACAAGTGACACTTAACGCTAGAAATGCGGTTCACCGGAGGCGGGAATGGCGGCGCGACGCTGACACGGTGGACGACGGACGAAACGTAACGAAAGCTCAGGGACAACGACGGCGAGGGAGAGCAAAAACCCGAGGATAAAGACTCGAAAGCCCCGCAAGTCAAACTCCAAACAGAAACAAGGGGTACGAAAGACGTCAACACGATCCCCGCAAAAGGCTGACGGTATGAGGCGGGCCAGGACGCCGGAGGGGAGGGGCACACAGTGTGGGGGTGGGGGTGGGGAAGCAGTGAGTCGGCAGGTCGAGTCCTGTGCTAGCCATCTCGCTCTGACCACGGGCCACACCCGCACATCAGTGGGGTGGCCGCCATATCCGGGACGATCTCATCTGTACCGCTAATAGGATATGTAACTGCCACCGCCTGTCAGGCCCGACAGGAATGTGGACGATTTTGATGAAACCCCGCGGGTATTGGTCGCTTAAGGAAAAAGCTACAGAGGGAAATGCCGCAGTCCAGAATGTGGTTTTCTACTTGTTCAATTCGACATCCGGACACACAGCCAATCTGCCGTCCGCAGTAATGCGCTGTCAATCTGGCCCTCTCTGCAGCTCAGTTGGATTGAGCGCCCGCATTCAGACCCACCCACCCGTGGCGGGGTGGATGTGAACCGCTTTAAGCGCTCGCCATTTGCTTCTGACTGGGATGGTCTACGGGATCCGGGGGCGACACTCGCGCTAAAGGTCCGATGACGTCGGTGGTCAGGACGAACAGCACGGAGCCTTGCCGCACGTTTAACTTTCGCCGTTGAGTTGTTGTTGTCGCCGCTGTTGACCTAGAAATCTCGATCGGATTGTGGGAGGCAAGGCTCACGCAATGAGCGCTGCTTGGCGTGCGCCCGGTCCCCTTAGAAATCCATCCACTGAAAAGGTTTGTAACATTCGTTTTTTGTTTGAAGAACTGTTGGCAATCACGCTGGCATGCCAGAAAGCATTCATTCTGGTGCAGCTAAAATTATGGTTTAGAATGTTTGCTATCCGTTGTGTTTTGCGAAACACCACATCTGATAAACAACTTTGCTGGCGCCAAGCTTATCACCATTTACCGATGTATGTCGTTGCCCAGTGTTTCCCGTGTCTCCTTAAGGTATGCTCCAGAAGAACGTTGAGACACCTATGGCGCACACGATGAACCGCCAGATGTGACCCAGAGAAGGTCCTCTGTAGCTATCTGCATCAGCACTCCTTTCTCTTTGCAGCCACTCTCCAGCGAGTATGGGCTGAGTTGAGCTGCTGAGCCCATGAGACCAGCAGGAGATCATACATGTCCAGTGACTCCCCCAGCGCTTGTCACAACACACCGGAGTTGTTCAGTCGCCTCCCAAACGTCATCTTGTTTCGCTCCCGCTGATGTGCCTTCGCGCTGACAGAACATCCCCGAATGGGTCCCCTCGACGTATACCCCTTCATCCCTGTATGGGGCCCTCTGATGTGCCTTCGCGCTGACAGAACATCCCCGAATGGGTGCCCTCGACGTATACCCCTTCATCCCTGTACGGGGCCCGCTGATACGCCTTCGTTCTGACAGGAGAACATCCCCGAATGGGTGCCCTCGATGTGTGCCCCTTCATACCTGTACGGGACCCGCTGATGTGCCTTCGTTCTGACAGGAGAACATCCCCGAATGGGTGCCCTCGATGTGTGCCCCTTCATATCTGTACGGGACCCGCTGATGTGCCTTCGTTCTGACAGGAGAACATCCCCGAATGGGTGCCCTCGATGTGTGCCCCTTCATACCTGTGCGGGACCCGCTGTTGTGCCTTCGTTCTCACAGGAGAACACCCCCGAATGGGCGCCCTCGACGTGTGCCCCTTTATACCTATACGGGGCCCGCTGATACGCCTACGTTCTGACAGGAGAACATCCGCGGATGGGTGCCCTCGATGTGTGCCCCTTTATACCTGTACGGGACCCGCTGATGTGCCTTCGTTCTGACAGGAGAACATCCGCGGATGGGTGCCCTCGATGTGTGCCCCTTCATCCCTGTACGGGGTGTCACCGAGCAGGAGTGCATCCAATGCTCGAAGAGGTGAGTGCTGAGCAGGGCCGATCCCAAACTATAAAACGTCACTGAACGTGTTTAAGTGGCGCATGTTATGCACAGGTGCTACAATTTCAGTGCGTTGAGGAGCTGACATAGTCTTTTTCCAGGTTGAGCGGCTGTGACGGCCTCAGGAATTATATGTGCAGCGTTTAAGATGTACCCGGCCAGCGGCTCCCATGAGTCCTCCCGAGTGACAGCAGGAGGAGCGGACGCAGACTCGCGGCGCTTTCACTATCTTTCCATGCGCTATTTTGACATAGCCTCTTCAATTAGTCGTTTTGGTCACATCAGGTCCCGATCTGCACCTGTGATGGGTGCAACAGGATCTTTTGTTTCTCGTTTGAAGTGCCGTTTTTCATTCACGTGCAAATGATAGACATCAAGTTTATGACGCTGCGCACTCTCAAATGTTGTAAGCTTTACCGCCTTAAAATGTTGATATCGGTAGCGGGCCACCTTTGTTCAGCTATGCTTATTGCGCTTCTTTGCCGTGTTGTGTACAAAAACTGGAATTACAGGACTGTTCACCGGGGCAGGAATAAGACATTTCGCAAAGCGTGTTTAATGTATAACTGTGCTCAAGCTTAGCTGCCCCGCACCGGGTGCAGTTGAGCGTGCTTTTGTCGGAGCAGGACACTGTCGCTCTCTATATATTTGACTGATGGTTTTGGACGGTTTCCCCGGGCTTCGAGCTTGACTTGGTTGATTGATGTCGCAATCACCTGACCGTTGGCCAACGGGCCTGTCTTGCCTTACGTAGCCTGATTCGTTCTGGTCTGATCTGACCTGATCTGACCTGATCTGATCTGGTCTGGTCTGACCTGACCTGATATGATCTGATCTGATCTGAGCTCTTTTTATTTGGTTTTGCCTGACCATGGATATAAATCGAAATTACTGCACCTGTAAATTATCGTAACATTATTTGCAGTCGGGACACAAAGATGTTCTTCTCAAAATCGTTATAGCGTTTGAAGTCGAGGCCGGACGCCTGTAAAACCTGCGAGCTGCCATCTCTGGCCGCCTTCGCCTCGCGGGTGGGGCGGTCTGCGGTGTCAGCAGCCGATGACGGCCGCCCCACCGCCTAGGTTCGGCGAGCGGCTGGCGCAGGAGCTGGGCGTGCCCGTGTTCCTGTACGGCGCCGCGTCCTCCCGCGACTACCGTCGCACCATGCCGCAAATCCGCGCCGGCGAGTACGAGGGCCTGCGCGAGCGGCTGGCGGAGGCGCGCTGGACGCCGGACTTCGGTCCGGCCGAGTTCGTGCCCGGCTGGGGTGCCACCGTCACCGGCGTCAGGAAGTTCCTCATCGCCTACAACGTGAATGTGCTCGGCACCAAGGAACAGGCCCACAGGTGAGCGGATGGGGTGCGGGTTTGGCGCGCTGGAAGGACCGTTGGGGGTGTGGGGGTGGGCTGGGGGGGGGGGGGGGTGGACGATTCGCCCGCCCATCTTTCTGAACTTACCCGGGTTGGACTGTGCTATTGCTGGGCGGAACGGGATCAACTGTTTGTCCAACGTTCCCGTGCGTTTACTGTGGCGTGTGCATTACCGCCATGGGACTGACAGCCGGGCTCCAATTTGCATGCGAACTTGATGTAGAGTGTTCTGAAAGCGTTACTAGACTGATTAAAATGTGTCGCTTGATGACCTGATTGAATAAAGCAAATTTTGAAATGGCGTGATTGACCAATGAACAGACTTCTATGTACAAGTCTATGATTCGAGTAACTTATTTATCAAAGTAAAACCATGCAAAGTGCCTCTAGCTCTAGTTCCACCGCAACGAGCATGCGAGTTGTTCGACTGCCCTGCTAGTGCCAGTCAGACCGTGGCTCATCCTCTTACTGATCCGAGAGTGTGATCTGTCGTTTGCGCGCAGGATCCTCAGCTGACCTCTCACGGTATCGTCGCGCTTCGCTCCGCCAGGATCGCTCTGAACATCACCTCATTTCGTCGTGATCTGTCTGGTGGCCATCTCGTTCTGCCAGAATCGCTCTGAATATCTCCTCGCCCCACCAGGGGTGTTCCGATAATTGCCTAGCCCTGACAGGATTACTCCGAATATCACATCGCTGTGGGAGGATCATTCTGAACGTTTCCTCCCCCGCCAGGTCCGCTGTAAACCTCCCGTTGCTGCGCCGGTATCGTCTCAACATCCCTCGTTTCGTCCGGATCGCTCAGGAGATCAATGCAGCTCTACCAGGGTCACTTTCTGCATCGCCCCGCTCCACCAGGGTCGCTTTCTACATCGTCCCGCTCTAACAGGGTCGCTTTCTACATCGCCCCGCTCGACCAGGGTCGCTCTCTGCATCGTCCCGCTCTACCAGGGTCGCTCTCTACATCGTCCCGTTCCACCAGGGTCGTTATCTACGTCGCCCCGCTCCACCAGGGTCGCTCTCTACATCGCCCCGCTCCACCAGGCTCACTCTCTACATCGTCCCGCTCCACCAGGGTCACCCTCTGCATCGCCCCGCTCCACCAGGGTCACTCTCTGCATCGCCCCGCTCCACCAGGGTCACTCTCTACATCGTCCCGCCCTACCAGGGTCGCTCTCTACATTGTCCCGTTCCACCAGGGTCGCTCTCTACATCGCCTCGCTCCACCAGGGTCGCTCTCTACATCGCCCCGCTCCACCAGGCTCACTCTCTACATCGGCCCGCTCCACCAGGGTCACTCTCTACATCGTCCCGCTCCACCAGGGTCGCTCTCTACATCGTCCCGCTCCACCAGGATCGCGCTGAACACCATCCCACTCCGCCAGGTTTTCTCTGAAAACCACACCCTCTCCTCCAGCATCGCTCTGAACACCATCCCGCTCCCCCAGGATCGCTCTGAACATCCGGGAAGGAGGGCGCGGCGCGGACGCTCCGGGCCGGCTCCAGTGCTGCCAGGCCATCGGCTGGTACCTGGAGGAGGCTGACCTGGCTCAGGTCTCCATCAACCTCACCGATTATGACGTCACGCCGATTCACGTCGCATTCGAAGAGGTCGGTCCAAGAGTGTTGACTTGCGAGACCACCGACTGGCGCTCGGTTTTACCGCTGTGTGGGTGTTCATGCTGCGTGTGACTCCCGCTGCAGTTGGTGGCGTGTCGAGGAAAACGCGTACTCCGTGTCCAGCCGATTTCACCGATAGAAATCTTGTCTTTCTGGGCCTGGTGTAGCTGCTCTTGACATTAACGATCCAAAGACCAAGGCTGCCAGCAGTCATGCTTTAAGGACACTTCCGGTTGTTTGTCAGTCCGCGTGTGTGTCCTCCGATCGCTGACAGCCCCGTTGGTAGCTAACGCACCCGCACCGAGTGGCGAGACGGAGCGGTAGCGCGGCCCCGTCCGCGTGTGTGTCCTCCGATCGCTGACAGCCCCGTTGGTAGCTACCGCACCCACGCCGAGTGGCGAGACGGAGCGGTAGCGCGGTTCCGTCCGCGTGCCGTCTCAGGCCGGGCGGCTGAGGCGGTCCTGCTCGTGTTCCAGTGCAGGACGGACGCGGAGGCCCTCCGGCTGGCTGTGGCCGGCTCCGAGGTCGTGGGCCTGCTGCCGCTGGCTGCCCTGCTCCAGGCAGCCGACCACTACATCCAAAAGGTGGGCGAAGAAGGCGTGGCATGACAGGCCAGTCCTCCGCCTGCGGTGCGCGCCGACGGTGCGGTACATTGACATGGCCGCTGTATAGTGTAGCGAGCCGACCGTCCACTGCGCACCGTCCAGGCAACGCGCACATTTCAGGTGTCGTACCTGTAGCCTCGTTATGGGCTGAATTGGTCAACAATGGCAACAGCAGTGGCACTGATGACCAGGGTTAGTCGTTTGGAGGGTTTCCCAAGACGACAATGGCCCGTTAGCCTGGCTGCTTCGCCAACGAGACGCGTGTAGTTTTGGGGATGCCATGTTAAGAGTGTAGGGCATGTCATGTCCATGCCCTTTACCTTAGGGCATTGACATGTTCATGATATTGTACATTCAGGCATGTACATACTTGTGAGGAACAACCCTGATGGGATGGCCAAGCCATCACAATGACAAATAATGAGCATGCACGTACTCTAAATGCACCGAGTATCATTACGCGTCCTAATTTACTGATGTGTTCTCTCCTGCTCAGGAAAGCCTGTTTATTCTGGAAGAGCGTCAGAAGGTTCGGTTGGCTATAGATCGGCTGGGACTCAGCTCAATCGCGCCTTTCGACCCAGAGTAAGTACAAATCACGTGTGTTCGTTGAGGGCACGTGTAGTTAGGGATGGTGACAGCTGGATTTAGTGACGCTCTGACTACGCATGTGTAACACAGCGTTGTGGCCACCGGAATGGCGTTCGACTATAGCCAAGTAGCAAGCTTGTAGTTTGTACCTCGCAAATACAGTGCAGCAAATAATACTTCTCCTGTAACCTCTTACCAACCAACTCTCAACTCTCAGCTCAATGCTAGCACATTCTACCTGACACCTGTGACCCAGACCCATCAGTTCCATAGCATGCAATGTGGGCTAGACTGCAGCAAACCTGACAGTTGGCAGCCTGCATCTGTGAAGTGGCAGCCAAGCGCATTCACACGTAGGTAATCACATTTCCACCAGCAAATACCAGCCATGCTGTCGACGATGGCAATCCGCAATTTAACATTGGGTTGCAGTTGTTACAATAGCGATTAAGTAACATAAGTTAGGTATATTTATGAATACTGCGAATATCATTAACTTAGCTTTCTTAAGTAAGAAGTGTTACGAATTAGGATTGCATTTTCACAAACAAGCCCAGCAAAAAATCCTCTCCACTCGACCCCCGTTTTCCAGTCAGCAAGGGACTGAACTGAACTGAACTGAACAGCTGAGCCAATGATAGGCTGATGTAGGTGCCCACTGACGTTTCCACCAGGATGCCTTAAACTCATCTCGTCTGGGCACTCTTTGATGAATGAGGAGTCAAAACAGGCTAGCGCGCTGCGTGCAGTGCTATGCGCCACTTTAACCGCGCGTACAGTGCTAGGCGCCAGTTAACCGTGAGTACAGTGCCATGCGCCACTTTAACCGTGCGAACAGTGATATGCGCCACTTGAACCGCATCCCAGTACTACTGAATTTAGGGGCCAAATTCTCACTTGCAAGTTGTGTGTTAAGTGGAAATATGCATTGATGCCATTCCCCGGGATGTCACATTCCGCGACACACAACACGCATATGAGACGAGACGGCTTTGCCGCTATTGCTTTTCATTTCATAAAACCTCAGCAAAGTGCATGCTTACAGCAGTTCAGGTAGTAGTGAATGGGGGGGGGGGGGGGGTCAGGTAGGATCAGTTCGTTGCTGTGACAACTGGCAATGAAAAATATGACCATCCCTTCAAGTTTATACGTAGCAGACAACCTTTCGCTGATTTTGAAATAGGACCTGGAATGTAGTACGCCTGTACCATGTCATGTCCTCGGGTTCCTGGCTGCGACTCGGCAAACCTAAGTCCAGGATCAACGATATTGTAGAAATAACAATAACGGCTTTGTGCCTATTTTTTCAAGAAACTTTATTAGAAATGAAATTTCTAACAAAAAGCTTTGTTAGAAAAGTGATCGGCTCACGATTCAGCTCGTGAGATTTACGAAGAATGTGATTGAGTTCATGACTCAAAGCGACATTTTTCCTAGTGGGTCGACTCAGCTCACAACTCATCCCACATCAAAAGACTCCAGAGCCGATTCACGATTCGGCTCGAGTCGAACACAAGTTTGATGCCCACACCTCCAGTGGACGCGACTTCTCTGAGTCACTAACTTTAGCCAGCTCCACATCGCGTATTTCAGACCGATATCGCAAACAATGTTGATGTTGAAAAGCCTTTGTGTGAATTGCCTACCGCTGACGGCCGACCAATAGTGTGATGATACATCGGCCACGTGACCCGTTCGCTAGGCGACTGTACTTTGATATCCAATTGCCTGCTGCGGACGGCCGACCAAAAGTGTGATGATACACCGGCCACGTGACCCGTTCGCTAGGCGACTGTACTTTGATATCCCTTAACTATGGCGGCATGTCCGGACCGTGCTATCGATAAACGTTATGTCGCTCGACGGAGGGCAAGAATGTCGGTCACAGAAGAAAACGGAGCAGCCCAGATAAGATATGGATAGCCAATCATGCTGGCAATGCTGTGTATCTGACGATGATCTATTTCAGGAAAATACTTATCCGAGCGGTCACCCGGTATGCTGCTGGTGTTGACTGTCCTGCTTCCGCGTGTTTATTTACTCAGTCAGTTCAGCGACCCGTACGTGAGAACATTTCATCTTCCTATGAGGTTTTTGTGTCTGTGACCTGTCCGAGGCCTATTGTGGGATTCAATATCCTCAGATACTCTGTGGAGCTGTGAGTTTTGAATTGAGATAGCAAAGTGGGGACATCTCGATAAAGTGCGCTCTTCTCTGTAGGCTTCGCCTCACTTGAAGGTCTAGGGCTATCGAAACCCCGAAAAATCGAGCTAAATCACAGACAGATGTAACATACTCATATGATTCATTTGGTGACCTAATTTGAAAAAAGTTTTTGCTAAACTGCGCGCGGCCGGGTAGTTAGACCCGGCTAGCATTTCATTTTGTACCATTTCAGTGGCTAACGAATGCAACTAAGTTGACCTCAGCTGACTTCTGGGTCAGTCTAAAATGGTATTTTTGTGTCTGGGGTACTATTCCCACAGCTGCACATAATAAAATAAACTTAGAAGCACATTGGAAAAGAAAATAAAAGAGTATCGTTCTGGAAGGGTACTGGTAGACCCATTTTAAATGGTGACCTGATCTGACCTGACCTGACTCTTGTGTGGAGCAAAAATGGTTGGAATGAACTTCCCATAGTCTTAACGCTTTCTTACGTGCCTCAATATCCGCCTCGACGCATGACCATATGTTTTAATTACATCTATCTGAACGACCGTTTTGTTTTCCTTTCGTGACCTCTCATGATCTCACATTTAACCTTAGTTCGACAATTTGATGGGAATTTGTCTTGATTTGACGAGACCTTCACAACAGTGTCCTTGTTTTACTCGTGCGACGGCTGTAAGTTGAAGATCCCAGGAGCGAAGTCAGCTCCTTCCGGTTGGGCGTGGTTGTCTCAGACCCACGGCCGGGCGCAGGTTAAAGATGGTGTCCCACATTTGTATGGGTTTTGAACTGCAATGGCCATCTTGAATACCATTTGGTGCAGTTCAGTCCTGCCCTCAAGATTTAAACCCCTCTGGTTTCTGAGCCGCACGCAAGCAAAGATGCTCAAATTCGGAGAAACTTTTTCATGGTCACCCAGACATCCATGACGCCATAATAACGTCATTCAGATCCTGCCATTCCATTAACCGTGCAGTGACCAATGCCAAGGAAACTATCATTGTGGATTCGATTATATCTGACGTTTGTGAGCATTATTTCCAGACCTAACGGCGGTCAGCTGGCTCTCAATCAATATTGTGCAGGGTACGATAACGTAATCAAACAATGAAGTATTGAAGAGCATGCATACTAAATAGATACATTGTACGGTCTTGAGCATTCTTTTCCACTGAAAAATACACCATTAGTTATAAGTGAGCTTATTCGATCATGTCTGATCCTTGCCTGTTATTTCAGTTACTAATAGTGGTGCAGATTTTACTTGGCAAGGACAATTTAGCATTACAACTTAAGTGTTATAAATATGTTATTATTGTGGCAACACTTCACGTGCTGCATTGGGTGAGACCGTTTACAAATTTTCCTGTTTTGATGGCTTATATTCCCCTAACGAAATTTGGTTCAGGAAGAAGCTGATTTATGTGTGGTGCGAACGTCACATGTGGTATTGCCGAGGCCCTATTTTTGCACACAAATTAGGACTGTTGTAGGTGCGACCGCTGGTCGAGAAGGTCTAGAAGAAAATGTTCCACAATTGAAGATGTTCAGGCAAACATCAGATTTAATGAAAAGGGCTCACTCATGCTTATTGGTGTGTTTTAAGTGCAAACAACTACTCTATACAACACAGTTTTACCGTTTAGTTAATTTGCCCCGCAATACATCATCGCTTAAAAACGTCATTCGACGTTTTCAGAGAGTCGGAGTCCGTGCCAGACTAACCGTGTCGATATTGTCACTGAAGCGGAAGGGCTGAATCATATACAGTACTTTGTTTTTTGAGAGGTTTTGAAGCATTAAGAGGGGAATAACTCATGATCTCAAAAATGGCTATCCCATTTCGAAAACCCGTAAAAATGTAACAGCCCATTTAATATCAACTACTCGCAGATTTTATTGCTTCAACGGGCCGGCATAGCCGCGTCAGTAACGCTGCTGACGGGTTCGTATTTTTTCAACCACCGATCGTATCACCATCAAGTTTGCAGCAGTAAATAGCACCTCTGTTAACGGCCGGTCAACAATAGTGTCGTGAGAATCAAACGCAACCTGTTTGACTGGACGTCCTATTTAACCACCCTATCCGACGGACGTACAAAAACAATATTTCAAATGGTGAAAAGCCTGAAGGTTGTGAATTGAAACCATATTTAGATCTCGGCAGCCAGACAACACAGCGTCATGAGATTAATGCTGACAGAGGAAAAAACGGACAGCTGTACCGGTTGCGTACTGGCAAAAGCATGAGTCGATGTGTGCGGACCATCGCCTCAGAATCGTGCGCAAGCCTGGGCCATCCCTCTTTCGGAAGTTTTAAGTGCGCCGTACCAGAGTTTGGCAACCAGACGAGGTAGACAGGTGAAACCACCTGCATGATGCAGACAAATGTACCCACTCTAATCACGCATCATCATTCTTCGATCCATATGTGGGCCAGCAACAAACTGGGGCCCGGCCATGATGCCTATTTTGAAATCGGCTTAACATACTGACCTTAACCGTGGCAGATCGGGTCGTTCAAACCACATGAGTGCATAACGCATTATATGTTGATCAATATCCATAAAAATAGCTGCCTTCTCTCAATATTTCTATCGCAACACAGCAAATGTAACTGAAGCAAGCAAAAGCTTACGGCAACGTAAACCGCATCAAATTCCTTCACCTTAATGTGTCAAATATTCGCACCTTGGCACTTGGTAGGGCAAAATTTAGCCAATATCCTAGCAATATTGCTGCAAAGATATCCACTCAAAAGTGCACATCGGTGACCAAAACTGTACATCAGCCCGCGTCTGCCTGCTTCGACTCGTGGAAGGGACATTCCATTGGATTGAAGATGAAATTTGTAGGCGGGTTTTGCATTTGACATCACATACTTACCATGTTTTTGATACATAATAGGGTATGCATGGTTTTCAATTTGTGCAAACACCGGAATGGCATTAGGTTTTACACATGTGATGAAAAACAAACATACACATAAACCATACGCAAGCGAAGTTGGGAAGATAGCACCAGCTTCCTACCATGCCTACCCCCTACAGTCCCGAAACGGCGTAACAACCTATCCTGACCAACCCACGTCACACTTATGCACGAATGCCTTGCAAGGCATGTTTGATGTGAAGTTGATCAGCCTGTCCCAATAGTAAACAAATGCAAGCAAATTTTAACGAGCTATCACAATTAACAATAATTTTACGTTGTATTATGACGGACGGCCACATCTTTGGTCCTGTAAGGGAATTACTAGCTCGAAACAGGTTTATTTATTAAGGCAACTACAGTAGCGGCGACATCTGCCTAAAACTAGAATGGGACAGTCGTTGGATGGCTATGCAAAGCGCGACCACGCTGTTGCCGCAACGGAATTTTACAGTTTTGGATATCGCAACTGTAACAACTCGCCCACGTAACCAGTAGGCCCGGTCACCCCATGCCAAATTACTCAAAGCCGACCGCCCTTACATCGTTTACCTCGTACCATATACAACATCATCTGCCTGACAGTATTCAACAGCTGAAGCGGCTGGCCGCCTGGGCGTCGCGTGGCGGACGGGGCAGTGTTGACTGCCGGCGTGTTAGCGCCGCTCCCCCGAGAGGCGGCTGTCGTCCTGGCGGCAGTTACATCACGCCTGGTCTGAAGCTGGAGAAGTGTGGCGTCCCCCTCCGCCCGGCGGCCGCGCCTCCCGGCTGGTTTGTTGTTCCGGTCCGGGTCGCCGCGCCGGGCCGGCCGGCACATGGCCGCGCCCGGCACAAATCTACGGCCCATCTGGGCGGCGATAACAGCGGGCCCGCACTGCGCGGCCTCCTCTCCGTCGATAGACGCCCGTCGGGATGCGCCCCTCCCCCACCCACCCCCCATCGGCCGACAGCGAGCCGCTCGCACCGCCCGCCCGCCGGCCGAGGTCCATAGGCCGCCCGACGGCGCGCCGCTCGAGGACGGGCCTCGTGGAGGGAGGGCAGTGCCGCGGCTGTTAGGGCAACAGGTGATGGTGCGGCCCTGGGTGGCGAAGCCATGTGTCAAGCACAGATGGTGGGGTGCTTGAAGCGTTGTCAATGCACTGTGGCTGACGGCTGTTGCAGGTATAACGGCAAAATAAAGGGCCACCTACAACGCGAGCGTCTCCAGTTACATGATTTGTCAGCTAGATAGGGCGTTTAATGAAAAGTAAGACACATCTGTCAACGTCACTGAGCACTGCAGTCATATCAACACTTGGTAAACCAGAGGACGGAAATAAATGTATTTAATGTATCCTCAGCGTATCTATGCATTTGGTACAGCTGTGACCGTTGCAGTTTCGTTCATGAGGCACGTTTTAGGAACTTGCTGGGAAATGCAAGCCACGAGTGTCAATGTTTTTCATTCATTTGTAACAATGGTGGTGACAGTTAAATAATAGTCGTGAACAGACCCGATGCGAGCAAGAACGTCGCAGTTCGTTTAAACAAGACTACATGCAAGCTATGTGATCCTTTTTTGCAACAAGCCATGCGCTACCATGGCCCCCCGCATGAAACACCTAAGGGGACGCAACGCAGCGCTATGTACCGTAAATAATACAAATCAGACCGTCTTACTCGTTCAGGATAGATTTGAGACTGCTGCCGAGAGAGCCCGAGCCAACAGATGGTCAACAGAGCTGTAGCGGACAGCTCAGGAGATACCGAGCCGGTACAAAGCCGCGGTAATCGACATCCTGCTGGGGCTGTCGGGGGAGCGCAGACCCATCGCTTCGCTACCGGAATCTGGCCAGCGCAGGTAATCGAGTTCAGTCCACGCGGGCGTCGATAATCTCCATACACGCGCACAGCGACGCGTGAAAGGCTTCACAGGCTCTGGAGACGAGCGGGACACTTGGGGATTTGTATTTATTTATTGGCGATTTATTGGCGATTTGGTAGATTTATAGGGTCATGTATGCACGTCGTATGCGTTAAGAACACCTTTGTGAAAATACCTTCGTCGAGCGGGGAAGGTTGATGCATACCTCCCTAAGGCTTTTGAGGGTACTTCTCCCGCATTTACGCTCAATTACGCAATTACGCTCAAATTTTCATTAGCCTATAGGAAACCCGTTGGACGTGTTTCGACACCAAAAACTTGTTCCTAGCTTTTCTGGATGCGGAGCGACGGCGGTTTTTCGTCGCGGAGCGACGGCGTGCGGCCACCGATCATGCCGAGGAACGCGCGTGGCGGGCCGCGACTGCTACACAACAGCGCAAAACATTATGAATATACGCTCAAAACGCATGAAAAGATGTGCCATTGTACTTGGAACTTAACAAGAAGTACGCCTGTTTAAGTTTCGTGTTGTGAAAAGACATGATCTGGTAGGGATGTATTGTAAAGCTGAAAAGATGCGATTTTGTGGAAAATAAAACCTTTGACCCGCTATAATGGGATCAGTTATGAATCCAATAGAATAAGAACTGTCAATCCTAGGATCTTATAGATATAAATCTACTGATGTCTTACGCTAAGCTCCATCTTCATTAGTTTGGAGGCGCTAGCGGGGCGCTCCCCCCCCCTTCCCCCCCCCCATCAGTCCACGTCATGAAAAACGGCGAATCAGGGCGGGAGTTAAGGGGGGCCAGGTCACTGAGTTGAACTGTCGGCAGCGTTTCTGTCCGAGCCCACGGCTGCATTATTTCCAGTCGGTGCTGTCCAGTCAAGCGG
Organism: Pollicipes pollicipes; assembly: GCF_011947565.3. Lineage (NCBI taxonomy): Eukaryota > Metazoa > Arthropoda > Thecostraca > Pollicipedomorpha > Pollicipedidae > Pollicipes > Pollicipes pollicipes. Next base: position 42,104,245 of record NW_023596461.1, read on the forward strand.
CTGTCGTCGCGCGGGCCACACTCCCCCATCAGCTAATGGTGCATGGACGGCGCTCTAGGCAGGCCCATTTCTACTGGCCGAGGGCTGCCCGTCAGACGGGGGGCCCTGGTTTGTGCCCCCGCCGCCTGTTAAGAGCCAGATGAAGGTCAAAGCGACGTGACCCGAAATTTCCGGGTCACGGCCCGTGCTCTGGTGCCTGCAGGCTGGCTTCACGAGCTTAACGGCAGTGATTTTGAGGTCCTCTGGAGCGAAGGACCTGCCCCTGTAGCCGGAGGTCAGGCGCGAGTTTGTCAGTCTGCTCACACGCGGAAAATTCTTCGTTGCGTTGCGTCGTCTTGTGTTCGTAGGCAGGTAAAAACAAATATTGAATTTAGCAGATCCAGCAAGCCCAAAATGGGGTATCTAAGCTTGGTCGGCCCGTTTTGACCTCGTGGGGTTTTACAGTTCCTCTGGCCAGCTCGGTCTAATGCTGGTCAACAGCCCAGAATAATCCTCAGTAACCCGCTCTAGCCTGCCTGCAGAAATGCGGCACGACCAAAAAAGAGGCGAAATTAGCCGTCGTTTCAATTGCACAAGCTTGTGAAAATGGCATTCTCAGAAAGCATGACAGATGCCTAGTTGCAAAACATGTGATTGTTAAGCTACCAAGGGATGCGGCTTACAAAGGTACTTAATAGTTAAGTCGAATTCGTCATACTTAATGAAACAAATCAGCTATTGCATATTGTCATCTTGTCATTATTGCACGTTGTCATCTTGTCATTATTGCATATTGGCATCTTGCCATTATTGCATATTGTCATATCATCGGCATTGTCATCATTGCATATTGTCGGCCTTAGGTTTGACGTGTGTTGCTTCAATGTCATTATTTTTATGTGATAGCGCCAAAGATGCGTGACACCATTCAAACACCGGCAACGTAACGGAATTAAGAACATTGCTTCTACTGTGGGGGCATAGATGTCAATGTATGGAACATCCGCGAAACGGGTATAGCAATTTTTAAGTTTTGAAATGACGTTTTGACGGTCTTGACGCCCCGTCCTCGATACGGAGATATGAAAAGATGGGCGCGTAAAAGCCGAGTGGTTAGCGCGCGGGGCTCCCACGTTGGGGCCCGGGTTCGAATCCCGGCTGCGCCATGGCTCCTGAGCGCTGATGTGGTCAGTGCAGTCGCTGGCGCTCCACGTAAGAGCGTGACGACGCGCGTCGCGCTCCCTTAAGAGGAATGTGAAAATCAAAAGCAGCACGCCTAAAACAGACCGACATGCCTTCAATCAATTATGGAAGTGAACAACGAATGCAGTGCTTACTCGCACAGTCAAACACTCAATAGGCAACCGAACCGTGCGATGTATCGTCAAAGCATTTAGACACCACTGCGCAGAGATACAGAGGATAAAACGCACGTCTAAATGCTCTTCCGGGTGATTCAATAATCTAAGCGCTAGCACTACCTGTCATAGTGGACTTAGACGCAGGTAGATACATTGGCTAGACAGAAACGTATCGGCACATGCAAATTTGTCAAGTCAGATGTGGCAAACTACACATTTGTGTTCAAAACCCTAGCAATGAGCAAGTGGAATCGTGTAAAAAAAACTGATTGATTTCGTTCTGGGTCCAAAAGATGACCGAATGCGAGATCGCTAAATATCGTGTTAGCATGATACACATTTTCTGTCCAAGTAATTGCATCATAGGTCTTAAATGCACACCATTCGATAAGTCATGCAACTGAGCCTGATTGGTGTCTTGGAGAGTCCTGTAATGAGAGCTTAGCAGGCGGTTTCATCAATCCTGGTTAGCCGCCTGACTCTGGGCGTGACGTGGCAGGTTTGAGGAGCAGAGGTCTGTTCTCGATCTTCCGAGAGCAAGCTGGCCACTGCTTCGGTCTGGGGTACCATCGATTTGGTGAAGGTGCTTGTGGAGGTTTACCCCTAAGACTCCTGCGTCGACGCCCTCAGAGACTTGGCATGTGAAGACGACACTCCAACGCCGTTTGAAGGAAGGTCTTAACTTCCATGCATACAAACCACACGTTTAGGACGTCCTGAGCGGGGATGACAGGGCGGTGAGGATAAGAGTGTCTCGCTGGTTTGAGGACTAGGCAAACCTAAATGGCGTACGGATCGACCCCGTCTGGTTTTCAGACAGGCTCATTTGCCAGCGGTGGACAGGCGTGATCAGTAGCGCAGCCAATGTATCCCTCCCCTCCTCTCCCTAGGTCCGGATTTTTCGTGCTTTACTACAGGTGGCTCCCGACAAAAGTTGGATATCGGCGTGATGCGTACTCGCCGAATTCCGGGCCGCTACCTTGAGGAAAGCCTTGCCGCGCCCCCGGGCTCAATCACCGAACCGGAACAACAGGGTCGCCATGGAACAACAGGGTCGCCATGGAACAACAGGGTCGCCATGGAACAACAGGGTCGCCATGGAACAACAGGGTCGCCATGGAAGCAACAGGGTCGCCATGGAACAACAGGGTCGCCATGGAACAACAGGGTCGCCATGGAACAACAGGGTCGCCATGGAACAACAGGGTCGCCATGGAACAACAGGGTCGCCATGGAACAACAGGGTCGCCATGGAACAACAGGGTCGCCATGGGCTCACGAGGCATCATCGGGACTTTTTAGTTCGAAAGCGGTGATTGAGAGAGAGAGAGAAACCGTGATGGTGACCCAAACCCTTTTCTGCGAGATCGTCCGCAAATTTGCCGTCCGTATCCGGCGTCGCATAAGACTGGCCTCTCTTCGGAATCGTTCTAGGAAGATGGCGTTTTATCCCACGCAGCGACCGCAGCAAGAGGCCTGTTCTGCGAGGGCTTTGGAGGAAGAGACATATTATCCAAGACCGACAACATATGAGCACGTCACTCTGACTTTAAGCCTCTGGGCTTTTTCTATGGGGTCACGGAGAGGACCAGGATTTCAAGACAAAACCGCGGACTTGCAGGGTCTTAAGGCACCTGTGGAAGCGATCGTAGCGTTCATCTCTAAGGTTCTCTGCCGACATACAACAAAATTCACGCATAAGATTAGCACGTCCCTGTAACACCGGGGAGCGCATGTCGAGGAGGTGATATCAGGCTTTGTTTTGTTATTTACAACAGATTTTGCTGATCTGCAGTCTTGGAGTGAGTCTTTTGGTATCCATGTATCACTCTCACGTTTTTTGAATCCACGGACGTGCTTGCATTGTTTGGTGCTGCATGGAAGCCGAGTTGTGTGACATTAGCAGCGTTCCCTTACTTCTGGAACGCCCGGTATACGTAGGAACAGCGGTCTGACCAAAGGTCGCATTCATGAACATATGAAGCGCGGCGCCGTAGGCATGGAAACGACTGACGTCCATTGAAATAGCCACAACTGTAAAGGGTATAAACTGAGCTGCATTTAGGCCCATCAACATGCTCGAATTGGGCGATATCAACGGTCATCACAGGTCTGTTAAAACCACCAACGAGTTTTTGGTTCCTGTCGCCCCTGCTCGCAGCAGCGCCCGCACAGTCCGCAGATTAAATCCGACCCTCGACTTCGCTTCGCAGAATGAAGTCGTAATTTTCGCAGCGATAATTCTGACTCAACTCGCCGTCGACTCCCTGAGTCATCGGTCGGTGTGTGGAAGTTCCGGAGCGCGGGTTTGTCGCTGTCACCGCCGGCCTTCTTCCCGGACGCACAAAGGAGGCTCGCTCCGCCAAGCACAACCAAACAGACCTCCAGGGCTAGGTCTAGCGGTTAGCACGCTCGCACGCCGACGGTGGACGCTTTGCATTTCGCCGCCTTTGCGTCCGCGAGAGCAGAGTCATCTCGCCGTTGGTGTGGCGCAGTCACGACGCAAGGGTCTGCCGTGTCCAGCAAAGCTTCCAATACCAAGGCACGAGCCGTCTCTTCCCCTCACGACTCTCGACCCCAGGTCATCCCGCCGCCGTCTGGATCCCGCCATATCCAGCCCGCGGCCTGTGCGGGCCCCGGCCGCCTCCTCGTCACGGGCCTTTACCGCCGCGCGTCCGTTACCATGCTCGCCGGGGGTCGCAGGCGATGACAGTCGGCTGCAGACGGACAATCGGCGCCTGTCGCCGCACCCAGTGGACGCTGAGGTCACCGGATGACGTCATGACGGCCGTCGGTTTCAGCCAGCGGATCATCGAGTACCGGCTGCCGGCGCCGGCGGCCGGCCGGCTGGCCGCCCTGCCCGTCTCCCAGTTCGTCCGCCAGGTGGCAGCGCGCTCGGCCGCCCCAGGTGGCGGATCTGTCGCTGCTCTCTGCGCCGCTGTGGTGAGTATCCGTCCCCCTGCTGAAAACCTCTGAGTCGGAGACCTGCTGAGGGTGCCCCATGCCCTGATAGGTGAACATCGCCATGAAGACGCCTGCGCGCGGCGCCGTTTTGTGAGTCAGGGTGAGACGTTCAGTGGAGGAAGCTTGGCCTGTCTTGTTTTGTCACCATCTGTATGTGACTGCTTTCCGGTCCCTTTGAGAGACCGCGCTCGGCATAAGTTACCTGCCCACCCGGGAATCAGCGGTTAGCTACCATGCCATTGGAGCCTCGCGTTCTAAACCTAGTTCGCGGGTGCCGAAGAGCTAACAAAGATACTTGTTTCTGCCGACCGTCAGGTAACAAATCTTCCGTTCGGAGTCGCACCCCACCAACCATTATACGTTTTTGGGGGCCAGGCAAACGCACTAGGAAAAGTATGTTGTTGATGGAAGCTACTCTCCTGCTGTGAAAGGGGCTATTTACCCCCCCCCCCCCCCCCATACAGAGGACCGCGTCCTCTGGCCGTCTCTCCCGTTATAACGAACTGTTGCTCACTGGTCGGCGGTATTTTGTCTTTGGTTTGCCGTCACGTGTTCCTTCTTCGGAGAACTGTTTTCTACCGCGCCTCGCTGCCCCAGTCAGCATTGCGACCTGCCGCCGGGGCGAATTTCGTCGGGGCGACCGGCACGACCTCCCTGGCCCGGCCTTGGCTCTGGCAGCGGCCGACGGTGAGGACTGAGGTGACAAGACGGGCACGCCACCCATCGCTGGCAAAGCACTGCCGCGGGCGCGTCGGACACGGCACCTCTCACGCGCCGTCGGCTCCGACGGTGCCCGTCGCGAGGTGCTGGGACGCGGAGGAGGTCGGCGGGGCAGATGGCGCTGCGGTCGCGTCGTCTGGCGGCCCTGGCGCCGGCGGGACTGGCCCCCGGGGTATCGATCCCCGGCGGCCGGACGCCGGCCAGAACAGGCCTCCTCCCGGCCGACGGCCGCCCAGATACACTGTTTTGGCGAGCAGCGGCCGGGCCAGACGGGGGTGGGCCGCCCCGCTGATGAAACGGCCCTGGCCTGCCTGGAGACCGCGGGCCGACGGGCGGGCCGCCCGGGCCGGCCGACCGGGCCGGCCGACCGGACCGGACCCGACCACGACCCGGCTCGAGCACGCCGAGAGCGGCTGCTCAGATCGGGCAGAAGTGACCCGTGACCCCGGCCAGAATAGTATGCGCTGCTCATGTGTAAAGGCCAACGCAAGACATGACTTGGTGGACGGCGAGATCGGTTATCTGAGTAGCCTTTGCTCATAGCAGTTCGTGGATGCATCGGTGCTTAAGGTAGTCTGCATAGTGAGTCAGCCGCTCGGTACACTGATAAAGCATGCCTGACCTGTGGAAAACCTTATCGCTGTGTCACAGGAAGGCGGCCCTCGTCACACAAAGCCAGGGATGAGCGGCCCCGGAACCCAACCAGAACGGTGTCCCCAAGCCAAAGTCACATGACGATTATCTGTCCGGACGGCGAAACGCCCCTAATCCAGATAGAATGCGCCCCGAGCTCCAGTGGAGAGACGCCCCCATTCCCCAATCCGAGGCAAAAATACGCCCAGGACTCAGCGGAGAGGCATTACAAGATTAGGATAAGCGGCGTCCTCAGAGCTGGAGTGGAGCGAGGCTGCAGTTTTGTCAGGAGGACGTCCCAATGTCCTTGTAGAGGGACGCCCGAAGTCTGTAGGTAATTGGGTGCCCCAAGCTAAAGTACAGGTGTCCCTCAAGTCTCATCAGAGAAACACCTAAATCGAGATGTGCGCCCTCAAGCGTGGGAAGAGGGACGCGCCAGGAACAAGTAGAAGTGTGCCTCATAATTTTGGTGGGGAGCGCTGATAAACGCAAATTCGGAAGCACCCAGCCTGGGAGGACTTGCACGGTTCCTGAGCAGTGGCACCTTATTTCAGGCAGAGGGCTTCACAGAGGTGGTAGGGGACGCTCAGCACCTCATTCACTTCGATTGGGCATAATGCGCCCCCTATCCGCCTTTGAGTGGACTCCGAAGCCAGTAACCAAAGGGAAAACTACAGTCAACCAAAAACCAAGAAGTAGAGTGGTGTTCCCAAGACCAGGACGGCCGTCCTGAAGCAGAGCGGAGCTCTGAGCTCTGGGTGAAGGCCCGTGTTGTCTGCTGGATGTTGGGTCCGGGCCATCACGTGGTAGGCGCGTCGCCAATGAAGCATGCAGTTTCGCGTGTCAGAAGCATGATCAGAACGCCTATCGTTTCTGAAGTAAGAGGGCACGTGAAATATGTGATCTGAGGAGTTCTGATGATAAAGCACGGCTGCTTCTGGGCACTCAGCATCATCAGCCAAATCGGTCCGAAACTTTCCTGCGAAACTACACTGCAAAGCCTTAAGTAGTTGTTAGTTCCGAAATGTTCGCTAGCCAGGGCAAGTTGAGGTGGCCATTGTAAGGGCTCCCAGAGATCACGCGTACCAATTATTCAGGAGGACGACAAGTTTACGAAGAGCAAGTAAGTTAGTTTTGGACGAATGTGCCTAAGTTTTTTATGTCATAGCTAATCTATTTATGCCTTGATCTCTGATCCTTGATCCTTTGCTTTTAGGTTTAAGAAAGGACTTACTACTGTGGATTGTATGAATTCATGCATTATTGATCCGTCCATTCGACGACGGGACTGGACCAGCGGATGACCCAAATATGCATTAGTGGCGAAATGCATTACGGTATTGACGAGCTCAAACTAATTGGTACGGGTAGAAAACCTTAACGAATTTACGCATACATACAGCTTGGCCAACGTATGAGTAAACAGAGCAGAAATGTTTGCTATCCTCACGAAACCAGCACTTGATGCAGTTCACTTTCTGGAGAAGAATCATTGTTGGGGGTAGAGTTGTGTGAGCCGTGGCATGTCGCGTTAAAAAGTGCCTACAATTCGTACAAGCATCAGTAGAGAAGACATTGGGTTAGGACCGTGGGCTCTCACGTGGAAGGTCCGAGTTGGAATCTCGGGTGAGGCATGCCCGCAAGGCTTTGCGAACGCCGCGGTCTCGGGTGTTGAGTAGAATGGTCTGCGACCACGTGTGTTGTATTCCTTAGAAAAGTAAGATCGGAGTTTTGGCGATTCGGAAAAATCGAGAAGAGTCGAGGCTATGAGTAGCGCGAGAAACATTACCGGGATTTCGCATGGATATGCATCACCCATCATACGATAAGTAACACGCGTGGACGTTTGAGGGGTGCGTTACAGCCCGTTTTCATGGTACGTCGAATGAAAGTAATGGAAATATGGAAGCATTTCCTTCTTCAACTCGTTATCGGGTCATGAATCATTCGCAGAGCCCAAATTTGGGGGAAAATAACTTTGTCTTTTTGACTGAGCGATCCAAGGTTGCATGGCTTGGCGTTCCACGTTGGAAATAAACCTGCATGACTTTCTCAGCCCACATTACGAGTCCTTTAGGGAAATCACGACGTAAAGGAAATCCCAGAGCTTATTTTATGCAAACCTCGGCTTTGGAGCATGACCGTGACCTAGTTATTTTGTGGGCGTCTCACCACTAATGAACCGATTAAACAGCACACTGGCACTCATCGCTCAGATCTGAACGATGATAGATCCTGTTATCTTGGAATCGAATTTCTGTTGCGTGCGATTTCTGGCCCGGTAAAAACAACTGTAGGCTGGGTTGTAGCGTAGGACATTTTTTCAGATTCCATGCCGATAGTTATCTGATGTTGCTTGTGTAGACTGGGTTGAAGCGTACGAGATTTCTTCAGACTCCATGCCGATGGTTATCTGATGTTGCTTGTGCAGACTGGGTTGTAGCGGAGGATATTTCTTTAGACTCCATGCCGATGGTCATCTGTTGTTGTTTGTACGCTAGCACAAGAACATCGGGCTAGTAAAATGTCATGCGTTATGTTGTTTATTCCGTCCAAATGAGATTTGTTTTTGGTCGGAATAGGAGCAATGGGATGGTGAATTCTCCATTTCTTGGTATACGTGTATTTGCACCATCTACAGCAAAATCAATCCAGATATAATTATAAGATTGATTAAGTTGAAAATATTTCATTTGCGGTAGGAGAATTAAGGCAATCTTTGATGGAGCACGAAACCAAAATCGGAGCAAAGAACGCAAAGCGAGAAAGGTGTGTACCGACGTATTAATGACTTGTCAACCAGGCACCCTATGCATTTGCTGGTCGTTAGACCCTCGGATACCTATGAATAAACCATCGAAAACGTCTGCAAAACATGAGTGTACTTGTGCTGCGGTGACAGCTGGCCCTCATCATCTTCAGGGATTGGTTCCAACGAAAATATCCGCGGCAGCCTGAATCAGACCGGAACACTTTGCAGGAGTCCAGCTCAGGCTCTTGGTCCGAGTTTGAGTCAAAGAGTTTGCAGACATGGTCTTAATAGATAAATTATCAGTTAAATCAATTAATGTATGTTTACACTATGTGAGTCCCGTAATCATTCATGATGGGCCTAGGCACAGTGAGTCTGCGACGTTGCGTCCTGCGTTTAAATATGTGGTGCGATAAATGCCTGGTGGCAATCCATGGAGATGACGTGAAAGCCAAGCCTTCGTTGTCGATATTTAGATGTGCTTCAGCTGCTAGCCACATATGTCAAGATCAAGTACAGAACAGGCTTTAAGGGGACCTGACCTGACAAAATGAATGATTATGCATGTAGAAATCTGCGATGTTTTCCGATTCATGCCGCACTATTTCGCTGGCTTTCCGCTTTAGCGCTGAAATATTTTGACAATGTTCTGACTTAAACATGGGCCATGGGACGCCGACAGGTTACTGTAATGCCTGCATACAGCAATATTATTGGACATTAACGCTAGGAAATGTGTAAATGCGTTAAGAATTTCCTGTTGCTCCGTTTTTGGGGGAATTAACGTACCATGCTCATTATAGCAGTTTCAGCTTCTTTCAGAAAGAATACAGCTGTTTTTGTTTTGTGTAGGCTTAGTCCCCTGACCCGGGCTACCCGCCGACTCAAAACGGCCTTGCGATCATGAACTTCGACCACTCCCCAGCGGTCCCACTGCGTCCCGGTACAGCCCCGTGGTCACAGAACCGCGTGCGCGTTCAAACACGATTAAACGGCACAGTTGCCAAGGATTTATTGGAGGCGGAACCTAACGCTCCTGCAGGAGGCTGGTACGGGCCCGGCTGTCGGCTAACGTCGGAGCGATCGGTGGCAGTTGTTTCGCTGAGTCAGCGTGGTGCGGGGAAGCGCTGAGAGGCTCCTGAGCAGGACAAATATGGCCTGATATGAGGCCAGCTCTAAACGTCCACCCATCCAACAAACAATGCCGAAATGTTCCACCCGCTTTTTCGTCCTGTCAGACATAATACAAAATGACAGCTTTTCGGTTATGTCTTAAATATTTATACCCTCTTATAACTGCTATCAACGAACTGTTCCTCGAAACGCGCGTCCAGTGTAATCGTTTGCGAATTTCCGTCTTGAGATAATGATGGGCTGCGTGATGAGCCCTCCTCGCATGTCCCTGCCATTTGCCATGTCCCTGCCACTTGCCTCGGTGCGCGCCATGGAAGTCCCAACCAGCAGTTGACACCAACATATCTGGCAATGCGTGTCGCTTCCTGGCTGTGTCAATCAATTCATGCAATGTCTGTCATCTATGTCAAGTATATACGGTCATAGATGTCCATTAATGTGTGCGATATACTACTAGAGGGGCTGAATCAACAAAGAAGTTGCATGTTTGTTTTTCAGAGGGCAGAACAGGACAGAAAATAATTAAACAAGTAGACATTACCTTAACCCTACCAAGTCGCGAACATGCAAAATATTGACTCGTTGGTGTGCATGCCTCGGTCTGTGCCGTGTGAGACAGAACGCTGCCAAATATCAGCACCTTTGCCATGTGTTCGCCTCCCGCAAAGCTCATGCGAAGGTCAAAATTCACGCATAGCTGCTGTAGCGTCACGCTGCGACTGTTGGCAACATAAAACGGCCAATCTATTCTGCAAAGCACATGGTGAAGTCCTATGTACTTAATTTGAGATCCATGCACCGGCAGGCGTAACTCTCTCAGCGTACAGCGAGCACCTACCAGTAACAGTGGGCGCTCTCGGTAGCCGCCTCAGAGATAACTGCAATCAACATCGCAGTTAGGAATCATCTGAGGCCGGCGAGCCTGAACCCGTAGCTCCGATGGTCTGGATAGTTAGCTCGAGGCTCGATCACCGCTGTCGGCTGTCAATAGAAGCTGACACAAAGGTCACGAGTCACCACAGGCTTTCTAATCGCCCTTTAGTCATTGTGTGTATCATCAAGAATTTCTTTGACATCGCTGATTGCCGCTCATGACGCAAACCTCTCACTGAAGACTGTTCAGGAACTCAGAGCTCGTAACCGGTATTGAACCAAAAGAGTGGCAACTATCGGTGTCGACATCGTGGAGATACAGCGCATCCCAGTGCTCTCGCCGTGTGTTTATTGTAACTGACGCCTGTGATCCGTAATCAATAGCTAAACGCGTCGCAGTGCTGGCGGAGATGGCGGTGCTCCATTTAGGTTAGGGTACATGAGGTATTTTACAAATACGCGCCAGTCCGGCGTGTCTCAAATTGCCAGGGAGCCGAGCATCGCACCGATCCTGCAGAGGCCATCAGTGTGGGCCACATGACAACCACATTCACCTCAACACCAGTTTGTCAAACGTGGTGGTTTTTGTTTCCACTCTCACCACACACACACACACACACACACACACGCGCACACATCAGCGCCGCTGGAGACGGGCCGCCAGGTGGCGTGCCGCTCCTTGTCGAGTCGGAGAGCGCGCGCACCGGCTCATTTGGCGACCAGCGGCTCGGAAAACGCGGCCGGGTAGCGCGACCGGTGATGGATGCGCCCCTGATGACGGATTCGTGCATCCGTGATGGCTGATGGACGGCCGGCTGATGGATCCGAGCTGTCGGACCCATCGACGGCGTCGGCGGCGGATCCACGTGCGGTGCGTCCCAGCTGCACCCGGCGTTAGAGTCTGCCGCCCGCCACACACCCAGCATAGATCTGATCCGTGACGATTGGTACCATCCCAGCCGCGGGGCTGCCCAGCGTCACATCGCACTGTATTGTGGGGTTTGTTGAGAGTGATGACCGTGGGGAACTAGTTAGAAGTATGGCGACCCTGGCTTCCCCCATCCCGGCTCGTTGGTCTATAATAGCTGAGTCTCCGGCACTCTTCCAGATCACAATCACTCTTGCTGTCTGATGCGTGGTCTGTGTGGTCGAGCTAGCCCGCGTGGTCTGCTCTCCACTAGTTTAGTTAAAAAGTTTCCTTCGCTTTCTGGTTCACCTCGTAACGTGTCCCCGCAGTGGTACGTCGTGAAGATTTATGTACCGCGCACGGCACGATACGGCATACGGTAGTTGTACGATAATGCAGTACGTAGTGTACCGCACCACCCAGTGTGGTGAATTGCGTTGTGTTCTACACGGACGTGTGTGACGTACATACCTCATGTTTGACTGTCCCAGTTTTGAGGGTGGCCAGCTGATATGTCCTTAATAAAGCCATGGTTTTCTAACTGGCGAAAGGCAGCACAGAACCTTGCTGCGGTGGTAAGGAAAACTGCAGGAGATAAAGCAGTTATCTGAATATAAGATGTCCAATGCTAAAATGTAAGAACGGCTTGCGTGGAACATACTGATTCGGAACGATGGTCGCTATCACTGCACACTTATGACGTGCTGTGGTGAACGGCACCAATTCGTTACGACGGTGAAGCCATGTAATGTCCGATTGACCCCCTGGCCTTATCGACATGAAGTGCTACTGCCTCATACATGGTGTCGATAGTAACGACCCAAGCAAATGAGCATTGTGAATTTCCCAGCGCAGCGATGGACTTATTCCTTTACGTCAGCGCTGGGCCATCGGGTCAGCGTCGGTGACGATCAATATGCAAATGTCTGAGCCCGTGGCTTCGCTTGCAGCTTGAGAGCTTAGTTGAGCTCGCGTCATAGAGACGATCAGCGCTGATGGCGACAACAGCTAACAGGCCCTCTTGCCTGGCACACTGTCGTCACGTGCCTGTGCAGCGGTTGTGTGTGACGCGATGTTGGTATTGTGCGCTCAGGCAGGGGCTTAGGTAGGGGCTTAGAGGCACGGGCTCAGGCAGGCGTTTCCAGAAGCATAGGTAGCGCAATATTTCTGGAATCGCCCAATTCACTGCCCAAGCAGGGGCGAATAAATAAACTCCTTGGGGTCCCTTGCCGTGCCGTGGTACCGCCACAATGCATCCAGATGGCAGGGCCTTTTAAAGCAGTGCTGCGTCAAGTCAGATCAACGGACCTGGCAAGTATTTGGGCTTGGTGACGGACATTGTGACGTTCTGGTAACGTCACACGCAGAAACCGGGTTTTAATGTCAACGATCCAAGTCGCGTCAGGTCCTGGCAAGTCAGTTCATGCCAGGTCCTGGTAAGTCAGGTCATGTCAGGTCCTGGCAAGTCAGGTCATGCCAGGTTCTGGCAAGTCAGGTCACGTTAGGTCCTGGCAAGTCCGGTCATGTCAGGACTTGTCAGATCACGTGACTGTCCCCTAAAAACGCCTACTCGCGTCAGATTAGGCCAACTTGTGGCGAACATGAACAGTGTTAAGGTGAGGACAATATTTTTGTGTACCTGGATGTATGAGGGAGAGACGATCGATGATAAAGATCCGTAAAAGCATCGAATGGCCTTTCATAAAAGACAGCGACTCTTCCAAACATATTTCTTTGTTCGTTGCGCCACGCATCGTTTTTTAACAGAGGGCAAATGCAGCACTCACGACTGGCAGAAGCTGGTAAACGACATGAGTTAAAACCCAGATTTCGATGAGTGGTACTGGACGTTGATGGCATAGGGCTGTTTGAGTCCGATGTAGCTGTCCCGCCGCTGGAATTGGTTCCAGCCGGCAGTACTGCACGTCGCGCTCCTCGGAGAGAGAAGGCTTATGCAGGGCCACGCCACATCCGTGAATTCCGACAGGGGATTGATGTAAGTGCCTTGGCAGGGTATGCCTGGCCTATGAAGACAGGCAGAAGCCTGATTCCTATAGGGGATTGATGTAAGTGCCTTGGCAGGGTATACTCGGCCTATAAAGACAGGCAGAAGCCTGTCTTTAAGTTCCTTTACAGTGTAGCGTCCGTTTCCGATGGTATAAATGCATGTTACGTTCGTACACCACATTCATGGCATGCTTTGAATGCATTACACGTGCGCGTGTTTGGTGGATCAGACCTAGAACCTCAGTAAGGGTGAGCAGTTAGACGACAGAGTTCACACAGCAGCAGCCTTGCTCGCGTGGCTGGGCTCTGTGGGCCGCAGCGAACTCTGGCTCACCTCCGCAGGCGCGGCAGCTGTGCTTCGCTGCCGATCATGGCACGGTCGGTCATCGGCTGCGTAGCTGGTAGATGTACCCGCAGGTTCGGCGGCAGCAGCTGGACATACCGCCAGTGACATTTCTCCTTCGCTAAGTGTATGCGGAATTGGTATCAGTATTTCAGGTTTAGTCTGAATATGCACAGAATCACCGCCCCAGCACGCATGATGTGCACCTAGAGGTTAGGGTCCACGGATTTCTGCCTGGTCTTTTTTTGTGATACGCGATATATATATATATATATATATATATATATATATATATATATATATATATATGTATTGTGATACGTTCCCATGTCAGCGTCGATGTGGCGGCGGAGAGGAGGCGGTACTATCCGTGCTGGCAGGAGCGGGCAGCCCCCGCGCCCCTCCCCTCCCCAGTTTCTTCGCAAACGACACAGCGTTTATGTGGCGGCGGAGAGGAGGCGGTGCTATCCGTACTGGCAGGAGCGGGTAGCCCTGCCAGTACCCCTCCCCTCCTCAGTTTCCTCGCATACGGCACGGCTGTGCATTGGCAATGACGCTGGGAGACGCCTCCCTGACCGGTGACCTTTGGTCCAGACCGAGCCGTCGTCAGCTGCGCCCGGGTTGGGGGGGGGGGGGGAGTGGGACGGGGTGTGGGGTCGGCCGATCGGTCGCTCGCTGGGCAGACACGGCTCATTTTCCCGTCGTTCGCACGGCTGCTCGGCAGAAAGCGCCCAACTCCCGAGATGACCGTGCTCCCGAGCTCCCGAGCGCCGAACTCTCCATATGACGTGCTCCCGAGCTCCCGAGCGCCGAACTCTCAATATGACGTGCTCCCGAGCTCCCGAGCGCCGAACTCTCCATATGACGTGCTCCCGAGCTCCCGAGCGCCGAACTCTCAATATGACGTGCTCCCAAGCTCCCGAGCGGCGAGCTCCCAAGATGACGCGCTCCGGCCGTCCGAACCCGTCATTGGTACCCTCCGACTCCCTTTCAGCCGAGAGTGACGATGAGATTCCATGCTAGTTTGCATCCGTGGTGTGTATGTATGCGTGTGTGCGTAGTACTTGTGTACCGAATTCCGACCAGGTCATCCGTCTTAGTCCCGTCGCAGACGGGCCTTTCTGAGGCACAAACTGTTTGTCACTTCCAAACAGGCCGTCTGGCGTGCTGACCGATGGGTCGCTCCGTCTAACGCGCATTCGCAAGTGCTTGCAGTTGCCTTGCTATTATGCCTGATTGCCTGGATGCTCGTGGTCCTGTCGCTCTGCAGCCGTGGAAGTCGTTCCCCAGCACCATCTGCCGACATGTTGTGTGTCATTGCTTCATATTCCATCCGACAGGGGGCAGGCCTGGCGAGCATGGTTGGGAAGATGACGTACGGGAAGAGACAGTGGGAACACCTGGACACTGAGATGCGCCGGCTGATACCCGTGTTCCACAACATCGTCGATGGTCTGGTGGCAGCCATCGATGACGACACGTCCGCATTCAACGACTACATGGTACAGTCTTGATAGATCGGAACCTCACGTGTCTCGCCTCACAGCATCGCGCATCACGCGCATGCGCTGGATTCACGTCGCCGTTGTATGAGCGCCGTCTAGAGTCACAGAATTCATTTCCCCATCAAAATTGATCAGTCGCTTCCCACGACGGGGTGTCGAGTGCCATCCTCCTCCCCGCCCTCCCGGGGGGGGGGGGGGGGGGGGGAGGGCGCGGTCTGAGAGTCGGACGGGCTGGGAGGGCGGTCTTAGAATCGGACGGGCTGAGAGGGCGGTTTAAGCGGTGGACGGGCTCCTCAGCACCAGACACCGATGCGGTCGCTCACAGGGCCAACTCCCCGCCCGTGTAACTCCGCCGCCATCCGCCAGGCGGCGCTGAAGCTGGCCCGCTCGACGCCGGAGGAGGCGACGGCGCGCGCGGCAGCCATGCAGGCGGGCCTGCGCTCGGCCGTGGCGGTGCCGCTGGGCTTGATGCGCCGTATCCAGCAGCTCTGGCAGCCGCTCGCCGAGCTGGCGCCCCTCGGCAACATCGCCACCAAGTCCGACCTGCAGGTACCCGCCGCTGTGGCGTCGCTAGTAGTCGCGGACGTTACGCGAGTTGGTAAATAGCCTAGCCTCGGCGAGCCGTGGCGCATCTCAGGCGCGTGCGGCCCGGGCACACATAACTCGTTTGTCGTCAGCAAGGGGGTGGACGGTCGACACAGGACCTCTAAAACACAATCTAAATGTGACCTGGTCCAAATGTAAGCCAGAAGGTTAAGGATAATCGTCGTTTGTGTCGAATATGTTCATGTTGTCATTTATCCCCGGAAACTGACGCTTGAAAAGGTGTGAAATATTTACATTCCTGAGATGATGCTCAGGCACCGCTCCCAGTTGCGCCTCCGCTGACCCATTGCCCCCCCCCCCCCCCCCCTCTTTCTCCGTGCGTTTGCGCAGGTGGCGGTCCGGTGTCTGGAGACGGCCTCCTGGGGAGCCCTCCACAACGTGGCTATCAACCTGGATGACGTGGAGGACGCCCAGTTCCGGCAGCAGACACTGCAGGAGGCGGAGCAGCTGGCCAGCGAGGCGACGTCGAACAGCCGCCAGCTGCTGCAGGTCCTGGAGGCCCGTCGTCAGTAACGCCACGCACGGGCCCAGGTCACGGTTAGGGACCGACGGCTTCGGCTCCACAGCCGCCAGCTGCTGCAGGTCCTGGAGGCCCGTCGTCAGTAACGCCACGCACGGGCCCAGGTCACGGTCAGGGACCGACCGCTTCGGTTCCGGCGGTGGGTCCCGGCAGCGACCAGGCGCTGCCAGCCATGGGAAACTGTGGCGGGCCTCCGACGCCGACGACAGCGGCGCACGGAGGCCGGCCGTCAGCGAGCGCGACCATCAGCGGCCAACGAACAGCGCTCTGGCCGCAAAGCGTCCTGGGCCGGGGTGTGTAAATGGCGGGTAAATGTCCGGCGAATACACGCTCGGCGGAGTGAGCTCAGCATGAACGCGAATACATACAGGCGCGCAAATTAAGAGCTCTTTCTGGGATTGGAAAACAACACAGATATGCTTGATGATATATTAACCAACAAAAGTAAGCTCGGCGCAAAAAGCCACTCACGAAGAAAACGCATTGCTCATCTGAACTAACTTCACCAGAACAATCCTCCTCATCTGCAACCACAGCAATCACAAAAGAGTGCCATTCACACTAATATCACCGACAACTTCTAAACAGAATGACTGATGGTAGCCAAATATTGATGAGACATAAATATGATAGCACACACCCGTGTCGACCATTTCATCTGTGTCCACCAGGCCCGCACCTATAAGCACTCCTGTTCCTGCGCTCACTTGGGTGTCGCCGTGTTCATATGTCCGCTCCGCGTTCATTATCCGGTCCCCGTGGCCGTCAACGGGTCTCGCGGCTCAACAGCTGGCCCATATGCCATCAGCCGGTCCCTGTGACGTTTAGCCTGTCTCTGGGCGCAGCAGCCGGTCTCTGGGTCCAGCAGCCGGTCCCTGCGCCCAGCAGCCGGTCCCTGTGACGTTTAGCTCGTTTCTGGGCACAGCAGCCGGTCTCTGGGTCCGGCAGCCAGTCCCTGCGACCAGCAGCCGGCCCCTGCGCCCAGCAGCCGGTCCCTGTGACGTTTAGCCGGTCTCTGGGCGCAGCAGCCGATCCCTGCGCCCAGCAGCCGGCCCCGCGTCCCTCAGTCGGTCTCCATGCCAGGCAGCAGGTCTCGCAGCAGCAGCTCGGCCAGCTCCAGCAGGTCGCCGGCTGGGATCTGCGTCAGCTCAGCCAGCAGCGCCACCAGCTCGTCGCTGCTGTCGCGGCGCACCAGGAAGGCGGCGGCGGCCAGCACGGCGGCGGCCAGCAGCACGCTGTCAGCCAGCACAGCGGCAAACTGGCGGCGCGCTGCCGGCACCAGTTGCGCACAGCCCGTGGTGCGCCGGTACAGGCGCAGGTAAAGCGCCGAGCGCCGGACACAAGCGGAGCGGAGCAGGCGCACGGCCGCCGACGGCAGTGCCGGGCTCAGCGGCTCCAGCAGGTCCGGGCGCCGGCGCGTCACCACGGCCAGCAGCGTCTCCAGCGTGTCCAGGCAGGTCGGCGAGCTTACCTGGGCGGCGCGTGCCGTCAGACAGGTGGGCGGGAGCCGCGGACGGGCGGCGAAGAACGAACGGACGCGTCACGTCACGTGGCCAGAAAGCCCGGTGATCAGTAGGCAGGGGTGGAGGTGCCAGGCTCAAACCCAGAAGAGTCAAACCTGGCGGCTTACACGGCGGACATATAGGGCGATGCTTGCGAAATGCAAGCAGCGAGAGGCCTTAACAATTTCGGTAACACGGATCCCATGTTCCTCAAAACTACCAGTAGTTCAGTCCTACTGGTACATGCATCGTTGGTGAACGAGCTTCTAAACATTCGTGTCACCTTTGCACATCACACGCGCTGCCTATGCCATCGTGACGTGCACTATGAAGCTGATGATTGATTGGCATTACATACCTGAAATTTCAGGGTCTTGAGAACCCTGACCTCTGAGCTAACAACGCTCTCCAGGCTGTAGCAGTGCTTCGCCTCCCGAAGCAGGCCCTTCACACGCTTCGTCGTGACAATCTGCGAAGAGAGCTCCGTTGATCGGATCGGTCGTCACCTTAAGTTTTTTTTACGTTCCCTGGTCGCAGATGGTAACTGTAGTGAATGTAGGTTACGAAATCAGATTACACTGAACCAATCCCTGGTCTTCAAGTACTGCGCAGCCCTCTGAGCTCAAAGCGATCATGCACTACACAATACAGCCAAAGTTGTCCGTAAAACTCCTTAGATTTCAACCGTCTGTACAAGTAAACATGCTCACCTTGTAATGCAGAGAAAGTTTTGAAGAGATCTGGACGCAGGACAACATTCTGAGAATGGCCTGACTGTGTATTCGCTCCAGCAAGCTCTTCCACTCCTTATCCCTGTTTGCTCGCTCCACCTTTGTGGTTATGTACTGGGACATCTCCATCATGTGCGCCTGCATAAATCTGATAATATAAAACGAACAAAATAAGGGATCATGCGGCAGCAGCAGCAGCTGTGGTCCGGTCTAAGGCAATTTACGAGCAGCACATCTCGAGCCATTATGTCTTAAGTCATGAACAATCAGGACCTCACGTACTCTATATCAATCAGGATCTCACGTACTCTATATCAATCAGGATCTCACGTACTCTATATCACCTGGCAGCCAAAACAGACAATGTCGAGCACACAAGAATCTATCCAAAAGCCGAACAGCTCGGCGCACGGCTGTCTTTGTCGGCGCGTGGCAGTGCACAAACATGGAGTGACTGTCCATCATCAGCTGCTCCCACCATCACCGACTGACCGTTCGAACAGCTGCAGCGCGCGGAAGAAGACCGGCGAGGGCTGCGAGAGCCGACGACAGAAGAGGAGCAGCAGGTGGCCTGTAGCCGGGGCCCCGAACACGCCAAAGTGGGCGAGCTCGGCGTCCGGCGGCGCGGCGCCCGCCTGATGCAGACTCTGGCCCCACTCCAGCAGCAGCGCATCTGAGGGGCACAGTCACCGTCACCAGAGACGGGGCAGCGGCCCCCTGATGCAGACTCTGGCCCCACTTAAGCAGCAGTGCGTCTGAAGAGTACGGTCAGCATCACCAGAGACGGGGTAGAAGCCCCCTGGTGCAGACTCTGGCCCCACTCCAGCAGCAGCGCGTCTGAGGGGCACAGTCACCGTCACCAGAGACGGGGCAGCGGCCCCCTGGTGCAGACTCTGGCCCCACTCCAGCAGCAGTGCGTCTGAGGCACAAGGTCAGCATCACCAGAGACGGGGCAGCGGCCCCCTGGTGCAGACTCTGGCCCCACTCCAGCAGCAGCGCGTCTGAGGGGCACAGTCACCGTCACCAGAGACGGGGCAGCGGCCCCCTGGTGCAGACTCTGGCCCCACTCCAGCAGCAGTGCGTCTGAGGCACAAGGTCAGCATCACCAGAGACGGGGCAGCGGCCCCCTGGTGCAGACTCTGGCCCCACTCCAGCAGCAGTGCGTCTGAGGGGCACAGTCACCGTCACCAGAGACGGGGCAGCGGCCCCCTGGTGCAGACTCTGGCCCCACTCCAGCAGCAGTGCGTCTGAGGGACACAGTCAGCGTCACCAGAGACAGGAAACAGAGGCTCCCTGACGCAGACTCTGGCCCCACTCCAGCAGTAGCGCGTCTGAGGCATATTCATTGTCGTCAGCCACCCTTCTGACATTAATTTAGAAGCAGTGTCTATGGAGCACGGCATGATCCAAATCCAAGAGACGGAACACAGTGGCTTCCTAGTGACGCCCAAAATATCATCAGAACAATACGCGCGTCCTGAACGAGACAACATAGACAATATGACCAATCTAAGACATAATTCAAGCAGGGGTGAAAGGTACGTAAGCCCACTTACCCAAGGCTGGGGCGCTGATGAGCTTTGTGTGGTCGAGGGTATATTCATCGTCTCCCAACTCTTCTGTCGCCATCAAAGACTTCTTAGCCTTCAGTAGAGATGTATCTGCCAATAGCATGGGATATTTGACGTGACATTAAAAACGAACGGGCGGCAACCATAAAGAGATATATGATGACATAACATGCAAGGCCACTGACAGTACACATGGATTCTGCCGCATCCGAACTGATCAATGGCGAAGCCTCGGAGCGGAGAAGGAGGGCGGGCGGCGTGCCTCCGTGGCGGCCGCCACCTCCCCGACTTGAGCTGGGGCCTCTTCGGACGCCCAAGTGCCTTCCAGGCGCCTGGAGGGCGGTTAGATTTATAATTTATTGATGCCTTCCATGACAAATTGAGATGCGCCAATGGTGAATTGGCCTCCCGCAAGATTTCCAGAGACACACGGAGTGATCAACGAAAATTGTGCGCCTGTTGGTACTACCATGTGTTCGTACTGTATCGAGAAAATCAATGATATCTTTTCGAACTGACGCCCTGTTTCTGCCATGCAACGCACAGGAAACTGAATATCGCTGTCATCACACGTTCAAATGGACTGTGAAAATCTAAGCATGCGTGATATAACGTCATATCTGGATGAAGATGCAGCCCTTCACGCCATAGAAGAGGGGATGCACTGCATTTGCCACAAATACTTGCCTAAAACCACATAGAGAACGCATCCAGACCAGGGATTTAACCCAGAAAGGACACGGCGTCACGCCCCCCTCCCGCCCTTCCGGGGCAAAAGGTTTACAACCAGGATGCTGGGTGATTTAGCAAAAATTCGTTCCAAATTAGCTCGAGTTCAGAGAAAATTTGACGTTCTCCTCCCACGTGGAACCATCTGGTGCGTGCTTGATCCCGTCAAAGCTCGAACATAGATATATACTTTATGACACATTCCTTCACCTATGCAAAAGCCTGTTGAAAGATGCACAAATGGCAGCAATACGACGGTCTGCAACCAGCCCGTAGCGGTGCGGCCTTCAAGTGCAACGGTGACGTCAAGCTTAGCAGCACCTCTACAGGCGCGAGCAACCGGAGCACAACCTCGAATCTGTTACATCGGGAGGATGTCGTGCATGGATTTCCCACACCTAGGGTTTCCACGCGCTCTGTGCAGGGCGGTGACGTCACTGATCCCGAGACTTCAATGCGGCACGGCCGCTAGCAGCGGAAGTAACGTTGCGGGCGGGCGGGACATCGAAAATCTGCGTACAAATAACGAACAAACTATTGGTGGGAGGCACACAGGATCGAGAAAACGATTTCGTAGAATATAATGGCGAGTATGATGGTGTGCTTATCTAACCTTTGTCACTAACCATTAAAATGTAATGGCATGAGAAGTATAAACGTGCACACGTGAATGATGCAAGCCGGAACAGCTGGGGCCGTCGGGCTATTGTTTGTGTCGATAGTGAACGGAACTGTTGTTGGTAGGTGTACATGACCAGCGCGCCAATCGCGTAAAATTGAACGTCAAACATGATGATGTGCCTGACAAAGCCTACCCGCCAACCGCTGCAATGAAGTCGGCGTAGAAATTGAAAAACGTTCATTGCCAAAACTGCTGCATAAACGGGCGGCCGGGACATGGGACCGCCTTCGAACCGATTATCAACAGGCTGTTCAGCCTGTATAGGGTAGGTGTACATAACCAGGAAGCCGGATACGTAGAACTTAGTAGGGAGTATGATGATGTGCTTATTGCAAGCTTATATCCGTAGCCTTTAAAATGAAACCAACGTGAAAAGCGAAAACGCGCACGCGTGAACTGTAGGAGATAGGTAGTTTGAATATCGGGGCTTCTTTCTTCCCAGTAAAGTAGCCAGTAGATTATTGCTGGAAAGTGCATATATCTGCAAGCCCATCAGGTACAAATTGCAAGCATGAACATGCACTTTGCGAGCTCAGTTCAGTTAGCGTGAGTACTGAATGCGCCTACGTGGGGGCTGGGTACTAAGGAAGGGAGGGAGATGAGCCCCAATTTCCTAAAATCTAGCATTGGCCCCATTGACGTTTAATGGAAGAAGAAGTCCAAAAAGCAACGCACGTAAACATCTCACCAGCGCAACGTGGGTGGCTCGACACTCATGACTATACAGACAGGTGAGAACCGAGCATTGTCGGCCCGGCGCACAGGTATGGACCACGCATGGCGGAAGGCACATAGGCACTGACCGGGCATGGCGGAAGGCACATAGGCACGGACCGAGCATGGCGGAAGACACACAGGCACGGACCGAGCATGGCGGAAGGCACACAGGCACGGACCGAGCATAGTGGAAGACACACAGGCACGGACCGAGCATAGTGGAAGGCACATAGGCAACGGACCGGCATGACGGAAGGCACACAGCCACGGACCGAGCACGGCGGAAGACACATAGCCACGGACCGATCATGGCGGAAGGTACGTAGGAACGGACCGAGCAAGGCGGAAGGTACGTAGGCACGGACCGATCATGGCGGAAGGTGCACAGGCAGGGACCGAGTACGGCGCGTCTAGCGCGCATCATCTGGACGCATCTAACGCCAAAAATACTCAGTGGACGAACAGACTCGCTACGCTCGCTGCTCACTCATACCACCATCGACGGCGGCACGACTACGGGGTGCGAGGCCTTATACGATCAAAGTGCGTTATAATAGCTTACCGCTTAAGGATACCTCGCACATGATCACGCTCGTCATTAAATTCTACCCAACCAGCTTGTTGGTCATATACATTTGGCATTAACACTTTGTTCGTGATGGATACGAAGACAGCCCGATGTTACTGCTGTCTATGGGAATGATAACCGTGTGGGCGTCTTGACTTTTCACGTCATTGCATTGAAATGGTTTTCCGCAAAGCATATAATCATACTCGTCATAAAATTTCACGTCATCCGCTGGCTGGTCAACTGCACCTTCCACTAAAGCTTTTGCATCATTTGAAGGAATGTTTCGGTGTTCCGGTTGCTTCTCAGCATTCCACCCGGCGTCTAACGACCCGCTATGCATTGAAGTCTCGGTACCAGTAACGCCACACTAACGTTTTAAGCGAAGATGAAGCGAGAATCGCCGGACAGTCTTGCCTCTTTTACACAGCTTTGCGGTTACATAACCGTGCTCATATCCACAAACCACGCCCCTGCTAAGTCGGTCACGTTCCCGCTCGCAACATTTGTCCGCTACACTGACCCGCCTTCAGCATTATCTTTTGGCAGGATGGCTGTGTTTCAGATGCACCCGGGTCCACCTCCAGCCGCACTACGCACATTTGGCTCGCCCAAATGGACCGAGTGTCATGCTTCGCGTTGGGCCGCGGGCGGAAGGTGGGCAGCCACCTACTTCCACACCTTCTGACTCACAGGCCACATGCCATTCACGTCTGCGTTCACCTCGCTTTACATGAGCATACTGCACATGAGTCGTCTCTTTAAGAGCAGAAAACAATGCTCATAATGAAAGCACATCTCGGAATTTCAATACATCTTATCAAGTTTTGCGTAGTGAGGGCTGATTGGTCAAACAAAAGTACTTACAATGACATTCTAATTTGATAAGGTTACATCAGGTGAGGTACATTTGTTAAGTTTCTTACGTTACAATCACGTTACATTACTCACGTTACCAAGTTATTTTGCTACTTAGTGACGTCATGATGCTACATTTGGCTAGGTTAATTCGTGCTGCATATTGACTTATTTTCCCAGTGACGTCACGAATGACTGCCAGGCGCAGCCTTGAACGAGGTTCACATTAATCATCATCCTTGATTTCGAGGAGATATGCGTGGTGGCGCGCGAGCGTGGCTGCTTGCGCGTGCTGAACGGCCCCAGTTGTGTGCGTAATTTTTGTGCAACCGTTTTTCAATATCGTGGGGGAAAAACGATATCGTATTGCTGTGTTAAGACCACAATCATCATTCCTCCATTTTCCAAGCATTATTAGTCCGTAATATTCAAAACTGATCTAACGGGAAAAATTACTGTGACTATGGTCATCATCAGAATTATTATATGAACAAGATAAGCCAATAAACACACCAGTACTCTAGCAGACGTCACTTAACTTTCAGGCGCCATGAACATGGTTTCAAATCCGATTTTCTTGCAAACTGGACCATAGTTATTTCAATAATCCGGTTTCGGTAAGTCTTGCAGCTTATGCCTTAAGTCATGAATAGTTTATATCATTACATATAATTCATATACTGTCATGTGTCGGTAACATCAGCGCTCGTCCCGGGGACGCCTACTCTCACCGCCAGCGCCGTTGACAGTTGCGGCGTGTCTTCTCAATGAAGGGTGGCTCGCGCATACACGTGCCAGCTGATGGTGACGTCTTTGCTGAGCGAATTGGAATTCCGCATGCTTCATTGCATGGTGGTAATGGCATCACTAGGATACCGAACAAACGTAAAAGGGCACTCCAATGCCAGCCAGCGGGCCCTGCGCGCTGATCATGCCCACAAGTTGATAACGACCTATGTGTCGGTCACGCACCATCAGTAACGCACAATCTGTTCCGTCGTGGCATGGGCCAGAGGGCCCATTTCCCAAGCAGGGACAAAGCCCGGAACCAGCGATTTCCATTGGTCGGGGGCCCCAGCGCCTTACGGAGGCCCTGTGCTGGCAAGGGGTCTCAAGTCGGCTGGAGGCAGTGCTCGAGGAGGCCCGAAGGACTGGTTGTAGGTCGCATAAAGAATCGTAGCCCATAGGTGCATGACCTGAAATATCAGCCAGAGGTCTTCATACATCTTTTGAGGACTCCTTGAGACAGTGTGGGTGTCAAGTCGGCCAGAGACCACGAACATCGAACAGCTGGCTTCCTGTCAGTCTGAACCATGCGACACATTTTCCAAACAGGAGCAAGACCGGGGTTCGCGATTTGCGTTGGTGTGGGTCCCTGAAACAGTGGTTGGGGCCCTTGTTGCGGTCAGAGGCCCACGGGGCATAACAAGTTATGTCTTGGCTAGTGGCCCCCAGTCGATCACGGGCTTTGAGGAGAATAGGGGCCGGAGGGCCTCTCGGGACTTCAGATCAAGGATCCGATTGGATTCGGGGCTCGGCCCCCACCCTTGTGTCGTGGCCTGAAATGTCAGACAAGGCTTTTATTAGAGCCCCCG
>NW_023596461.1:42135216-42155864 GCF_011947565.3 Pollicipes pollicipes
GCAGCGACCAGGCGCTGCCAGCCATGGGAAACTGTGGCGGGCCTCCGACGCCGACGACAGCGGCGCACGGAGGCCGGCCGTCAGCGAGCGCGACCATCAGCGGCCAACGAACAGCGCTCTGGCCGCAAAGCGTCCTGGGCCGGGGTGTGTAAATGGCGGGTAAATGTCCGGCGAATACACGCTCGGCGGAGTGAGCTCAGCATGAACGCGAATACATACAGGCGCGCAAATTAAGAGCTCTTTCTGGGATTGGAAAACAACACAGATATGCTTGATGATATATTAATCAACAAAAGTAAGCTCGGCGCAAAAAGCCACTCACGAAGAAAACGCATTGCTCATCTGAACTAACTTCACCAGAACAATCCTCCTCATCTGCAACCACAGCAATCACAAAAGAGTGCCATTCACACTAATATCACCGACAACTTCTAAACAGAATGACTGATGGTAGCCAAATATTGATGAGACATAAATATGATAGCACACACCCGTGTCGACCATTTCATCTGTGTCCACCAGGCCCGCACCTATAAGCACTCCTGTTCCTGCGCTCACTTGGGTGTCGCCGTGTTCATATGTCCGCTCCGCGTTCATTATCCGGTCCCCGTGGCCGTCAACGGGTCTCGCGGCTCAACAGCTGGCCCATATGCCATCAGCCGGTCCCTGTGACGTTTAGCCTGTCTCTGGGCGCAGCAGCCGGTCTCTGGGTCCAGCAGCCGGTCCCTGCGCCCAGCAGCCGGTCCCTGTGACGTTTAGCTCGTTTCTGGGCACAGCAGCCGGTCTCTGGGTCCGGCAGCCAGTCCCTGCGACCAGCAGCCGGCCCCTGCGCCCAGCAGCCGGTCCCTGTGACGTTTAGCCGGTCTCTGGGCGCAGCAGCCGATCCCTGCGCCCAGCAGCCGGCCCCGCGTCCCTCAGTCGGTCTCCATGCCAGGCAGCAGGTCTCGCAGCAGCAGCTCGGCCAGCTCCAGCAGGTCGCCGGCTGGGATCTGCGTCAGCTCAGCCAGCAGCGCCACCAGCTCGTCGCTGCTGTCGCGGCGCACCAGGAAGGCGGCGGCGGCCAGCACGGCGGCGGCCAGCAGCACGCTGTCAGCCAGCACAGCGGCAAACTGGCGGCGCGCTGCCGGCACCAGTTGCGCACAGCCCGTGGTGCGCCGGTACAGGCGCAGGTAAAGCGCCGAGCGCCGGACACAAGCGGAGCGGAGCAGGCGCACGGCCGCCGACGGCAGTGCCGGGCTCAGCGGCTCCAGCAGGTCCGGGCGCCGGCGCGTCACCACGGCCAGCAGCGTCTCCAGCGTGTCCAGGCAGGTCGGCGAGCTTACCTGGGCGGCGCGTGCCGTCAGACAGGTGGGCGGGAGCCGCGGACGGGCGGCGAAGAACGAACGGACGCGTCACGTCACGTGGCCAGAAAGC
Source organism: Pollicipes pollicipes (assembly GCF_011947565.3). Taxonomy (NCBI): domain Eukaryota; kingdom Metazoa; phylum Arthropoda; class Thecostraca; order Pollicipedomorpha; family Pollicipedidae; genus Pollicipes; species Pollicipes pollicipes. Next base: position 42,136,630 of record NW_023596461.1, read on the forward strand.
CCGGTGATCAGTAGGCAGGGGTGGAGGTGCCAGGCTCAAACCCAGAAGAGTCAAACCTGGCGGCTTACACGGCGGACATATAGGGCGATGCTTGCGAAATGCAAGCAGCGAGAGGCCTTAACAATTTCGGTAACACGGATCCCATGTTCCTCAAAACTACCAGTAGTTCAGTCCTACTGGTACATGCATCGTTGGTGAACGAGCTTCTAAACATTCGTGTCACCTTTGCACATCACACGCGCTGCCTATGCCATCGTGACGTGCACTATGAAGCTGATGATTGATTGGCATTACATACCTGAAATTTCAGGGTCTTGAGAACCCTGACCTCTGAGTTAACGACGCTCTCCAGGCTGTAGCAGTGCTTCGCCTCCCGAAGCAGGCCCTTCACACGCTTCGTCGTGACAATCTGCGAAGAGAGCTCCGTTGATCGGATCGGTCGTCACCTTAAGTTTTTTTTACATTCCCTGGTCGCAGATGGTAACTGTAGTGAATGTAGGTTACGAAATCAGATTACACTGAACCAATCCCTGGTCTTCAAGTACTGCGCAGCCCTCTGAGCTCAAAGTGATCATGCACTACACAATACAGCCAAAGTTGTCCGTAAAACTCCTTAGATTTCAACCGTCTGTACAATAAACATGCTCACCTTGTAATGCAGAGAAAGTTTTGAAGAGATCTGGACGCAGGACAACATTCTGAGAATGGCCTGACTGTGTATTCGCTCCAGCAAGCTCTTCCACTCCTTATCCCTGTTTGCTCGCTCCACCTTTGTGGTTATGTACTGGGACATCTCCATCATGTGCGCCTGCATAAATCTGATAATATAAAACGAACAAAATAAGGGATCAGGCGGCAGCAGCAGCAGCTGTGGTCCGGTCTAAGGCAATTTACGAGCAGCACATCTCGAGCCATTATGTCTTAAGTCATGAACAATCAGGACCTCACGTACTCTATATCAATCAGGATCTCACGTACTCTATATCAATCAGGATCTCACGTACTCTATATCAATCAGGATCTCACGTACTCTATATCACCTGGCAGCCAAAACAGACAATGTCGAGCACACAAGAATCTATCCAAAAGCCGAACAGCTCGGCGCACGGCTGTCTTTGTCGGCGCGTGGCAGTGCACAAACATGGAGTGACTGTCCATCATCAGCTGCTCCCACCACCACCGACTGACCGTTCGAACAGCTGCAGCGCGCGGAAGAAGACCGGCGAGGGCTGCGAGAGCCGACGACAGAAGAGGAGCAGCAGGTGGCCTGTAGCCGGGGCCCCGAACACGCCGAAGTGGGCGAGCTCGGCGTCCGGCGGCGCGGCGCCCGCCTGATGCAGACTCTGGCCCCACTCCAGCAGCAGCGCGTCTGAGGGGCACAGTCACCGTCACCAGAGACGGGGCAGCGGCCCCCTGATGCAGACTCTGGCCCCACTCCAGCAGCAGCGCGTCTGAGGGGCACAGTCACCGTCACCAGAGACGGGGCAGCGGCCCCCTGGTGCAGACTCTGGCCCCACTCCAGCAGCAGCGCGTCTGAGGGGCACAGTCACCGTCACCAGAGACGGGGCAGCGGCCCCCTAGTGCAGACTCTGGCCCCACTCCAGCAGCAGCGCGTCTGAGGGGCACAGTCACCGTCACCAGAGACGGGGCAGCGGCCCCCTGATGCAGACTCTGGCCCCACTCCAGCAGCAGTGCGTCTGAGGGGCACAGTCACCGTCACCAGAGACGGGGCAGCGGCCCCCTAGTGCAGACTCTGGCCCCACTCCAGCAGCAGCGCGTCTGAGGGGCACAGTCACCGTCACCAGAGATGGGGCAGCGGCCCACTGATGCAGACTCTGGCCCCACTCCAGCAGCAGTGCGTCTGAAGAGTACGGTCAGCATCACCAGAGACGGGGAACAAAGGCTCTCTGATGCAGACTCTGGCCCCACTCCAGCAGCAGCGCGTCTGAGGGACACAGTCACCGTCACCAGAGACGGGGAACAGAGGCTCTCTGATGCAGACTCTGGCCCCACTCCAGCGGCAGCGCGTCTGAGGCATATTCACTGTCGTCAGCCACCCTCTGACATTAATATAGAAGCAGTGTCTATGGAGCACGGCATGATACAAATCCAAGAGACGGAACACAGTGGCTTCCTAGTGACGCCCAGAATATCATCGGAACAATACGCGCGTCTTGAGCGAGACAACATAGACAATATGACCAACCTAAGACATAATTCAAGCAGGGGTGAAATGTACGTAAGCCCACTTACCCAAGGCTGGGGCGCTGATGAGCTTAGTGTGGTCGAGGGTATATTCATCGCCCCCCAACTCTTCTGTCGCCATCAAAGACTTCTCAGCTTTCAGCAGAGATGTATCTGCCGATAGCATGGGATATTTGACGCGAAATTAAAAACGAACGGGCGGCAATCATAATGAGATATATGATGACATAATATGCAAGGCCACTGACATTACACATGAATTCTGCCGCATCCGAACCGATCAATGACGAAGCCTCAGGGCGGAGAAGGAGGGCGGGTGGCGTGCCTACGTGGCGACCGCCACCTCCCCGACGTGAGCTGGGGCCTCTTCGGACGCCCAAGTGTCTTCCAGGAGCTTGGAGGGCGGTTAGATTTATAATTTATTGATGCCTTCCATGAAAAATTGAGATGCGCCAATGGTGAATTGGCCTCCCGCAAGATTTCCAGAGACACACGGAGTGATCAACGAAAATTGTGCGCCTGTTGGTACTACCATGTCTTCGTACTGTATCAAGAAAATCAATAATACCTTTTCGAACTGACGCCCTGTTCTGCCATGCAACGCACAGGAAACTGAATATCGCTGCCATCACGCATTCAAATGGACTGTGAAAATCTAAGCATGAGTGATATGACGTCATATCTGGATGAAGATGCAAGCCCTTCACGCCATAGAAAAGGGGATACACCGCATTTGCCATAAATCCTTTCCTTAAACCATATAGAGAACGCATCCAAACCGGGGATTTAACCCAGAAAGGACACGGCGTCACGCCCCCCTCCCCCCCCCCGCCCCTCCGGGGCAAAGGTTTGCACCAGGATGCTGGGCGATTCAGGAAAAATTCGTTCCAAGTTAGCTCGAGTTCAGAGAAAATTTGACATTCTCCTCCCACGTGGAACCATCTGACACGTGCTTGATCCCGACAAAGCTCGAACGTAGATGCATACTTTCTGACACATTCCTTCACCTATGCAAAAGCCTTTTGAAAGATGCACAAATGGCAGCAATACGCGGGTCTGCACCCAGCCCGTAGCGGTGTAGCCTTCAAGCGCAACGGTAATGTCAAGCTTTAGCAGCACCTTTACAGACGCGAGAACCGGAGCACAACCTCGAATCTGTTACATCGGGATGTCGCGCATGGACTTCCCCACACCTAGGGTTTCCACCCGCTCTGTGCAGGGCGGTGACGTCGCTGCTCCCGAAACTTCAACGCGGTACGGCCGCTAGCAGCGGGAGTAACGTCGCGGGCGGGCTGGACGTCGAAAATCTTCGTACAAATAACGAACAAACTATTGGTGGGAGGTAGACAGGATCGCAAAACCGATTTCGTAGAATGTAATGGCGAGTATGATGGTGTACTTAGCTAGCCTTTGCCACTAACCATTAAAATGTAATGACATGAGAAGTATAAGCGTGCACACGTGAATGATGTAAGATAGTACAGCTGGGCCATCGGGCTATTTTTGTATCGATAACGAGCAAAACTGTTGGCGGTAGGTGTATATGAACAGCACGCCAATCGCGGAAAATTGAACGTTAAATATGATGATACGCCTGGCAAGCCTGCGTCACCAACCGCTGCAATGAAGTCGGCGTAGAAATTGAAAACGCTTATGCCAGAGCTGTTGCATAGACGGGCGGCCGGGACGCCGGACCGCCTTCGAACCGAGTATCAACAGGTTGTTCAGCCTGTATAGGATAGGTTTACATAACCAGGAAGCCGAATACGTAGAATTTAGTAGAGAGTATGATGATGTGCTCATCGTAAGCTTATATCCGTAGCCTTTTAAGTGAAATCAGCGTGAGAAGCGAAAACGCCCATGCGTGAACTGTAGGAGATGGGTAGCTTGAACATCGGGCTTCCTTGTTCCCAGTAAAGTAGCAAGTAGATTATTGCTAGAAAGTACATACATCTGCAAGCCCATCAGGTACAAATTGCAAGCATGAACATGCACTTTGCGAGCTCAGTTCAATTGGCGTGAGTATTGAATATGCCTACGTGGGGGCTGGGTACTAGGCAAGGGAGGGGATTAGCCCCAACTTCCCAACTTCAACTTCAACTTCCCAACAACTTCCCAAAATCAACTTCCCAAAACGCCTCATTGGCGTTGACTGGAAAAAGTAGCCAAAAAAGCAACGCACGTAAACATCTCACCAGCGCAACGTGCGTGGCTCGACACTCATGACTATACAGACAGGTGAGAACCGAGCACTGTCGGCCCAGCGTACAGGTACGGACCACGCATGGCGGAAGGTACGTAGCCACGGACCGAGCATGGCGGAAGGTACGTAGCCACGGACCGCGCATGGCGGAAGGTGCGTAGGCACGGACCGAGCATGGCGGAAAGCACATAAGCACGGACCGATCACGGCGGAAGGTGCACAGGCAGGGGCCGAGCACGGCACGTCCAGCGCGCATCATCTGGACGCATCTAACGCCAAAAATAAACTCAGCAGACGAACAGACTCGATCGAAGTGCGTTATAATGACTTGCCGCTTAAGGATACCTCGGGCACCATCACACTCGTCGTTAAATTCTGCCCAATCAGTTGTTGGTCATATACATTTGCCACTAACACTTTGTTCATGATGGGTACGAAGACAGCCCGACGTTACTGCTGCCTACGGGAATGATAACCGTGTGTGCGTCTTGACTTTTCACGTCATTGCACTGAAATGGTTTTCCGCAAAGCATAAGCTCATACTCGTCATAAAATTCCACGTCATCCGCTGGCTGGTCAACTGCACCTTCCGCTAACGGCCCACTTACTGGTCAACTGCACCTTCCGCTAACGGCTTTTGCATCATTTGGAGGAATGTTTCGGTGTTCCGGTTGCTTCTCAGCATTCCGCCCGGCGTCTAGCGGCCCGCTACGCATTGAAGTCTCGGTACCAGTAACGCCACGCTAACGTTTCAAGCGAAGATGAAACAGGAATCGCCGGATAGTCTTGCCTTTTTTACACAGCTTTGCGGTTACATAACCGTGCTCATATCCACAAACTACGCCCCTACTAAGTCGGTCACGTTCCCGCTTGCAACATTTGTCTGCTACACTGACACGCCCTCAGCATTATCTGTTGGCAGGATGGCTGTGTTTCGGATAAACCCGCATCTCATCTCCAGCCGCACTACGCACATTTGGCTCGCCCAAATGTACGGAGTGTCATGCTCCACGGTGGGCCGCGGCGGATGGTGGGCAGCCACCTACTGTCACACCTGACTCACAGGCCACATGCCATTCACGCCTGCGTCTCACCTAGCTTTGCATGAGCATATTGCACATGAGTCGTCTTCTTTAAAAGCAGAAAACAATGCTCATAATGAGAGCACATTTCGGAATTTCAATATTCTTATCAAGTTTTGCGTAATGAGGACTGGTTGGTCAACAAAAGGTACTTAATATGACGTTCTAATTTAATAAGGTTATGTCGGGTGAGGTACAATTGTTAAGTTTCTTACGTTACATCACGCTACGTTACTCACGTTACCAAGTTATTTTGCTATTTAGTGGTGTCGTCATGCTACCGTAGGCTACGTTAGTTCGTGTTGCAAACTGACTTATTTTCCCAGTGACGTCATGAATGATTGACAGGCGCAACCTTGAACAAGGTTCACATTAATCATCATTCTTGATTTCGAGGATATACGTGTGGTTATGCGCGAGCGTGGCTGCTTGCGCTTGGTGAACGTTCCGAATTGCGTGCGTAATTTTCGGGCAACCGTTTTTTCAATATCGTGGGGGAAAACGATGTCGTATAGCTGTGCAAAAGCCACAAGCATCATTCCCCCATTTTCAAAGCATCAATAGTCTATAACATTCAAAACTGATCTAAGGGAAAAATTACTGTGCCTATCGTCATCATCATGATTATTATTTGAACAAGATAAGACAATAATCACACCAGTGCTCTAGTAGGCGTCACCTACTTTTCAGGCAACAAAAACATGGGTTCTAATCCGATTTTCTTGTAAACTGGACAATAGTTACTTCAATAATCTGGCTTCGGTAAGTCTTGCAGCTTATACCTCAAGTCATGTATAGTCCATATCATTACATATGATTAATATACTGTCACGTGTCTGTAATAGCAGCGCCCGCCCCGGGGCCACCTACCCTCACCGCCAGCGCTGTTGATAGTTGCGGCGTGGCTTCTCAACGAGGGGTGGCTTATGCATACCCGTGCCAGCTGATGGTGACGTCTTTGCTGAGCGAATTGGAATTCTGTATGCTTTATTGCATGGTGTGTATGACATCACTAGGATACCAAACAAACGTAAAAGGCACTCCATTGCCAGCCAGAGGGCCCTGCGCGCTGATCAAGGCCCACGGGTTGATAACGACCTATGTGTCGGTCACATGCCATCAGTAACGCACAATCTGTTCGGTGGTGGCATGGGCCAGAGGGCCCATTTCCCAAGCAGGGACAAAGCCGGAACCAGCGATTTCCATTGGTCGGGGCCCCCCAGCGCCTTACGGAGGCCCTGTGCTGGCAAGGGGTTTCAAGTCGGCTGGAGACAGTGCTCGAGGACAGGGGCGGATCTAGCCTGGAATTTTTTTTTGGGGGGGGGGCAACCGTTCGTCGCTGCATGGCGCCTCTCGCGAGTACCTAGTAGGGACACCACTCAAAACCGAAAAAAGCACCGAAATGCTTTTGAATATTAAACCAGTTAAAACAGTTAAAGTTAAAACAGACGGTAGGTAGACGAAACTTTTATGAAGTTCTGGGAATGTTTTGAGGTGGGACAAAACATACTCTCAGAGGTTTTGGGGGCCATGGCCCCGTGCCCCCCCCCCCCCCCCCCAGGGTCTGCCTATGCTCGAGGAGGCCCGGGGGACTGGTTGTAGGTCGAATAAAGAATCGCAGCCCGTGGTTGCGTGACCTGAAATATCAGCCAGAGGTCTTTATACACCTTTTGAGGACCCCCTGAGACAGTGCGGGTGTCTAAATCGGCCAGAGACCACGAACATAAAACAATTGGCTTCCTATCAGTCTGAACCATGGGGCATATTTTCCGAGCAGGAGCATGACCGGGGTTCACGATTTGCATTGGTCTGGGTCCCTGAAACAGTGGTTGGGGCCCTTCATAAAGGATATAAGCACTTTTGAAAACAGCAGTTGTTTGGTATTCCGGTGACGTCATCAACATCACGTAATAAGGGATAAAGAAACAGTCGCTTGGCTCCGACGTCATCACCAACTGGCGCGCACGTACGTGAACCACACTTCCTTGAGGAGATGCGCAGCAACCGTATCAACGGCACTCGCGGTGCGATGACGCGGTGTCCGGGCCGGCGTCGCTCTTTATGATGTATACAATACATAAGTCGATTTAGGGTAAAAACAGCATGCTTTTCCGAAAAGAATGTCCCTCAAATAACTTATCGTCCAGTTTTCAAGCGAATCGTATGGTTGGAATCTATTGTTTTTGATAACTGAATAGTAAGCGACATCTACTGGGAGAGTACCAATCACGCCTGCATCTCGTGACAAGGGTGCCGGTTTGTATTCTTTTGTGAGGGCCATGTCCCCCCTTCCCCCTCCCCCGCCATATTAAGTTTCCCCCCCCCAACCTTGGCTTGGGCCCCATATTTTTGGCTGGAATCAGGGCACAGCCAGAGCCTTGGCAAGTGGAGGGGCGCAAGGTTGACAAGGGACCCCTCCAAAAATCGCTGCATATGGTCCATCTGTTATTGAGGACATGTTTTTCTTAGAGAGACAGAGACAGAGACAGAGACAGAGACAGAGACAGAGACAGAGACAGAGACAGAGACAGAGACGGAGACGGAGACGGAGACGGAGACGGAGACGGAGACGGAGACGGAGACCCTGTTGCCTTCCATAACTGGAGTATAGGCCAGACGCAACTGCGAGATCAATTATGCCTCTAGATTATACTGAATAAACGAACAAAATTACGTGTTAAATGACTGCATGAACGTGTTAAATAAACGTGTTAAATGACTGCATGAAACACATCGGCAGTGCTATTCGGCTTACAATGGTCCAATGGATTATTTTTAAACCGATAGTACTCAGAAACTTTGTCAGAATTTTTATCTGAGCTGTACAGAGATGGCAAGCGTTCCACAAATGTAGATTGAGGATCAAAATGGGTCAATAATTCTTATTAACATGGCTTGACCATGTTTATGTGGATACGTTCAACATTAAGGCATAACCGAGTAGTGGTGCAAATTATACAGCGTAGTATTAAGCATGCACGCTCCCATATCTTAGCAACAAAAAACTTGATGCCACACGTTGCAGTTTCCATGCGACGGGTAGCGTTGGTCGCGTGTTCAACAGCTTGGAGGAAATGGTGACGCATCTGAAAGAGGATCCTTTGAATGCTTTAAGGTACCAACCGTACATTTAAAGATATTCTGGGCGTATATTTCGCCTATGCAATTTTTAGATTGGTGACAATAGCGTATTGGTATCTAAAGCACCGCGAAGTGGTGCTGAAATCTGGCGGTGGAACTGGGAGAGTAAAGGTAAAACCTCTATTTTCCGTGTTGCTGCAGGTGTTAACGTGTCCAGAGGACAACATCAATTTAAAAAACTCAGTGTAGTCTTTGAGCTATATGAATTTATTTTGAAAGATATTCAATAACGTCATGTTACGATGATCATCGTTGCGCGCTCAGCGCCCGCCCCCTGGCGTCACGTTCAGCGGTCAACGCCGTTTATTTCTACAAAGACTGCAACCCAAGTCATCGCTATCCTTGCTTCCCGAGATTACGGGCATGTTATTGAGGCCCAACAACGTTCTGAGCTGCTGGGACTATGGCGCCACCAGCCTCTAACCTTGGCGGGAAGGGTGGCACCATGGGGAATCGAACCCCGTACCTGTGGTTTCCCAGATTCCCTGCGGTGGTTAACGCAGGCGCGTTCACCGCCACACTATGGCACCCGGCGTGCAGGCTCAAACCATTTGATGGTATTTGTTTCACTTGTCGATTCTGCAAGAAACATGGGATGGCCTTGCGCGTCCTGGACTCATCTCGACCTACTCCATTCAACACTATTGGAACCCCTCATTCTTTTCGGCAAAGGGGCCCCCTGAGTACAACACTACGGGACACATTGTTGTTCCCGGTCAAAGGTTGAAGAGCCGTGCTTTCCCACCGCGATGTGTTTTCCGGCCGTCATTCTGGCGACACGGGGCGGCATCCCCTGGTTGATCCGGAGGTCCTCAGTGGGATGATACGTTATATCACATTGGTCCGCTCCCTGACACGGGAGGCATTCTGACCCGCGTAACCGGTCCCGGATCGACGCATGGACCCGTCATTAATGCAACAGCGTCTCTGCTCGCCGCAGGGGGCCAAATAATTGGCACATGGACTCCAGTTGGGCTTGACGGGTCCATGCTGGAATTGGGTTGGAGGGCCTGCCGCTCGGCATTGGGGGCCCTGACTGGCACAGGACTCTTCTACTACATCAATTTGAGCACTCATCACAAATTTGTATGTTTCCTACAATTGTTAGAGAGCCCAACCGACGCCAGTGGCCCTCTGCCATTCGGGCTCCCTTCCCCGTTCCCGTTGAGGTAAATTTTCCCCTGACCGATTCGAGGCCCTTTGTTGACGCAGAATGCACTGTTGAACACTGTGGGCCCTGAAGGATGCAGGAGCCCAAGCAGTGTAAAATGCGGGCCTGACCTTGTATCTGCTTGGGAAGTGGGCCCCCGGAGGTCAGACCAACATGGAGTTCGTGATCTCTGGCCAAAATATAAGAATGCTCTGTCTCAGGAGCTCCTATCAGTGCAAGAGATCATCTTACCGACATTTACACGTCCACTACATGGCCCTAGGGGCGGGGGCCCTTAATAAGATCTACAGCCAGCCCTTCAAGCCCTTCAGCCATCCCATCAGGTCCTTGATTCTTGGTCTCGAGAGGTCCTTCGGCCCCTCTTCGGGCCACCTCAAACACCGCTCCGACTCGGGGCCACACACCGCCACAGTTCGGCACTGTGGCTCTTAACCGACACAGGAGCTTCTCATGGTGTCAGGAACCCCGAACATTGCCAATCGCGGACCCCGGTCTCGCTCCTGCTTGGGAAATGGGCCTCAAGAGCTCATACGGACATGTCGCCGACTGTTCCGTGCTCGTGGTCCCTGACCGACTTAGACACCCGCAATGTCTCAGGGATTCCCCAACGGTGCAGGAGGACCTCCGACTGATAGTTCAGGTCACGATCCTAGGGGCAGAGATTCTCCGTGCGACCTACAGTCAGTCCTTTGGGCCCTTATGCCTTCCGACCGGGCCTTTGATTGTCGGTTTCGGTGGGCCTCCTGGACCCCTCTTCGGGCCTCACGGAACACTTCCCTTGGTCGGCTCGGGGCCCGTGCGAGCACAGGACCCTCTGCAGGCGCTGTGGGTCCCTGACAGACACAAGGCCCCCGGCCAGCATAAATCACTGGCCCCGACTTTATAGCTGATTGGGAAGTGGGTCCTCAGGTCCGTAACGGCACTGAGTCGACTGTGTGGTCCGGGGGTAACTGATCTATCTATAGGCCCATATCGCCTCAGTGGCTCCCCGATCAGCACAAAGGGCCCTCCGACCATCATTTGAGAGTCCGTCTTTGCAGGTCGGGCCCCTGAATGAGACTCCGACCAGCTGTTTATGTCCTTAGGCCCTCCAATCACGCCTTTGATCGTCGGACCCGGTGGGCCCTCTAGGCTCTTTGGATTTGTTCGAATACTGCCGCTGGCCAACTTGGGACCCATTAACAACGCAGGGCCCTGTTAGGCGCTCTGGGACCTCGAAAGAGGTAACTCGCTGGCTCCGGCTTGTCCCTGCTTGGAAAATAGACCGTTGGGCCCATGCCGCCATGGAGCTGACTGTGTGTTACTGGCGGTGTGATCGAAATATAGGCCCTTATCGACTCAGTGGGCCCCTGATCAGCAGGCATGGCCCTCTGTTTGACTTGGAGTGGCCGGCCCTGCTAGCCGGGGTCTCTGAATATATCCAGCTGGCCTTTTGAGCCCTTAATCGTAGGTTCCAAGGGGCCCTTCGGGCCCCTCGGAACCTAAGGGGGTATGTGCCCTCGTGTCCCCATCGCCTTGCCTGAGTTACTGGTTGGAATGCTGCAAAAAGCGCAGGTAAAAGGTGACGATCACACGAAGAATATCTTCCTTGGTCTTGCTGCATAGTGGCGCCAGCATGGAGGATGCAGCGAGGCAGCTTGATGCCCGCAACCTCAGCTTATGTCCCGAATGATGGGTAACCTTAAAAAGTGGAGGTCAAACCCTTTGACATAGGAGAGTTTTTTTTTTGTCGCTCAACATAACCAGAGACGTTTATTCCCGCAAGCTAAACATGATGCTGACTCCACTGTTGCACTAGTCCCGTGGAGACTTTTATGCCAAGCGTCATTTTGTCTTCTACCCATGGAGGGCTGCCAACCTTGCATTGTTTTTTACTTGAAATCCGATTTTGTTACTGTCTGGCCTCATTAAAAAATAAAATGTGGTGACAGAATGTTATTTTTGGTGCGGCATGACTACTTTAGAATACAGGCTCAGCTATGAAATGAGTACGCAGTGCACATAATAGGAAACACAATTTTGCTGGGACAGATTTTTTATCGGATTTCCTCTTGAAAATGATGATTGTCTGCACTCCGAACCAATCTCCCATTATTGTAATAACGGTGTAACGGACTCATTCCGCCCCGGGCCCTTATAGAAACAGCCCGAAAGCACCTTTACCTTGAAATGCAACTACGCGAACCTGGGCGCCCTGTGACCAGGCTGACGTCAAGTCAGCGACCAAATGGCACTCTTCGGCGAGCCATAGGCGAACGCCTGTCCTGCAAGACAAACCCCCACTACGTGTTTCGCTACATCACGGATGTGGTCAGCATAACTTCAGCTGATCTCAGCTCTACCAAAGTTGAGCTTCGGCAATATGGATTGGTGTGTCTTTGCAGCAATATAGTTTTTGCCAGCATTGTGCGCGTTGCATCCTACGGATTCGTAGAAAGGCAAAGTTTGTTAGCTGCCGCATCACCAAATTTTTTTCCCAAAGATACACCTGTGACCTAGAAATCGGCCATGAGCGGTTAAACTCAAATAAATGTATGCCACCATTAATAATGTTGATTATAGTGCAATAATCTTCACGCACCTAGGGCCATAGGACACACAATGGCTTATGAGGTTGGAGTAAAAAGCTCGAGTACGGAGGGCCGCCGTGGAAGGGCGCCTTCGGCGCCTTAAAATAGGCCTCTAAATAGCTTTTACGTGCCGAGAAGAGGAGGCACGTGCGTCCAATGCCTGAACCTGTCTCGTACCTTATATTTCATCTTGCTTAGTTGCGCACGGACGTGGGTAACTGATCTCTAAGCTACCAACCCTTGTAGCTAATTCAGGACTGCCCTGACGCACCAGTGACGCGGAAAGAGAGGCTGAGCAAAAGGCAGAGACACGATATTTTTATTTCTGAGCTGTGGTTGCCTCGTGACTAACGGAAGTTAAATAATTAAAGTATAGTTTGAAATGTTCACATGAAACTACATTCATGGACAAAATATTTGACAGTCTCGTAATTTCTAACGTGGACGCTAAACACAAAGAAGTACTGTATAACCAAAATCAAAATGAAAACTATTTCATGGTGGCTGAGACCACAACTGCGAATTGTACTGCGGGATGTTTCAAGTTTGTGTCGCGCACCCTTATCGTGAGGCTGTTCACCTTGTTCGACTTGTTCTCCAATCGCGATTTGTGCGATGTGAGGTCGTCAGTTGTCGGTGCGCTCAGCACCAAACCTTTGAGGGGACGTACAGCTGTATGGAATCGACTTGAAATTGATGCCACTGCCAGACTTGTACCCAAAGACATAATCATTCCGCACGAGTCCAGTTTTTTTCATTAAACTTGTCATCGATTGGGTGGAAAAGGGAGGGGGGTGTAGAGCGCGGCAGGCTGTCTGCAGCAGGGTCCTTTATGCGAGGTAAAGTCATGAAGCTGTTTGCTCACTCTATGCAAGCTGCTGGGTGAGGTCACTGGATCATTTTGTCGGCGACCCACAGCTGGCCTCGAATGAACGGCTGAAATCTCGACTGCCGGGTGCTTTGGGCTATACCCAGATTTTGATAGACGCAGCATTTCTGTTTCGGACGCAGCGTGATTTCATGCTGTATGACGCATGTGGATCGTGCATTCAGTGCCATCACGGCCGTCGTCGTGGCGGCTGCTGCTTCCGTTAATTGTGCCATCAGCACAGCGGCTGATGAGGAGATGAGGCAGCCGCTGCCTTGACCGCTGCCACCACTCTGCGAGACTGTCATGAGCGACCATATCTTATGGGCCGGAGCTGCCGACGGCTGCACAAGCTTATGTGCCTACTGGACTGGCGTCCCAGGAGGTCTCACCTCTTTGTGACGCCCGTGCGTCCCCCTCCCCTCCCCCCATCTCGATCGGTCCCGCAGATGCTGTGTTGGGGTCCCGCACGAGGGCGTGCGGTCCAGTGCGTGAGGGGGTCGCCTGAGCGAGCTGGTGCCGGCGTCCCATCACGCGACTGAGACCGGGCCGGAGGTCTGCTGCGGTCTGGTCGCGTGCGTCCACCCCCGGCTGCCACACGTCAGCGGACGCCCGCGGTGTGCTGACCCGGCCGACTGTAACCAGTAGCCGTACTGTTGGGCGGGCAAGGGATCATTTGCGAGTGTGAAGTGCTGCGCAGCTCCACGCAGTGTTTCAATATTCGGCCACCTGGGTGGCAGGGATGTCAATATTTGCTCATGCTGTGTAACCCCGCTTGGGTTCACTGTTGGTTGTTGCGCCAACCCCAGCTCAAAATCGGCCAATCGGCACCAAACTGGGTGGCGGTCAACCCAGCACCTAAGCGCTTCAGGCTTGAGAAATGGGCCGAGCAGGTCAAAATGGGTTCGTGGTCAAAGTGCGATGGAGTTCCGCCAACGCATTGCGTGCAGAGGACGCTAGAGAACCAGAAATCTGAGCCCCGTCCTTCATAAGCCAATGAAAGTTCATTCTTCACTTTAGGATAACCCCATTCCTTAACTATGACGCCATCACCCAAGCCCATTTCCTACTCGGTGGTGATGCGAAGTGCGCTTGTTGTAAGTCGATAATTTTGCAACGCAGGCTTCATCAGATTGTGCGCACAAGTCAGCCGGGTTGATCCACCCTCTGCCTCAGGTTAGGTGCGGTCACCCGGTCGGCCGTGGAGGTCGCGGGCTGGCGGCGGCCGTGAGCAGCGCAGGCATGACCAGGCAACAGGCTCCTCCGACAAGCACGGCAAGCTCGGACTTATCTGAGCAGCATGGCAGGTCCGGTGATCGGTGGTGACTTGCGATCCAGAGGGAGAACTTGGGTGCCGTGTCCCCCGTCTCCAGCAGCGGCAGACCCAGGTGACGCACTCTCATAACCGGATAGCAGACAGAAAAATGCCCTAACACCCTGCTGTCCTCCAGGGTAAATATCGGGAGACTCGGGTGCTGCATCCTTCTCCAGCAACGGCATACCCATGTGGCAGACAGCAGACCCGGGTGCTGCACTGTCCTCTAACAACCACAGACCCATCCCCGCATCCAGGCGCCCCATCCTCCTGGACCAGCGGCAGACCCGGGCTCTGCGTTCTCGTCTCCCCCCTACCCAGCCCTCCAACAGGAGCGGAGTCGGGCTCCGCGTTCTTGTCTCCCCCGTCCCCCCCCCAACCCTCCTCCAACAACAGCGGACCCGGACTCCGCGTTCTCGTCCCCCCCCCTCCACATACACACACCCATAGCATCGGCAGGCCCGGGCACCGCATCCCAACGGCGGCAGATCAGGGGGCGCGTCTCCCCTCCAGACTAGATAGGCTAGATTAAATCATTGGCATCATCGTTGGCAGTGCATTGCTAGAAACGGCAGGCGAATAACATTTAAGAACACTATAGTCACGGCCTAGCCTGGCTTAATTGGTCAACCCCCACTTGCCAATCTTTTGTAAATGGTCGCTGTATTTTTGATGTTATGTGAATTCCAGTGGCATCCCCCCAGTGGCGTCACCTTACGCTGTTGCCGGCAAGAGGCTTCTCTATGGCCCACGGGTGTCGATTTGTTTTTTTTTTGTGTGGTTCCTGTCCGCCCCCCCCCCCCCCCCCCCAATGTTGAGATGGCCCCCGTCCCCAATGTTGGCTTGCCACCCTTCCCAAAGTTTTTGGCTGGAATACCACCAAAAAATGTGGGTAACAGATGATTAAAACACAAAGACTATCTTGTTTGTGCTTCCTGCGTAGTGGTGTCTCGTACCACGCTCCTATCAAAGTCACGGTTGCTCTCATCACAAGATACGAGTCGTAACAGCTGAGCCGATAAACGACGCAATAAACTCCACATACCTAGCGTGATAAGACACAGCATGGCTTGTGAGGTTAAAGTGGAGAGCTCTTGAATATGGGGATGACCTAAGTCCTTCACGGCTAACCCTGTCCTCGTCCCCCACAACCAAAACGCGTGCCGCCTCCCATGACCGCCATAGAAGGACGCCATCGGCGCCCTCGGGTGGCCTCTAAAGGCGCCCTCGTGAAGGCGGCACGTGAAGGCCCGCCTTCACGTGCCGATCAGAAGAGGCGCGTGCGTCCAGTGCCTGCTCCCTGTATCCAACCCTGCACGGCTTTTGTACTGCTTGATTGAATACTTTTATAACTTATACTAACATTAAAAACATATATTGCAATTTATCCAAATAAAATGAGCTAACTCAGGTGAGAAATAATGGGGGATAGACTGTCGGGCCTTCGGTTCGGCCCTCCAATATTTAACAAAAATTGGCACCCCCGCCATGTCCCGTAACACTGGTGACAGCCCCTCGCTGCGAACAAGGTCTTGGGTCTCTTGATTGGCGATGGGGCTGACACCTCTTTCCGAAATGAGTACTAGTAGTTTTATGGTTTGACGATAGGTTACCACTTTTGAGACTACTGAGGCCTGAGAGGCCAGAATGTCCGGAGAAAGCCCCGCGTTGTATTTCGTCGTCTCATTTTCGCATCTAAAAACTTCAGGCTCAGTTCTTCCTACCTAAGCATTTGCGTCGCAAATCTTCATTCACTTACCTGTACACGCAACTACAAGTGTTCGTACCCATCATTACCCCTACCTATAAATAAATTTTGTGCGCACTTCTCAGCCTTGATCACGTGAAACTTTTCTCTTTTACTCAGACCGGTATCGAACAGTAAGGTATGCGAATTGCGATCAGCCTCAGGAACGGGAGCGTTTCAAGCCTTATTGTGCCAAGGGTGGTTGTAAAAAGCCGTATGTGGTCTGAAATCCTGCCATGTCAGTTTGAACTCCATAAAAGGTGACACAGTACCTGCAACATCCGTTTCTGTCAGCACCACGGTGTGCTGTGGCCCACATTGGTGACATTACGCCCACCTCGGCGCCGGTACACGCAACTGCACCCAGCGTGCAATCGTGACGGACTCACAGTCAGCATCGAAAGGTCTTGCGGGTTTCGGTGTCACGACCTTCCAAAAGGTTGGAGTGTCCGTGGCTACCAAATGTTCTGTTCTGTGACGACATCATATGTTTCGATAAATGTCCATAAATCGTACTCTTCTCGCGGTCTCTCTAGTGATACACTTGACGAGAAATGCCGCTGGTCTTGTAGCTGTCGAACCTCATTTCACCGTAATAGATAAACCCATCGCCTTGTTACATAGTTGCCGCCGCACGGGCTCTGTGTATCGGAAGTAGCAACCTGTGCATGTGACCCTCGGTAACGCTGTTGCAGGTTTGGTAACCTGAGAAACACCAAATGGTTGGTCTTGGGGATGACACGTGTCATGAGCTATGTGTGCGTCTGGTCTTCGAGTTTATGTTTCCATCCTGGGAAGTCTTATCATATCTGCATTTGAATACCATCTCCTGTTTACCCTTTTCTGGTTAGACTTCCGTTTTCTTCCTTCTGTTGTTTTCGTCAGTCCCAGGGGGGGGGGGGGATGTACTCATAATGGCTGCCAGTGCAACCTCATTGAGAGAAAGCTTGCGGACATTTAATCTCCTAGAGTGAGTGGGTACTGCTGGGTTCATATGCTGCTTTTTCACTGCAGCATAGGTAATGGCTCGCCTAATTTCTTCCACAGCTGCATTTGACGATGTACCATTGGTGCATCTGGCGTGAACCAGTACTTGTCTTACTGATGATCCGGGTCTAGACATGATATAATACATAAAATCTTTAAATGGCTTGTGATGAAAAGGCCACTCTATGTGTTATTGTCGTCATCGGAAGCGTGTACATTACCGCCAATGGATACACGTGCTGCATTGAGGGCGTACCTATGCCGTCAGTTATTACTGTCACAACAGCTGACTTATAGGAAATGCTTCTGCTTGCAATACACCAAATATCCCCTGGAAATTTTTGTGGGTTGAATAACGAGTGCATTGCTCGTCATAAAGCATCTAGCCCGTATTAAAATTGCACACAATCCACGGTATTCGCCTCCTTTACGGAGTACCCCATCGACCCCGCCCGGGTCCAGGGGAAGGAGGGCAACTCAGGCGGTTCAGTGGCAGCTACTCCCCCCCCCCCCCCATAAAATTAGCATGATCCCTATGATACTGCATGAAACGGGGGGGGGGGGCGCTTCTCAGAAATTTGTACACGATGGTATGGCAAGAATCGTTCTGGAGGTGGCAAACCAATATTATTAGCAAACATTCCATTTTCAAGGGAGCCATATGTCAAGAGTTGACTATATAGTTGCTGAAACGTGCTGCAAAATGGACAGGCTTGCGCGTCAGCATGTCGAGCTCAGCTTCCGTGCGAGTCCGCGTTGCATCAGTTAACACCGTTGTCGTATGTGCATATGGGCCACGTTCTGTATTCAGTGATCTGATAGTGTATCAACTGACAATCCCTTGCCGTTGTGGAAGCGGTTCAATAGAGACCGCGCCTGCTTATGAATTCGTCAGATCGGGGGCAATGCAAGGCAGTGCGAGGTCATTTTTCTTTCAGGAGCTCGTTGGCCAAGCTCCCTGGTCTGACTGATCTCGTTCTGTGAGGTTGTGGTACCGCGCCTGACTTTGTTCTGACCCTCCTGATCGGTGCGGTTCCACCTGGGCCATTGTTGCGCCCCTTGAGAAGCGGGTTCTGTGCGGGTCATTCAGTCTCCAGCAGGAGTGTTACTTGTTTAAATCAGTTGGGGGACGGCTCAGGCGATAAGGCTGACCGAACGCATCCCAGCCCCTTTTCTTCCGGATTTCGGCCACTAAAATTGCGACCCCATGTAAAAGGTTATTACCTTCTAATCACCTGACATAATTTTTAAAAATAAAAAAGACAAGGAAGAAAGTACCCATAAGAAAAGACCAGACAACAGAAGGACATTCAGACTTATGCAGAATAGCGTGGGCTGACACGTGTAAACTAGAATGGAGTGCGCATATGACACAGTTTCCGTGGAGATGGCCAACGGAAAATGTATCATGTGCAGTCAGGAAGTACCTACACTTAAAGTGCAATTACAGGCGCCAAACCTCGACAGACATTTCGATATTTGGAAGGAAAGATAAGGTAAAGGTCGGTGATGGACGGCTGCCAGAATGGCTGTCTCAATGAATTGCGCCACCAGCGCGTTGGTATGAACTCTTATTTGATATAAGCAAGAAAAGCCTTGCACTCATGATGTTTCGACATTATGAGTTGGAAGTTGCTGAATATGATCGACCTTTCGCTTGCTAGGCGGTACTGATTTCATGATGTTAGCAATGGTTGCATTGATAAATTTATGCTTTCCCAAGCTGTGTTCATGGTCAGATTTTTTTCGCAACAATCGGTTAATACCACGCCAATATTTCTTCCCTCCGGATTACACCACACAAAATGCATCAGTTTAATTCCTTGACACCCTTCGTGTGATGTTTTCAGACGGAAGGTATACTGCGAAACTCTATATTTACTTAGACCGCCATCATACTGCATTATAATGTCCCCCATGATTACGGAGAAAACATTCCTTTTCCA
>NW_023596461.1:42155964-42199370 GCF_011947565.3 Pollicipes pollicipes
CATGGGGCGAAGGTACCCTGTGCTGTGTTACGTGTGAAGGCACTCCGTGCTGTGTATCACGTGGCGAAGGACGCTGTGCTGTGTGTCACGTGTGAGGGTCCTCCCTGCTTGTGTCACGTGATGAATGTGCTCTGTGCTGTTGTCACGTGGTGAAGGTACTCCGCGCTGTGTGTTACTTAAGGTCTCCGCGCTGTGTGCGGTAGGGTAGGATCTAGGTGCCGGAGAAAGTTTCACGAAGTCTTCGAGTGCTGTTTCACGAAAGACAGGGTTGATAACATTTCCAAAACGTTATTCAGGTCCAAGTATTGCATGGTGCTTATCATCCACCCTCTCGATTTGGACAGCCAGTGCGAAGGAATGCGTTGTAAGGCGCCCACTGCTCTCGTCCGGATAATATACCGTACAGTCTCATCCAGCGATACGGCTCCCAACACGGCGTGACCCCTCCAAGCCCGGCGGGAAGGTGACATCCGCGGGGCCGCGTGACGCGTGACGTCACGGTCCGTCCGGCGAAGAGGCCGGTGATCCACTGACCGCAGCCCTGCTCGTCGCTGGAGTCGGCGCACTCCACCGCGCCGTTACACACCCTCGACTCGGGAATGCAGCGGCTGCCGTCGGCGCATCGGAACGCGCCGGCCCGGCACTGCAGCTCTGCGACCGAGAACACGGGCTTGAGGGGCACACGCCACCGGCACTGACCGCCTGCGGCTGGCGCTCACTTCAGCAGGAGGCACCGAGAGACGAGAGGTCAATCAGGCCTGCTGCCGAAAACATTGCACGACGTTGATGTTAAAGGCATGTGGGCCTGACTCACCTAAGATTGAGATCATGTCTCCGCATGACGGGTTGTATTAAAGGAGGCCAGCACCAAGCAAATGTCACATCCACAGTGGTTCACGACCGCAATGCCAACCAAACCCAGATGCAGTATGTACGGTCCGTCATGGGGCAGCTAGCCGGCCACGAAGAAAGTACTGCGTGTGATGAAACACACACCAATGTGTGGTGGAACAGCGTTTGGCTCATTCGCGCCGGGGCACAATTACATCTTCGTGGTTGAAATGAATACCCTACGCAACTACAGTCAGTCCCCGGTGGCCAGCATAAGGCCAGTGGGCCTTGATCAGCTCCTTGTGCGGTTAGAATAACTCTGGCGAGCCTAAAAACACGGCCCCCCGCGCCCCGGAATATTGCCAGTCCCATCTGGATGCAGCCTGTGGGGCCAAGTCGGCCCCTCGCCATTCAAGTGTCAGTTCCATACGGTTCGACTCGGCCCGAGTGTGCGCGAGTCCACCCGTGGTACTGAGGCGTCCCGGCGCTCGGTTGTCGTGTCCGGGTGCCGTTGATGACCATGTCGGGGAGGGGGGGGGGGGGGGGAGGCTCCACTGACCGCAGTTCTCGTCACTTCTGTCGCGACAGTCTGGCGAGCCGTTACACACACGGCGGAGTTGGGCACGCAGTTCTGGCCATCCGCACAACGGAACTCGTCCGCTCCGCACTCCAGCTCTGCAACGCACCACAGAAACAATCGTCGGAAGGCCGACCCAGGGGAGCACACCGTGGCATCATTAGCTGTAGGGCAAGATGTCGAGCATGAAGGTGTCATTAATACCTCCATCGAATCAAGCAATCAAAACTGAGCATACACCCGAAGCATTACAGCACATGACATCAGCGAGCACGTGATATGCCAATAATCCACAACGCCCCTTGTCGAAAACGCCAAAAACCCTCAGGTCACCCCGAGACGCCTTCGGAGCCGCGGCCGACGGTAGCTTGCCGCGGCGCGGCCGGCGCTCGGCGCTCGAGCTCGGGCTCACCAACAGTCCCTCTCGTCGGAAGCCGTCGCGGCAGTCAAATCGGCGGTCGCAGCGTCGCGACAGCGGCACGCACTGCCCACTCTGGCATCGCCACTGGTCAGCTGTGCACGCTGCAGAGCGCGGAGACGTCGAGTGAGGAGAGAGAGCGTGGGGGGGGGGGGGGCGGCCCGTTCTCCCGCAGCCGCGCGCGGGCAGCCACGAAACAGGAGCACCCACCACGCACCGACGACTCCAGTAACGTATTCAAGCGCTTGGTGGTCAATGCTCCGCACCATAACGACCATTACTTCCCACAAAAGTCAGCGTGATTTGACGTGTTTTCACTTCTGATTAAGCGGCCCGGCGGCCCGGCAGCCAGGTCTGCCGTTGTCGTGTGGGTAGGGGGGGAGGGGGGGAGGGCCACTCACCCGCACTGGAGCTTCGTCAGAGAGCCGTCCCTGCAGTCCGGGCGTCCGTCGCAGCGGCGACCCAGGTCCACGCACTCCGCCCGTGTGACAGCGCCACTGGTCCGACCGGCACTCTGAAGCCGTGACAGGCGGCGGGTCACAGGGAGTAGCAGGGTCCCGGAGCAGTGGCGGGCCCGCGGCATGCGACAGCGTGGCTGGTGGGGTGGCAGATCGTGCGGTGCGGCACGCGGATCGGAGAGCCCGCCGTCGGGTCCATGACAGCGTGGCCTGGTGGGGTGGCGGGTAGTGCGGTGCGGCACGCGGTTCGGAGAGCCACGCCGTCGCTCACGCGAGCGCATCGACAAACCGCCGGGAGCCAAGTCACGTCGGGGCAGCAGCAGCCGGCGGCGGCTCAGCTTAGTGGGAACCTCGGGCCGCCAATCAGGAGTAATCCGGCAGCGGCACATCTGAACGCGACTGGATAGTCTTAACATGGAGGCGAGTGTTGCGGCCCGGATCGAGGCGAGAGAGGGGACGAGACGTCGGCCGAGAGGGGACACGTACGGCAGTTGGCCTCGTCCGAGTAGTTCCAGGGCAGTCTGGCTGGCCGTCGCACTTCCTGGAGGCGGCACGCAGCGGCCATCGCCGCACTGGTGCTCCTCCACCCGACACGAGCTGAGGGGGTGGCAAGGCAGGCTCACAAACAAACCACCCGTCGGGGGCGTGAACGGGTTGTGTCTGACCACGCACGCATAGCTGATTCTCACTTTGTTTTTTCAGTTGAAGTTGGACAGTATGCATCTTTTTGCACAAGCATCTTCGACCTAGGATTTAACTTTGCTGTATCTCCCTTCTGGAGGTGACCAGGGGGTTCCCTCCACTGTCGCAATGAAGAACACCATTCCATGGAACCAAGTTGGAAACCAGGTATACTATGCACAGCTGTTGGTTTGACAGATAAACTACTCAACTTTGCGGTGCATCTTACTACTGCAGTATGCGATTGGGTTGACGCACACATAGTTTTACCCCCCTGCGGACACGACAGTGGACCCTCCCAAGCAGCCGGCGCAGTGCGCAGCGGGCGAACATACGTCTGCAGTTCTGCTCGTCACTGTAGTCCCTGCAGTCGTAAGAGAGGTCGCAGACGCGCGTGCGGGCAATGCACGAGCCGTCGCCGCACCGGAACTCGGTGTCGTCGCAGGCTGTCGGCCGAGGAACGCAGTGACACACTGCCGAGGTGACAGTCGGACGGAGCTTGGGGCGTCACAAGGGCGACACGTACCAGCCCCGGTCCACACAACGACTCCGCCAGGGCGCATGAATTCAGTCGGAAACATCGCGACATTCCCAAAGAGGATGCGACATGACTATTCTAAAGCTGCGGATCCGAACCAGGTTGACGCTGTTCGGCTTCACTGGCTGGTTATTAGTGTTGTTGGTTGTCTTTGGTTGGTTGTTAGTGTCCACATTATCGTGCTTCTGCTGGCTGCTGCAGGCAATTGTTGTTACGGTCATTCGGCTCGGAAGCGAATCAGGCCGTAGTATCAGTCGTTGTCAACATCCACGGCCAGCGCAGCCTTCCTCCTCACTAGCTGCCGTGACCGCTCGGTGGGCCGCTATGCAGCGCAGTAAGCTGATGCGAACACCACTCAGCAGCCGAAGGACGTGCTTTCAACGCGGCGCCCTCCACTTGACAGATGACACAAACGCTCTTCTTGGAAATACCCTTCGTTCTTCTTTGCTCCGTCGTCAATCCAGTTATTCAAAAGAAGGCGGCAAACGGTTAGTGTTGCGTCAGAGGTGCTTCAAGCCACACGGCCGAGGGCGGATCTGGGTCCGGGGGCGGGGCGGTGCACGAGGCGAGAGGGGTCGACGCGGGATACCATGGGCGCCACCGACGTCGGCGGAGGCGAGGAGCCAGCCGCGTCACGGGACCCAGTGAGAGGGTTCGGGTGGAGACGGATCCGTCCAGCTGCGGGGACGGGAAGGACGTGGCCAGCGTTGGCAGGCCGTCCCCGGGAGCCGCGCTCACTCACGACAGTCTAGCTCGTCGCTGCCCTCCGGACAATCAACCTCGCCATTGCAGCGCTTGTCCGAGGCCACGCACGGGCCGCTCTCGCAGCGGAACTGCGGGGCCCTACAGATGCCTCCTGTTGACACGGCACAGCGTGTGACCAGAGCTGCCCGAGGACCCGGAGGTGGAGATGGATGGACATTACGGACAGCTGACTGTGGTGCTCAGGGGCCACTGCATGGCGTCAACGTGGGCTTAAATATGTGAATTTCGTAGCCAACTCCATGGAACGTTTGGCTGAGCCTTGGCACCACAGACTACTCGCAACTGCATTGTAGTTATTAGAGCTGGAACTAAGGGCACGTTGAAAGAGCACAAAAAACAACACAATATTAACGTCTCCAGGTTGTCCGTTTATGTGATAACAATGACGGACCAATGAGAATCGAATGGATCCGCATGGCAAGAGCGAATCGGACATTTCAGAACGACGTCCAAACGCGAAAGAGAGGCCGGGATAGAGCAGCCAATGACAGCAGAGCTGCGAAGGACATGGCGGCGGGGGAGGAGCGGATCAGGCGCGGCGTCGCTCCGCCCGTACCGCAGCCTGTCTCGTCCGAGCCGTCCGCACAGTCCGGCACTCCGTCGCACAGCCGGCGGCTCGACACGCAGTGGCCCTCGCGACAGCGCCACCGGCCGGGTCCGCAGGGCGACGCGGCCGTCGGCAGCAGCTGGTCGTCGTCGGTCGGGTCCGGCCCGTAGTCGCCGCCGTCAGGGTCGCTGTCCACGGGGCCTGAGTCGGGCAGCTCCGGAGCCGGCTCCGGCAGCCCGGAGCCGTCGACGTCGGACCCGGCTGGGCGAGCGGCGGGCAGGGGTCGGTCGGCATCGGCACCACAGGTCGCCACGGTCAGCCCGCGAAATAGCTACCCGCTTCTTTACGTGCTTCCCTTCTCATCGTGAAGAGAGCAAATCTGGTGCTGACATTTGCACGTTCTCCCTTTCCATCAAGCTGCAGCTGACGCTGCTGCCTATTCTCAGACATTTATCTTCATCAAACAGGCGACACTCTGCCTACCCAGCAGGAGTTCCTCCCTTTCCATCAGACAGATAGGCGGGGCCGCCACCTATCCCTATTGTAGGTGCCCCCTCGTACCACCTGTGGATGGGAGCGACACGCAGAGGCACAGCCAGAGTGTGAGGGGCGTCCCCCCCCCCCTCCTCTAAGGCCCGTAATTTGTTTTACTTTAGCATCATAGGCGGCTCCTTGGGTCGTCTTGTGATGAGTGCTGATTAGCTTCAGCACCCTGCTTTGGCCCAAATTTGGGCGAGCGAAACAGCACGTCGCACAAGCCCAGATGAGAAAAATAGGCACAACGCAATCAAAAACAGCGGCGCCCGCCTCACGCCGCCTTCATAACTTCAGCAAACTGGCCGAAGTGATATCGCGTAGCGGATTGGCGAAAACTCAAAATAAACACCGCGCGCATGCCATGATCTACGAGCCCGGTCAAAGTGCGCAACTGGTGGCGCGTTCGGCCAGCTGGCGCGAGCCGTGGAAGCGGCCAGCCAGCGTCCGTCCGTGTCGGGACCCGCCCTGGCGAGCGGACCCGCCACTCACCGCAGTCGCGCTCGTCCGAGCCGTCCGCGCAGTCCGGGATCTGGTCGCAGCGGCGTCGGGCGTCCAGGCAGGTGCCGTCGCCACAGCGGTGCTCATCGGCCGTGCATGCCACCGCTGGCAGCAGCACGCACGTCACACACGAGCACATCCACGCCCACACCCACACCCAAACACTGGGCAGCACGGCTACGTATAGGCTATACCGCCGCCCGTCAGCGCAAAACCCCTACATATATATATATATATATATATATATATATATATATATATATATATATATGCCCCCTCCCGCACTCTCAATTATGCACACACCTAGCCATGTACAAAATACTAGTCGGTTCTGGTGAGGAATTTCACGCTAGCAATAACGGTAAGCGACCATGCGGTGCCACCGAGCGGGACGCCACGAAAACTGACGCGCCAGTGACATGCCACCGTGATGTCTCAGAGCACATGGCTGGAAGCAAGGTTGGGGTGTCTGTTGTCAAATGACCTGTAATGATCCGCATGGCCCGTAATGACCCCGTGATCTGGATGATGAATGGTCCTCATACTCCCCAACACTGCGTGCAGCAGCAAGGTTTTCCACTACTACAATGGCTTTGGAGCATGCTTACGCGGGCATCCCTCCTCGTCATCGTAGTCGGCGCAGTCAAAATTGCCGTCGCAGCGTCTGGCCGCACTCAGGCAGGTGCCGTCCAGACATCTGAACTGGCCCTCCGGGCACGCTGTAATATGGCAACCGGTGACGTCAGATGACAGCCGGTGACGTCAGACCTACGTCAGACCGCGATCGGTCACCGGCCTACTGCTGAGAAGATCGGGAACAACGGACGACGCAGAAGACGGGGTTTGGACGCTGGAACGGTAGATATCGCTTTAGGGAACGCGATAAGCCCCTCACTTTTGAGACAAGGACGTTGATTGAAATCAGGCATCAACGTGATCACTGAAGTGGAAATTGCAAATCCTACTTACCGCAACAGCAAGAATTTAATTACCACGCGCTTAAACCATGATGTCTTGATCAATTATTCTCCAAATGGCGAACCTTGTTCACATCGTCGATACTTGCTGCGGATTACAGCTGAATTCAAAAATGGACTCCATGCCTTAGGAATCCACTTGGTGTTATTATGAAATAAGGAGTCCACTTCGCGCTGAGTTATATTTGTGCAACGTTCGGCCGGAGCACCACAACACTACCTAAGCTCGGCCGGAGCACCACAACATTACCTTACCTCGGCCGGAGCACCACAACACTACCTAACCTCGGCCGGAGCACCACAACACTACATAACCAGTTCGGAAGCCAGCTGGCGTCGTGCAACACTGCAAGCGCATCACAGAGAGGACGAAACCATGCAAAGGAAGAAAGCAGCCACAAGAGAGTTATCGACAGTGTTGGATAGAGATCGCCATGCATTTGGACGTCGGAAACATGCTTCCATTCAACGACATGCGAGCCGGCAGCAGGGCTTAGCTCGAAATATACAGCGAATGACGCACCTCGCACTCAGTGCCAGGCATCATAGCAGCTTAAAGAGGGGTCATAGCAGCGCCAACGCACCAACCACCAGATCCATAGAGGAGGAGATATTGACCATGCAATGTCGAGAGGAGCCAAGACAGCACGCTTGAAGAAAGAAAGAAAGATATTCTCAACCCAAAAATCCGCGACAGACCAGCGGTCTCGCAGTAGGACATCAAGGCCATGCGGCGAGCATGCTGAGACGGCAGCGAAGTGGAAGAATCTCTGATTCTCTCCCAGAGGAGAGGCCGGAAACGCACCAGTGCAAGGAGCGTGCGGTCCAACCCAAAGGCGGCCGAGACGGCCGTGAGACGACTCAGAATGAGAGCAACCGTATGAGTCATCCCTCTGAGCTGCAGGGGCAGGAGGAGGGGGAGGGGGAGCGGGGCAAGAGGACCGTACCGCAGTCGACCTCGTCGACGCCGTCGATACAGTCTCGGACGCCGTTGCAGCGGGCCGAGGCGGGCACGCAGGCGCCGTCTGAGCACGTGACGTCCTGGGGTTCGCAGGCCGGACGCGCTGCCGGTTAGCCGGCCGTCAGTGGTGTGTGTGCGGAGGGGAGGGAGGGCGGCCAGACGTTAATGGAGCCAGACATTTGGTCGGTGGCGGCGTTAATGGCCAACCAGCCATGAGCAGAATGTCCAGCCAGCTGGCCGGTAATGGGCGACAGGCTCCCGCTAACGCCACCCGAGCTCTCAAAAACAGCGCACAGACGCTGGACTTCCAGCCTGCGAGCGTGACGCAGGGCGTACGCCGCCGAAGTTGAAAGTATATGCCAGATGTGCTGCTGGGGGAGAGCGGCCCGAACCAGAAGGCCTGAGTTATTGCATACTGGAATGAGCCAAACAACACCCATCTTCGACGACCATCACCACAAACGAGCCACCAATGGGGTGAGCTCGACCAGCAAGGTCCATCGTCTCCCGGCCGTTGGCACCGAGGAGGCGCCGCCTGGCCGGCCAGACCACCGCGGGAGGGCGCCACAGCTGCGGTACGTACTGCAGTTGGCCTCGTCACTGTTGTCAGCGCAGTCAGGAAAGCCATCGCAGACGCGGGCTCTGTCCACGCACTCGTCGGTCGAGGTGCAGGTGAAATCCTCCCCGCAGGACGGCACTGAGCGGACAGGTTGGTCAGGCGACCTCCACGGTAGACGGTCCGGAGGTGTTCAGGGGCACCCAGTTAGCTGACGTATGCCGGGAGGTAGGCCCATACCAAACTCTGTGTGTAGCTCAGGTCACACAGAAAATGTCTCCCACCTAGCGGCACGTCCAGCAGCACGGCTTGTTAGTTGCCTACACCGAAAAAAATGTTCCAAGAAGGCTCCGGATGGCAATGACGCCGTCTGGCGTGACTGGGCCCCAAGGTTGAGCTGTAGCCGCCAGCGACCGCCGTGAGGAAGCGGCGTTATCAACAGCCACACTCGGCCAGTTTACCGGCCGACATCATGGCCCTCCCAAAACGCTGGTCCCGGCTCGTCTGACGGCGGCGGGCAGCACGGGCGGCGTGGACGAAGGGGGCAGGTGGAGAGAGGACCCAGGGGGAGGGGGGGGGGGCGGCGGACCGGACCACGTACTGCAGCCAGCCTCGTCCGACCCATCCGGGCAGTCGTAGGCCGAGTCGCAGCGCCGCCTGCCGGGCACGCAGCTGCCGTCCGAGCAGCGGAAGTCATCGGCTTCGCACAGCGTCGGCGCCGGACCTTGGGGGCGGCGGCGGAGTGAGCGGCATCCGACACCGGGACACAGGGGGCTCCACTACGACCTGAATCCGGGACACCAGTGGGGAGCAACGCGGCGCCGGCCCAGCGGGGCAATTTCAAAATCTTGTCATATCGTTATCTTGCTTTTTGGATGACATGAATATGTGCATACAACTCAACTCTGTCACTACAGACAGTATACCATAAATCATAATGCAATATAGGTGAAGGCAAAGTAATCAAAACGTTTTTGTCAAGTTGCAACTAACTGTATGTGTCATGAAAGGACCAGGATAACATTTGAAATATGCTCAACGGAGCGCAAGCGTCCCAGGATATATGACATTCATTGCAATTCACTTAAAAATAGCACGCTTAAAGATTCCACAATTCATCCTTCTGGCATAGCCACATCTTTGCTCTAAGGTTTGTGAGCATCAACGCGCATTGTACATTCCCCCAGCACCGTGACCAACAGTAACCACCGATCGCCATACACCTCAGGGTGTTTGCAGCAGGACATTGCAACAGAGGCCACTGCATCGACGTCCCCTGGAGGAGCTAAGCTCCGAAAGACTCACCACTTGGACAACGATTTCTATCCTCGTCAGAACCATCAATGCAATCCGGGAAGCCATCACAGGCTCGCGTGAAGGGAATACAGGAGCCGTCGCTGCAGCGAAACTCCTCCGCGCTGCAGCCAGCTGTCGGAGCCGGACAGGGCCGCGCCCAGGTCAGACAGGACAGACAGGACAAACGAGACAACGACCCGGTAAGACAGAACAGACAGAATGCATCCAGTTCGGACAGAAATGCCATGACCAAGTCCAGGTCACACAAGACAGATAAAACAACATCCCAGTCAGACAGAACAAATAACGCCGTATCCCGGTCAGGCATAGAAGACGGGACCACGTCCGACTCAGACAGGCCAGACAGAGCCACGTCCAGGTCAAACAGGACGGCACCAACCCACGACCAGGTCAAACAGGACAACACCAAGCCACGTCAAGGTCGGACAGGAAAGAGAGGAATCATTCATGTTGGGCAGGATTTCCAAACAGAACAGGACCTTGTCCTGGCTAGACTGGCCCGACAACAGACAGGGATGAACTCGTGTCAGATAGGCAGGTCAGGACAGAAAACAACCATGTGCAGAACGTACAGGGCAGGCAGAAGCGAACCAAGCATTACAGTGCGTTTCTACATCAGTCGGGGCAAACGACTACATGTAAGACAGCCAGACGGATCCCAGGAAAAACGGGACACACGGCAACATATCACCAGATCAGGAAAACGGCGGGACCAAAGCCAGGTCAGGTAAGATATGACAAGACTCCGATCAAACGGAGCCCTATCTAGGCCGCTGCACTAGCATCACATTCGAATGGGACAAGCCTTTGGACGGGTTGGACAGCATAATGCGCGGGTTAGACTGAACAGTAACCCTCCTCACATTTGTATGTATGTAGGTTGACCAAGTTATTCGTCATGCTGAGATTCTCTCGGAACGACAAAATCTCCTCTCTGCCTTATAAATCAGCATTCTGTCATTGCTGTCGACCATTCTTCCAACCAGTAAAAACGCGCAAAGAGAGGCGGTTCTCGGTAACACCCATGCCAACTGGTCGATGTCCTCCATTGGGACCGTTCGGCTGTGAGCGGGGCAACCGAATGGAAGTCAAGTTCGAAACCACGATAGCTTGCTTTCACCATCCGGCCACGTCCATGCGGCGGCCGCGGCGCGGGCCTGTTACCAGACGCTGGAACTGTCGCGACAGCGGCGGTCTGGCGGCGGTGTTTCGAACCAGAGCTTCCGGCGCGACTCACCGCAGTTGTTTTCATCCTCACCACCGGCGCACTCGGGCACGCCGTTACACTTCTGCGCGATACTGAGACAGGGCCCGTCATCGCAGGCGAACTGGTCCGGACGACAGCGTGGCGCTACAGGAGAGGGCGTCCCCAGCGTCACCGCCACCGTCACCGTCGCTCCGACACAGCGCAACAGCGGCAACCGGCACCGTCACATCACAGCCCCACAGCCCCACGGCACAACAGCACCGGAACGCGGCAGCGACAGTAGACTGCACCATCTCAGCAGGACAGAGCCGAGAAATCTTGCCCAAGGAAGGCTCAAGGCGGGTTTTCTCTCCCGTTTTGTTCCATGCAATGGCTTAAGCGCAATGCTTAAGCCTCCCAAACGATGGATGGGGCGTTTCTGAGCCTATAATAAGGCAACAGTTCCCTCAACCGTGCACCAGTCTAACAGAATGGCACGGCAGGAGACAGCACATAGCAGCACATCAGGAAAGGACACAGCGAAGCAGGAGACAGCACAGAACGGCACAGCAGAAGACACAGAGCAGCACAGCAGGAGGGGGCACGGCGCAGCGGGAGACAGCACGGAACAGCACAGCAGGAGAGGACACAGAACAGCAGGAGACAGCACATAGCAGCCAGTATCGCCGCAGGTACACTCAGAACGCCGAGCAGCTGTGACGACACACTCAGAGCGCCGAGCAGCTGTGACGACACAACATATAGTTACGACAATCCCTCGGACGTCACGGTGTCCCCGCCCATGTGCAAAACGAGGCCACGACGACAAAGTTCCATCGCGAATCACACTTGAGCATGGTAAGCACAGCAGAGGAAGCAAGAACCCGCTCCCGGAAGGACATTATTTGTTCTTCCCATTTACCGATTGTCAATGTGACAAACACGAAATTCATGCAACAGGACAGCACACACTAAACGATGACGGATAGCGCACATGTGCTCATGCGCCTCGTCCCCGTCGGGTCGTCCCTTAGTGCACCCGTGATGCACGCCGGTTCAAACCAGTCGCAGTACACTGAGCGCTGAACGCGCGTCGGTCTCGTCTCATGGCGCGCGACGGACGCGGCGGGCGAGTAGGGGCACATCACCGCGCAGCATCACTCGGCCTCGTCTCATGGCGAGAGACGGACGCGGCGGGTGGGGAGGGGCACATCACCGCGCAGCATCGCTCGGTCTCGTCTCATGGCGAGAGACGGACGCGGCGGGCGAGGAGGGACACATCACCGCGCAGCATCACTCGGCCTCGTCTCATGGCGAGAGACGGACGCGGCGGGCGAGGAGGGACACATCACCGCGCAGCATCACTCGGCCTCGTCTCATGGCGCGCGACGGACGCGGCGGGCGAGTAGGGGCACATCACCGCGCAGCATCACTCGGTCTCGTCTCATGGCGCGCGACGGACGCGGCGGGCGAGTAGGGGCACATCACCGCGCAGCATCACTCGGTCTCGTCTCATGGCGAGAGACGGACGCGGCGGGCGAGGAGGGACACATCACCGCGCAGCATCACTCGGCCTCGTCTCATGGCGCGCGACGGACGCGGCGGGTGGGGAGGGGCACATCACCGCGCAGCATCGCTCGGTCTCGTCTCATGGCGAGAGACGGACGCGGCGGGTGGGGAGGGGCACATCACCGCGCAGCATCGCTCGGTCTCGTCTCATGGCGCGCGACGGACGCGGCGGGTGGGGAGGGGCACATCAACGGGCGACATCGCCTTCCGCTCGAGGCGCAGTGTTTCATCGATGATGATGATGGAAACCCCCGCCGCGCCCAGTTTTTTTTTTGAAGCGTGCTAGAAGGCCTGAATACTATTTGGCCGATGAGCTGGGACACGGTGACAGCATAGCGGGCCACTTAGGTGGCAGCGCCAGTGCTAACACAAGGCCTTGCTTGATGAGGACCTGGACGCTATCCCCATAAGCAATTGGTCTGGCTACGCTTCCTAAAACAAGTGCAGGCTACTTGCAATGTACAAATGAGTTGAATAATTTGCCGAACGAATGAACCCAATGAATGATATGAATGAGTTGTATGAATCGAACGAGTCAAATTGATGAATGACATGAATGAACTCGATCAATCAAATGAGCGAACTAAATGAATCGAATGCGTGAATTAAATGACTCGATCACATTAATCAAACGAGCCAGATCAACACAAATGCAAGAATGAATGATTGCATAACAAATAATGCGTCATAGCATGAATGAACGGGGCAAATGCGAATAAACTGGTCTCCCTTTAGCTTGGTGGAGTCAGCACTGCGAAGCTCTGCTCTGATCGAAGTGAATCTGCATGCCCTCTAACATCCATTCTTTTACGTTTTCTGTGCGATAACACAAAGCAATTGCGTAGCTTGCATTTGCTGTTTTCGCAGATATTGATACGCTGAAGGCGTTGAAGCCGACTCGATATTGAAATCGGTACCCAATGCCGTGTCATAACTTGTAACAGGCAAATTTAATCGTGCCATGTCAAATGTCGAGTTGTACACATGCTCATGTTATAACACAAGTCTTCCTCAACGTGAAAAGTCACCAACCACATACATTTGGCCACGGAAACCTTCGGTTCCGAGTGTACCTATCGCCTTATAACCTGAGAGTCACAGCTGGACAGCAGTCGGGAAGCAAGGAGCCCACCCTGCTCATGCTGTTAGGTGAGGGGTGCCAGCAGTAAGAAGAGAGAAGTACGCAGAACTCAACGGAACTGTAAACCAAGTAGCATGCGAGGGTGTCATACATCAACGGTGGGAAGAACGTCAACCACCACGAAACAAAGTGAGATGAATAGGTAAGAAAGATGTTAGCATAGAACCCCACATTAGACGTTATTGTTGGAAAGCTTCCGAGGTGTGCACCGAGAGTGGCGTGAGAGACACGGAGGTCACCAGCGTTGATAAAAGCGGCAGCACCAAGGTCAGTTAAGGACTTACGGCAGCCGATTTCATCGGAGCTGTCGGGGCAGTGAATGGTGCCGTCACAGCGCAGGCCGGCGTTGATGCACGTGCCATCGGCGCAGGAGAACTCGCTCGTCGCGCATGTGGCCGCTACAACGCGACCGGAGTGCTCAGGGGTGGCACAAGTACGCCCCGACGCACTGGCACACGGAACTAACCTGCACATGGAACTAACACCAAACGGGAGGGGGGGGGGGGGCAAGGGTAACGGACGGCAGCGGTGTGAAGACGGGGCGAGGGTAACACATGCAAGCTGGGCTAAACGAGTTAGAAACAATGCCGCGTAATTATGGTAAAATAAAAACAAGGTAGTGTAAAAAATCAGCAATCAAACCTGGAAGCTAAGCAGGCCAGGAACGTGGCGCTGGCTTTGTTACACCGAGCTTTACGAAGCTCTGTCGGAATGCTTTTAAATCAGTGAGCAAAACGTCGTCATACCAGCCAAACACACATCACAAGCAAGCACAGACACTGAAGCAACAGGTAAGACATCCGAACGCCACACCGGCAGCCGCAGTAGCTGACATCGACAGTGCGTGTGCAGCACGGATGGGCTGACTGGCAGCGGTAGCCGTCAACCAGGCGGGGCCTCCAGGAACAGGCGGTGCCACGCGCGCAGAGGCTCGCAACAGTCGGCCGTGTGGGCCACGCGCAGGCAGCAGTACTACTGGGCCGGACCGCGTCGCAGACGAGTTTGGGAACCACGGGCAGCAGGCACCCGCCTGACCCGCGACACTGCCCTGGGACTTCGGCACCGAGGGCAGTGTCGTGACCGAACAACACCAGCGGACGTGGCATGGGGACGGAGAGCTGCCACCGTGGAGGCCCAGAGAGCGGCGGTGCGCCGGCGAGGAGTCCGCCGGGTGCCCGAGGCGGAGGAGAGCCAGTCACCGAGAGGCCAAACAGAGACCCCGAGTGAACCATCACCTAGAGAAGGTCCACCAGAGACCGCCACCGCAGAAACCGCCGGAGACCACCGCCGGAGATGGCGCGCGGAGACCGGCGGCTGCCGCATGCAGGCCATGCCGAACACGGCAGTCCGCAGCCCTGCGCTACGCTACACCGAGCCGGAGTGGGACGGCCGAGCGTCGGCAGTGCGCTCTAGCGGCCGGCGATTGAAGTGTTAGTTGGCTGTACGCCGACAGACTGCGTTAGAGTACGAAAATGGCCTTACGACAGTTCTGCTCGTCTGTGCCGTCCTGACAATTGCGAATTCCGTCACATTTGTACTTGAGTGTGATACAGTATCCATTGCCGCATTCAAATTGGTCTTCACGACATTCTACGGAAAAGGATCAACACCATACTGTCTGAAGCTGAGTGGCATTATCAGGCACCAGTCCACCAATTGCCAACCGAACTCAACTGATCTCGATGTCAGATACGCACGCAGCATGCAAAGTATACAAGAAGAGCACTGCGAGAGGTTGGCACACTAGTGACACGACGCTGCGCATTACTGGCAGAAGAAGACAAGGTTAGCAGCAAGACGTCTAATCAAATGTACCAAATCTAGGTCATGTTACAATACTCGCTACAATTAATGTTAAAAGAGGAAACTTAGAGTGTTCTAAGAGAAGCATGTGTGTTGATGACATCCACAGGTAGAACCAGCATCATCTACAAAAACTAGGGAGCAGCGAGCGCGAAAAGAAACTGTTTTCACAGCAAACTACGTACGAACGACAACAGAATGGTGCACGTAAATCGGTCCGGAGACGGGCAACGGCGACTGAGTGTGGCTGGCCCCCCCGGTGAGTGCCCCTGGACGGCGGAGCAGGCGAAGGGCCGCGGCCGGCGCCGGCAGTACGTACCACAGTCGAGCTCGTCCGAATCATCAGCGCAGTCCGAGCGGCCGTCGCACCAGACGGAGGCGCTCCGGCACTCGCCGCTGTTGCACCGCCGCTCGTCCTCCCGACACTCTGTCGACAAGCAGGGCTGACACTCAGACACTCGCCACGCCAGGTGGAGGCGCTCACCGCATCAGCAATCCCGCTGCCAAGACACTCCACTGACAGTCAGCCGCATGGGACAGCGGCCAGCACTCAGGCACCCATCGCCGTTGACACTCAGGGCCAGAACTTGACACTCTTCTCTTCCATAGCATGCATATACGCCTTCGGACAGAAGCATGGCTAGCCGAATATTGAACTTTGCTAGACCTTTCACACGTTTCACAACTATGCTGCTCCTTCCGTTTTGCATAGCATATCGAAAGTGTAGGCAAGCAGACCCATGCCAACGTTCTGCGCGTAGTTCGCGGTGATCAGTGCGGACTCTCGTCCAATCGGTGGAGCGATGCCGCGCGGGAAGCAAGGGCGAAGGACGCTACGAAAATCACGAGACAATGCGGTTGTGGTGCTACCGCCCCGAAGAAGAAAACATGGACGCCTCACTTTGACCAAAACGAGCTACTTGTATCGATCGGTCCAGCCTGAAAGGCACATTCTATGATATACAATGTGAAGTCACGTACATCATACGCACGCGACTAGAACTGAAACAGCTTAAACTTGTATGAATACGCATGCTTGGCTCCTACGTGTGGTGTAATTAAGTATCAGTATCACGTTACACAATATTTAAACGGAGGTTTGGACCCACATGTCAGCTTTACTTCAGCAAACTCTTGGGCTCATAATCCTGGCAGCTTATGCGCTGTTGCTCTGTTTTTTTTCGGACGTCAGCAAACGGAGCATGCAAGTGTGCGCTATCAGCTGTGCACTTATAGATAAAGAGACGCTTTTAAAGTTAGTATGAACTGGTAGCAGGCGCAACAAGTTGAATGGGAAAAATCTTAGATGCACCTGTTATTTATGCTATGAATGCTATTCTCTGCAATACTTACACTAAAAGGAACACTGAAAAATAAATATGCATCCGGATTGATACACTGACAGGTTGTCCAGGATGTGACACCAGCGATTATTTCTTGAAGGTCATTGGTTAGCATCGATCAGAAACAGGCAATGAACCGTAAGGAATAAAGTCGTACTAATATACTACTGCTTTTTGGAACTGATGATCTGCTGGATGCTGTGAAGCGAGTTTTGGTAGACATTCTGCATAAAATTTCACGTAGAATCAATAATATGTGTGCATGGATGTTGGAGTGGATTTATTCTGTCAACTTTCCAGATTGTGTGGAGCTTAACACACATCTTACACGATGTACCGTCAGTGGCTGCACCTGGTTTCCGCGCCTCAAATATGCTCCTCTGGCCACGAACACCATTCAGCTGAGTGTCGGCTTTGGCATCGTTCGAAAAGCGCGCGCGCCAACAACACATGCCCTCCAAGTGTCGCCAGCAACACAATCTGAGATGGCATGATGGCTGTCACTTAGACGCAAGCTCCATACAGGCATGTGAGAGCACAACTAAGACAAAGCGAAGGTTGTACTAACGCTATATGTACGTTGTTTTTTTCGGAAACTTCTTTCAATACAGGAACTGCCAGATACAGATTTCCGTTTTCGTAGGCATCATGCCCTTCAAAACCAGCATTTCATTAAGTGTTTCTCATGATAGCCGGCTGCACGTTCAGTGTGTGAGAGACAGATGGTGTCGTTGCTGCGAACATACTGTGGACATTAGTGGGAAACCACCTGCATGTGGATTTAACTAGGTGCCTTCTTTAAGCCCTTGAGCACGGACACCATGCTCCCCACAACGACAACCCGAAGGCTAGTTTCAGGTATATGATCGGAAGTGGACCTTTTTAATAAAAGTATCAGATCGTCCTACTGTCAACGGTACCCATTCAATCATTGTTTTCCACATTACACGATCTTCATTGGGGTAACAACAAAAATAAACCCCTGAAATTTGTCCATTTGTGGACCAGGTATATTCAATGTTAAACTGCGGTGACCAAGCGAGGGAGCGTGATGGCCAAGAAACTAACGTCTTCGGCTCCCACAAGGGGGAGGGGGGTCGAACCTCAACTGCGCCATGACCCTCGAGCGCTAATGTGTCCACGGGATTCGCTCGCGCTCCATAAAGAGATGCAGGAGGACATGACTCGCGCTCTCTGATAAAAGTAACCGAGCGAGTCCCTTCACCCTCGCACTTCGTCAAATGTTATGATTTCATGTTACACTTGCCATAGAATTTGCTGCTCTAATGATCTTAATACGCGCCCAGGTGGCCGGTTGGATACCCTTCGCTCCGGTGGGGGGGGGGGGATCAGTTTGACCCACTGGGATCTTAGGAACTAAGAGAGCTAAAAACACCAAAATTTCCAGGGTATGTTGATCTGCACAAGAACTCACTCGAATCAAAGTTTGATATTCTTAGGTCATGACCTTTGGGTCAAATAAGGTCAAACAAGGTCAAATTCCAGGTTGGTCTTCAAAGGGTCCTTAGAATCTGGATAAACATTCTAAGCAACAGGTCACATGCTCATTTAAGGTCAGTGACATTGCTGACCTTTCGAAGGTCATGATGACCAAAATTATACAAGACTGCTTTGAGTTTTTCATTTGAATAAGCCACAAATATTACGCTAGCCAGTATGTTCCTAAAAACAAAATGTTGACCTGGTTCATTTAAGGTTAGTGACCAATTCTGGACATTAAGAAGTTCATGGAAGGTGTCTTACGCGGTTCCTGTTATCAAAAAAATTCAAAATGAACACCAGAAACTAACCCATACAGCAAACCCTGTAGTACTAAAACAGGTTAGTTTTGACCTTGGTCTGACCTTTATACCTGAGCCTAGGTCAATTCATTTTGTTCACGCAATTGCTGTGTTGCCTGAGAAGGTATCTCAGGGATGTATGACTTCGTCTAACATTCTGTTGTTGCATCAAATTGAACGATTCTTTAGAAATTGCCTTCGCTGAAACCATGGCTTTGCTTTGACTTGCCATAGGCCAGCTATCTTACAAGGTGCATCTAAACTTGTGAAGCAAGAATATCGGCTATTTAATTGGCCGCAGCTGCGCAAAATTTGGCGCGGCTTCGCTGCGCCGTTCAGAAGCCATTTTGGAAAAGCATTCAGCGGTGTAATTTGACCCTCACCCGCGCGCGTGTTAACGCGACTGTTGCGACCGACCGCCGCTCCCGGTAATGATTATCACGCGAACAAACACAGTACAGCCTGCCATGTATGAAAAAGAGACCATAGCTGCTAATTTGAAAATAGCAAATCTCAGAGCCCCTCGGAGTCATGTGTAACCACATGCCTCTCACCAAACACCACACGTGTCATGCAGCAGGTGGACGCGGGTCAGTGCTCACATACCACGGACGGTGCGGCTTTTCCCGAATGCGACGGCCTCATCGTGTTAGCGACAAATCACTTGCATAACGTAATACGCAAGCAAACGACTGCGTGCGTTTTCTGCGTTAGCTACGTAAGACAACAGAAGGGTTATAGTGTAATATCAAACAAGCATCGGTGGAACCAGTCGGACCAGTGAGCCCTCACTAGAATGAACAGGAAAAATTACACTTCTTAAAAACATGTCTGAGAGGGGCAAAATGTTCATATCGGCGACGCCGATTAAAACTATGTCATGAAAATGTCAAATGCCCTACACTTTGGCTACAGGGTGCACTGATTCTCCCAGTCCTCTCTGGTAAATTGCCGACTACGGACAAAGGCTGCGTGTGTCAGACTCTGCGGCGCGCCGATTAGCCGCGAGGAGGCACGCGTCAAAGCAGCTGAGGCGCGTCAAGGCAGCGCGGGGCAAAGCAGCGCGGCAGAGGCGACTCGACAGCCAAGCCAGGCGCCCTAGAGTGGCCTGAACGGCGACGCGTCAGCCAAGCCAGGCGCCCCAGAGTGGCCTGAACGGCGACACGTCAGCCAAGCCAGGCACCCCAGAGTGGCCTGAACGGCGACGCGACAGCCAAGCCAGGCGCCCCAGAGTGGCCTGAACGGCGACGAGTCAGCGAGGCCCGGGCATGGCGCAGCGACCCGTCTGCGGGCTGTGTTAGGGAGAGGGGAGGCGTACTGCAGTCCTGCTCGTCTGAACTGTCGGCGCAGTCTGCGCTGCCGTCGCAGCGACGCTCGGCTGGCAGACAGGCTCCCGAGCGGCAGCGCCACTGGTCCGCACCGCAGTCTGCGGCGGTAGGGCCGTCAGCCGGCGCGACACGGTGCCCTCACAACAGCATTACACAGGGGCGCCGCCACAGCGGTGGCGCACAGCAGCATTGCCGCGGAAGCACAGCGACAGCAACCCTTCACCCGAGCTCGGTAAAACTTCCGCGACTGCACGCCGCCACAGCAGCCACGCCGCAGGAGCGCTCACCGCAGCCGTGTGACACCGCCGCCACAGCAACAGCACATAGCGGCAGTACACAGCGGCAGCACCGCAATCAGCCCCCACCCACGCGCGGCCAAGAAGCACAGCAGCGCGTCAAACACTCCTCGGCACCAGCCCCACCCACGCGCAGACCAGCAGCACGGCAGCGTCAAACACTCCTCGGTATCAGCCCCACCCACGCGCAGACCAGCAGCACGGCAGCGTCAAACGCTCCTCGGCATGAGCCCCATCCACGCGCAGACCAGCAGCACGGCAGCGTCAAACACTCCTCGGCATGAGCCCGACGCCCAGCCAAGGTCGTCAACATGGCCCGCCCGCCACAGCAACGGGCAAGAACAGGCCCGTAGACGGCACCGCAGCCGGAGCACCGCTTCGTGGTGGTCGGCCACTCAGCGGCGCCACCGAGGCAGGCTCGCGCGTCGTAGCAGTGCTTCCACCACAGCACCGCCCCAGGCAAGAGACGGAGGCGAGCTGACACGCCGTGACCCGGTGCACAGTGCCAGGGCACGATGTGTCAGCGTGCCGACTGTGACGGCGGGGTCAAACATTGGCAGCTGCGTCAGTCGCGCTAACCACGCCGCGCCGCCTACACACAGCGGCCCACGGCAGCAGGGCGTAGTATTGCGAGACACGAACGATCTGTCTGCAGGCCCGTTAATATCGTGTGATGGGTTTGTTATCCGCTACCAGCTCATGTACGTGC
Organism: Pollicipes pollicipes; assembly: GCF_011947565.3. Taxonomy (NCBI): domain Eukaryota; kingdom Metazoa; phylum Arthropoda; class Thecostraca; order Pollicipedomorpha; family Pollicipedidae; genus Pollicipes; species Pollicipes pollicipes. The sequence goes on from NW_023596461.1 coordinate 42,176,803, forward strand.
GGCCGGTTCGAGGAACAAGCCGCAGACCCTGGTCGGCGCTACTTGACCCGAGTTAATCTGTGTAAGCAGATCTCGTCACAGATTGGATAGATTGACGAATCAGGGTTATCCATGGATTTGATAGACCGACCCTGCTAAGGTCGAGGGACGATCCAGCGGATGCTCCTATTTCAGATCATGATAGCTTTACGGAAGCTTTGCGGGGCAACATTTTAAACACACAAAAAAAAACGCCTGACACCCACTTGGAACTCTTGCATTTTCGTTATTGAACTAAGTATTGCAGCTGGGACCCTCTGACTTCCCGGGAGAAGGCTGTTTGTAGTCAATTTAGGCCCCGTAAACGCTTGGCACTGTCCCCACTTTTTCCCAACACTACGCATGGCCCGCAAAGATATACTGTCTGTGATTTCTTTTCACTTTCTACAGTCTTCAAGTTCCCATGGGGTTGGCGGTTATTCCCCGTGGGGTCGGCGGGCAGTCCAGCAGTCTCGACAGACAGCCCCGTAGGTCAGCGTCGGTCCAGCGGCCGCTGCCAGCAGTGCCGGCGGCGTCGACGGGCAGCCCCCTGGTCTCGACGGACAGCCCCGTAGATCGGCGTCAGTCCCGCGGCCGCTGCCAACAGTGCCGGCGGCGTCGGCGGCCAGTCCAGCGCACACTTACCGCAGTCCTGCTCGTCGAAGCCGCCGGGGCAATCCCTGTAGCCGTCACACTTGCGGCGCAGGTCGACACAGCTGCCGTCCGAGCAGCGCAGCTGCAGTGGAGAGCAGGCTTCGGGAGCAGAGGAGTGCGGCGTTAGACAGCGCGGGCCAGACATCACACGCCAGACATCAGACGTCGGTCAGCGCCGCCAGCCGCCGACAGCCATCAGAGATCACGCCGCCGCTTGGAGCGGCGTTCAACTAAACGCAGACCAGCTTCCGACAGCAGCCGGGAATGGCGGCCGGTCGGAAGCGTATGCATGTAACCACGACCGCTGTCGGGCTGGAGAACGTACTCCGAGCATACACCGCTGCCAACGCGACATGGTACGACCCGGACCCCTGAAGCAGACGGTGGGGAGTGCTGGACTCTCCCGCGTCCGTCTGAGCTCTGGGCCGACTCAGGCCAATGTAGATCAGCTCTGTTCAGTCTGGAGCTGGTCCTGCTCACGGCAGTCTGAGCCTGTCCGGGTCTCAGTCCGATCTGGCTCACATCAGTCCGGTCTGGCTCACGTCAGGCTGGGTTAAATTCGTCGAGGTCAGTCTGCACCGATTCAAGTTAGTCTGAAGCCGTCCCAGTCCGTCTCGAGCAGCTCAGATTAGTGTGAACTTGGTCAAGTCGGTTGGGACTTACTCACATCGGCCTGAACGTGCTCAGGTCAACATGAACTTTCCCAAGTTAGTAAAAACCTGTTCTAGTCTGTCTAGATTTGGTGCGCATTTTGATTCTTCATGGCCATCTGATTCAGAGAACCCTCAGCAACTAAAAAAAGAAACCGCGCGCAAAAACCTTTTTTCTACGGCGCATTACTTGAGCTTTTGCGACACAATCTTATGTGAACAACGCGTGGCTAGGAAGGACGATTGTGCTTTTCAAACGACCCTATACGATGCGGGCAAATAATTGTTGGAGGTACCACACCTACCAGGGTACTCTTAACATACATGTGATCTCACGGAGTTACACCATGCAGGACATTGTCATTAATTGACGTAGTTGTGCTGGCCGTTGTATGCATTGAATGATTGCCGCTTCAAACGCCATTAACTACTTGCGCAGGGAAGCAGGCATAGAAAAGAGGCGGTAATATAAAGACCCCTATGACATATGAGTGGACATGCGCATAAGTTCATAATTTCCGAGCCAGACTGAGCAAGGAGAGGAAGGGAGGAGGGTGTGGAACAGGTATATATATATATATATATATATATATATATATATATATATATATATATAGTGCGTGAGAAAAGACGAAAAGGAAACACAATCACCGGAGGACGTACTCGAAATCAGCCCATAAGCCACACGGAAAAGGAAATGCCACAAGAGAACGGCATTGGCTGCAGCGGCCAGCACACAAATGATCTCCAAGTGCCACTGGAAAATGCAGAACCCGCCAAAAATGACAGAACTGTTCTACAGACACCGTCTTTAGTTGCAGCCCTGTAAAGCCGACTGCGAAGCGCCGGAAGCCGTCGCTTCAGTCCGGTCAACTGTACCGCGTCGTGCTGTCGAGCTAGCATTGACAGCGCGGACACAGAGCCGACGCGCGGCGGTGGGGTGGACGGCTGCGCTGACAATGAAGCTGCATAGCTGGTGGCGCCGCATGGCGATTTACTGCTACACTCGCGTTCAAGTGCAAGTCTGGCCAAATGGTGCCGGCCAGGCCGACGAGCGCCGCCGGTGTGCCTGACTACTAGTGCTCTCCCGATGGATGGCGCAGGTGATCTATACTGGACCACCGTCGTCCACCTGGTGCCAAGGCGGGTAAGCTGGTGCTCGGCTGATGGGCAGTGCAGGTGCGGTGATGCTCAGCTGGTGGTCAGGGTGCGGTTGTGCTACACCTGGCCGTCGGTGCTCAGCGGTGGGTGCAGACGAACTACAGCTAGCTACTGCCGCCGCGTGGCGTCCCCAGCAGGCCGGCCGACACGGCGGGCGGAGGGGGGCTCCGGGAGGTGCGAAAGCCTTGCTCGCTCTCTACGACTGGCGGCGGCGCCGGGCCGGGCTGGACCACTCACGGGCACGCTGACATTGCCTCGGGCTCTCATCCGAGTCATCCCCGGCGGGACAGTCGGCCACACCGTTGCACTTGAGGCTACTGTCGATACAGAGGCCCTCGTTGCACTGCCACTGGTCGGCCCGACACACTGTCGGCGGGCGGGCCGATTAGGCACGGGCCCGACAGGCCCTCTGGACGTAACATGTGGGCCAGTGGGACTTGCGGGCGCGACGTGTCGGTTCAACAGGTCTCGCGGTCCTGCGGTCCCACAGGCCTCGCGGTCCTGTGGCCCCACAGACCTCGTGGACTCGACACATGGGTCGACTCGACTAGACAGTCGACCTAACACGCCCCCCCTCTCCCACCCCCCTCCCACCCTCAGGACAGAATGTTGGCAGGTAGCAAGCAACGTGCGCAGCACTGTCTCAGCAAACTTGCACAGATATCGTGATATGATGTTATAATATATGATATGATATGTCATGATATATAAGTACCATCTTGAAAAGATGGTTCTTGAAAATAAGAGGGCGACTGCATGATGACTTTATACCGAGAGCAGACATCACGATACCTGAATACATAGGAAACCAGGCGGCGACGTTCGTCAGACTCACGAGAGCCTGTAGCCACTCACGTCAGTCAAGCTCGTCATCAGTCACTTACGACGTTCGACATTGGTGACTTACAGTAGTCACGTCATTATCTGTCACTCCTTGCAGTCACGCCCAAATAATCACCAGGGGCAGTCAAGCTTGGCGAAGCCCATCATTATAGCAAGGCTTCTCTTTGGTGACGTACGACAACATCTCTGGTCTGGCGGCCAAGTTCGTCATCACAGCCTGCCCTCTGAAGGAGGCACCTTCACGGCCAGTCGCTTACGACAGACTCGCTCGTCATCAGCCAGTTACGACAGTCCTGCTAGTCGTCGGCCGCGTACGACAGTTCCGTTCGCCGTTGATCACTTGCGACAGTCGCGTGCGTCGGCGACCACCTACGACAGCCCCACCCGTTGTCGGCCACGTACAACAGTCCCGCCCGTCGTCGGTAACTTACGACAGTCCGGCCCGCCATCAGCCACTTACGACAGTCCCACCCGTCGTCGGCCACTTGCAACAGTCCCGCCCGTCGTCAGCCATTTACGACAGTCCCACCTGTCGTCGGCCACTTACGACAGTCCCGTCCGTCGTCAGCGACTGTCCCACCCGTCGTCGGCTACTTGCAACAGTCCCGCCCGTCGTCGGCCCCTTACGACAGCCCCAACTGTCATCGGCCGCTTGCGACAGTCCCGACCGTCGTCGGCCACTTACGACAGTCCCGCTCGTCGTCGGCGCGCGGACAGTCCTCAAAGCCGTCGCATCGCTGCGACATGGGGAGGCAGAGCTCCGAGTCGGCGCACGAGAACTCGGCACGCTCCACACATTTTGGGTTGGCTAGAACACAGCACGGGTGGTCACCAAAGAGTCAGCAGCGCTGAAACACCCCCACGGAACGTCCCAGGAAACCGAAGGCTTCTTCTGTCTCCTCTGCCGCAGAAAACTGCTTAGCTACGGGACATCAGGACGGATGCGGTGATGGCCGAGTCGTGGGACTGAGGGATGGTAAATCCCCCAGCAATTTTGAGATGACGCGCTTAGTTTGTGTTGGCGGCCTACTGTGTGTATGTATCAGTTCTTTTGAACCTTCAGCACTGGCGGCGGAGCTTACAGCGGTCGTTATTGCAAACATGAGCCAACCGGATGTCATATTTGCACTCACAATCCACAAGTGTTGCTGCATATTATTGCTGAGAGGGCGTGTGACATATGTGCATGTTGCAGCACATTGGCATCTATTCTCACTCCACAACTCATTGTGCACCGCCAAAGGGAAGGAGGACAAAGCACGGAGCTACTGATAATAACACTCCTTGCAAGATGTGCATGCTCCGTTCTTTAGTGGTGGAAGAATTTAAACATTTGGCATGCAAATCAGCCGCCATGCAAAAGTTGAGCGAATTCTAGTGACGATGACTCAAGGAAATCACCATAACTGTTCTTTTTTCCAAACTCCGACGACCATTTGTCAGATCTGGAGGAAGGAGGCGGTGGCTGGCTCAATAAAAAGATTTGATGCCGGCACATCATCAGAACTGAAGCCAAACGTGGTCAAGAAACCGACCAGCACCTCACGAATCGGGCGGAATAGCTATCTTTCACTTTTGTTTGTCATTAGAGGGCTGCTTTAGACACGGCACGGGAGTTTAACCTCACGCGGCAAAGCCAATGGAGGGGTGCACAGAGGTTTTCCAGGGGGAAAGTGACAGTCGCTGTGGAGTTCAGCCGCACTGAAGACGATTGTGTTTCTCCTTTGGATAGGAGAAGTGGTTGCACTCAAGGGCACATCCTGACAAAGCACAGCGTAAGCCTTCACGGGATGTGATAGGCTGTGCGTGGGACGGACTGTGCGTGGTCATCCCGCAGAAAAACAAGATAGCATGAGCTGGGTGGTGCAAAGGTCCTTTATTCCGCAACCTGATTTATTCATTACACTATCGTTACTACGCAATACAAACCAATTCAGTGGCGAAACCAGGTTACAACCAAGCGGCAAGATCAGGGTCTTGCGCCACAGAAGGCCTACAAGGTAATTTGATTTTAACCGTGATAGCCGTCGCTCAAGAAAACGTATGAGGACGTCATCGTCGCCATGGAAGGGCCGGGTATCACAGTACTGAAGCCTATCCTCCCAGCCAGACATCTCAGAGCCGTGGTGGGAGAGACAACAGACCTGTCCACCGCGCTTGGGAAAGTGTGTCCATTGCCTTGATGAAGATTTCCACAACCGCCGCGGTGGAGGCAATGGACGCCTCCATCACACTAGGGGGAGCGGGTCCGTCTCCTAGACGGGAGTTTCGGCAGCCTCGGTGGTGGAGACAACAGACGTCTCCATCACGTCCGTGCCGACCGGGCCGTCTCCGGCCGGCCGGCCGCCGCAGCCCCTCCGCACAACACCAATCCATTAGACCAGCGATCTGTATAAAGCGGCGGAGAGGGGAGATTTATGGCGTGGCTGGCCATCTTCTGCTATATCCCAGCCCATTCAACATCGCCCCAGTCGGCAGTTACCGCTATCTGGGCGGCGGGCCGACGATTTGACGCAAAACCTTCGGCGCATAGAAAATAGCATCAAGGTGGATCGCGCTGCAGACTGAGCGGCCAGGCATTCAGTGCCGGCTGTGGGGCCGCCGGCTCGGCCCAGTGGCCAACAAGCGCCGGCGGGCCGAGATCGCAACACTGAACAACATCGGCCACCCGCTGGGAAATCGACGGCCGGCAGTGCCATCGCACTGCCGCCGTCCAATGATCCAATTTAGTCCTCCTGCAGATGCCACGCAGGGCGAGCGGCGGAAAAACACAGCCGGAGCGGACGTTTAATTCGTGCTGAGCTCTCCTCGATGCAGCCATGGAGACGTGGAGCGAGCCGGCCCCGCGGCCGGCGGCCCACAGATCTGGTCAGCGTTGCTCGCTCAATCAGACCTCGTTGAGCCGACGGCGACGAGCGGCGGCGCGACGGCGCGGCGGCGCGCCTGCCCGGCGGTCATGTTTGCCCCCGAAGCGTGATCTGTCAGCGGCTGTGTTGGCACAGCCGCTGACTGGGCGGGCGGCGCGGCCGTCGCGCCGCCGTTACGGCCCGCGCCGGCGCTGCCGGTCACGGCGACCACGGCGTAACGGCCGGCACGGGACACAGTCCGGCAGGTAACAGCCACAACACGGCAGACAGAGTCAGACGGCACACGGCGACGGCCATGGCTCGGCAACAGCAGAAACCGATCGGCATTCGATGGCTTCGGGCTGGAAAGCAGCATGGGACACAGCACGGCTTGGTATCGTCGACGTGCCGGCGGATAGTACTTCCCAGCATCCCGGCAGGCCTCACAGCCATAGCCCGGCAGGCCTCCCAGCCACAGCGCGGCAGGCCTCCCAGCCACAGCCCGAGGCCTCCCAGCCACGGCCCGGCAGGCTACCCAGCCACAGCCCGGCAGGCCTCCCAGCCACAGCCCGGCAGGCCTCCCAGCCACAGCCCAGCAGACCGCCCAGCCACAGCTCGGCAAGCCTCCCATCCAAAGCCCGGCGGGCCTCCCAGCTACAGCTCGGCGGCACCGGACTAGAGTCGCTGGCGGTAACAGGATCGCAACAGCGCCCAGAAATAGTTGGGGAATGTACTCTACCGTTTGCGCAATGCTGGAGGGCTGTCCTACTGCCTGGGCATTGCGGACGAGACTGTACCCCGCTGATATTGGCCATCGAGACTCGCATCCGCCTGCCTGAACATTATTAAGTTAAGGAATCCGCCGTATCAGCTGGCTGGTGTGAATGGGACATGGCTGGGCGTGCTGCCACGTCGCCCAGAAAGTGTTGGGTCCGGTCTTTTCATGAATGATGAAGCCGATTGTGCACGCAAGAAACCCGTTTGGGAACAGAACATGGATGTCTGGATGCAACAACAGGCAATATAACAACACTAGACACAACTGACAATATGTGCTTGCATGTGGATAGCTGCACGCTGGCAACGAATTTGCATGCGGATAATGCCTGAACGTGAGCGAATGGAGCCCACCGCCGGCGGAAACACACACCGATGGGACTTATCAATGCAATGGAATGTCCCACCTGCATGTGTTAAGCAGGCGGAGGGGCACTGGTGTTGGGCGCTCGTGCAGCATTAGCTGTCTGTGTTTGGGGCATTGGCTGGCTTCGTGCCTGGCTAACCGGATAATCCAAGTCGATGAGGCGAAAGAACTTGATAAGTGTACGTTTTTTTGTGACCAGGCCGATAGTGCTGAAAAAATGCAAAATTGAGCCGATAACAGTCACAATAACTGGGCTTTTCACCCAAGTATGTGTGGCTGTCACGGCTCGATCTGTCTCAGTTCAGGAGACACTGCATTGTATACACGGCCGACTTCAGAAAAGGCGACATTTTCGAGTTCCAGGTGTACTGCTCGTATACGTATGGGCCAAGTATGTAAAAATCGCCCTACGATTTGTAGACGTGCGTTCGCCTGCATACACACTTTCGCCACGTTGATTTTCCGTTTTCTTCCCGGGCGATATTAGCTAGCCCCCTGCTGATGCGACGCCTGGCTGTCCAAACCTGGTTCTGTTTCCGACCACATGCTCTCAGACCTTTCGCGATTTGAAAATTACATGTCTATCGTGCCAATCGAATGGGGAAGTGAAATGGTGGTGACGTTGTAACGCTGGGGAGATGCCCTGCCTAATCAAGCAGCACAGCACTGACATTTCTAAAAGAATACTGCACCACAACGTTCAAGGATTGTGCTTCTTGTTGCTGAAACTCTCTTGGTAGTGCGGTTAGTGATTGCAAAAGTGTCAGCTCTTCAAAAGCGTGACTGGCCAGGCCGGGCCCAGCCAGTAAAGTCACAGAATTGTTGACCAAATCGATTAAATTTATCAAATTGTGACAGTAATGCTCACTCGATCTGCGACCTCACTCATAAAAGCCCCCTACAAAACAACGCTTAAATGTACGTCATGATGAAAGTAACTGTTCAACTAAAGCTACAGCTAACACGACTGGCGTTGTGGTCCAAGTGTAATGAAGCAAGAGTTCCGCTGCCCGCAGCTATTGTTTTATACATTTTCCGTAGTACCCCCTTCGGCGATTTTTGTCAGGGCGGGTGGGCGGGTCACTGGGTGGGGAGAGTTCATCGGGACTTTGAGCGGGTTTCCATATCCGGGCAGAACGTTCCTCACGTGCCAGGACGGAGGCACGCGGGCTGCCCCACAAACCCAGCCGCAGCGGGTATGGATTGTTGGGCCGGGCACAAGTCTGTGCTCCCATCTGTCCATGCCATAAGGACACTTCCTGTCACGCCACGGCTCTGAAAAGTGCGGAACAGCCAGCACTTGGGCTGCGTCAACATACGCCGCATAAACGCCATGATATGTGGCGATACCGCTTCGGTTCGGTGTTTGCCCACCCACCACGTATTGGTACAAGTCCGCCGCCGGCCAAGGTCCTTCTCAGTGCAAACCCAGTCAATTTGGCTGAGGGACAGGGACAATGGAGGGGTGACTTGCACCGCCGAACCTCTCCACGCCCACTCGTCCGATGAGAATGTGAAATTGCGCGCCGCGCCAGGCGGCGAGATGCTGCAGGCCGCCGGCCATTCAGTCAGCTTGTGCATGCTGTGAGCTTGGCACGCAAATAACCTGGGTGCAGATAGGCCTGGCGATATGAGGGCTCGCGATGCTAGTGACCAGAGGAATAGCGACGCACAGACGAGTCCAGGCGACACGCCGTCCAGGAATGCGAGCTCGTAGATAACGAGACCGGCCTACTAGGTCCCGTGCAAATGAGCTCGTCGCGTGTTGTCACTGTCGCCAGGCCGGTGGGAAAATCTCAGACACAAATGACAGGCGCAAAGACGAGGCTTTGGAAGCTCCGGAGCGTTAAAGTTCATCCAAGTGAGGTAGTTCCGTCAGGAGAGACGTGCCATGCCAGAGACGAGCTCACACCGCCCACGTCTGAGCGTCGTTTGCTCGTGCCATCGGAATGTAAAATGCGAGCACTCCAAGCAAAAAGTCAGACCGAGACGTGGCGTCGTTCGCTCGTGCCATCGGAAAGTAAAATACGAGCACTCCGAACGAAAAGTCAGAGCGAGGCGCGGCGTTGTTCGCTCGTGCCATCGGAAAGTAAACTACGAACACTCAGCACACAAAGTCAGAGCGAGGCGTGGCATCGGACGCTCAGTCTGAGCAGGGCTCAGAGCCCGCCGCAGTCTGAGCTCAGTCTGAGCGGCCTGCAGCCCACCAGGAGGGTATTCACCGTCCGCTGAGTGGGTGACCTCCGTGGTCAGGTGTCGGAAGGAGGCGCCGCTTGTGGCCGGGTGTCCGGTGACTGGGCGGCGCCGACTCAGACGGGGTCAGTCGCCAGCCTGCTGGTTGGATCACATGCTCGATCGACGCCCGCCGACTCGAGCGCCCGCCGCCCGGGGCTGTAATCTGACCGCTACTGGCCGAGCCGGATGACTCATGGGCTCGCACGCACGCATGGCGAGGAATTTAGCGCCAGCGATCCTGCAGGCCCGGACGAGGTGTGTATGTAGGTCCTGGCCGCCCAATTGCGCCCGTGCAGGTGACGCCCCACATGGCTGTGGCTGCGGTCAGGACGAAAGGAAAGACGGGCGCTGAGGCTGGCCGGCAGCCAGCCGAGCCCCCGGCAACCGTGTGCCGACCAGCCTGGTGTACCGCACTATCTGAACATGAAAGGAGTCGCGCACGTGACTTCCTGAACATGGCAGGAGCCGGCGTGACGCCAGGTGACCTGAGGGTGGGGGTCACCACCCGAATACCACATCTCCAGGCGGTGTTCCTGGACAATTCTCTTTTTAAGAACACGAGCCACATGATCCCCATAGCCTGCTCGATTCGCGGTCATCACACGCTCCGTGTTGAGTGATCATGCTGCGGGCAGCAGGTAGTCAAATGAGCCTCGCGCTGCACCTTGACAGCGATCCCCGACTGGCAGCGCTCCTAATCTGACACCGGTGAGTGAGACGGAGCGGGAGGAGCGCCGGCGCCCACTGACGGCTTCCGGTGGCAGGGCCGGCGGCGCCGCCGGCTGCCGGCGTGCTAGACATCACTGACGGCGCCTGGACAGGAGAATACAATGACCCTGACGGGACTCCGATTACAATGGCGGCAACTGGACACCCGCGGCGGGCACGGACACACGTCGGCTGCAGGGACACGCGCCGGACACGGCGCCGGCTCTCGCGCCGGCGCCACGCGGCACGCACCACCGCCGCGTCCAACGACCGCTGCAATGAGCTGCACGGTCGTTTGCAGCGGCCTTTCATTGCGGTACACGTCATGAATCGCTTACCGCCATTCATTACGAAACTGAAATGTTTAGTGTTGCGCGACACCGTGCCGTAAAAGCTTTATATTTAGGGACAGGTTCTACAAAATTGTGCTTACTCTGCGTGAAAACATTCAGCTTCAAAAATCTACACATACCGAAAGGTCCACACAAGCATCGTGCCCTCGCTGCCCATGGGTCTAAAGTATGATCGTCTTGAGAAACAAAATGAAAGACTCACGTCATATGCGCGATAATAAGCCACGTTCGTTTGACGTTAACGTATGTTCTCAGATGGCAGCACGCAGTCGCTAATCATGGACATTGAACAGCGCTCAAAAGTGCTCAAGGCGTGGCAAAGAGCTATGTTTGTAGTCTGTCGGTTGTCGTCGGACATTCTGCCGACATCACATATAACCATTGAAAGCTGCCAACAGGGCGTAATGTGAGAGCTGCTTCTGCTAATAACTGCTGAGTGTCGGAACGAGGTTATCATTGGCTAGCTGGAGGAGCCTTCTGCTGCAGCCCTACACCGATTCGTGGATTTGAGGTGGGCTACCGGGCTGATGTTCCCCCTTCCTTGCTACAAACAGTAGGAGATGTTTGCGACGCCAGCGGCCAGGGCGGTTATGTGCGTCTAAAAATAGCTTAGCATTGCTGCGCTTCAGACCGCCACATGATGATGCTCATACAGTAGAGAATTGAAAAACAAAGGCGCCTCCCAGTCACACCTCTCATGCTCACAATCGACACGCCCATTGGTAATGACGTACCTAAAAACGAGAGCATAGCAAGCGTCAACGACGCGTAACAGACACTGGTGCAGGCTGTGAAAAAGTGACGGTTGACAGCGCCAGTGTGTGTCACTGATAGAGGAGCTGCCGGCGACGCCTGCCTCTGCCTGAGGCCGGCGGCCGACGCGTCCGGCAGTGCGTCACTCACGCTCCAGCGGGGCCTGGGCCCGCAGGCCACCGAGGCCGACCAGCAGCAGCAGCCAGGTCAGCTGCATGGTGACAGGTCGTGACCTGAGGTCCGCCTGTGAGCGACGCCGGGGACCGACGAGCGGGGCACGGGCCAACCAGGAGCCGGCACCCCCGCGACCGTCCGCGGCGGAGGGTCGGGGCTGACTGACATGGCAGCGGCCGGCACCGAAGCCGCTCGGCGGCCGTCATCAGCGCCAGGGGGCGCGGCATCGAGACCGACTGATCCCCCTCCCCGCCCACACCTACCGACAGCGGGGCACCCACAACAGAGAGCGTGGCACCGGGGCCGACTGATCCCCTTCCCCGCTCACACCTACCGACAGCGGGGCACCCACAACAGAGAGCGTGGCACCGGGGCCGAGTGATCCCCTTCCCCGCCCACACCTACCGACAGCGGGGCACCCACAACAGAGAGCGTGGTACCGGGGCCGACTGATCCCCCTCCCCGCTCACACCTACCGACAGCGGGGCACCCACAACAGAGAGCGTGGTACCGGGGCCGACTGATCCCCTTCCCCGCTCACACCTACCGACAGTGGGGCACCCACAACAGAGAGCGTGGCACCGGGGCCGAGTGATCCCCTTCCCCGCCCACACCTACCGACAGCGGGGCACCCACAACAGAGAGCGTGGCACCGGGGCCGACTGATCCCCCGCCCACCTCCCGACCGTGGGTCAGCCACACCACCAGACCGTCACTGGCTAACCCCACCACCAGATCGCCGATGGTCACCTCCACCACCCCTATCATGACAATCACAACAGGAGACACAGGACTACGACAAGCTGACTAACCACACACCAAGCGAGCGGATGCGACAGCAATTACCGGACCGACCGCAGCTCCCGAAAAGTGTTAATGGGGATTGAACGACCATAACGCCCTAGAAAGGGGGTGATGGAGGGTGATATCACCTGGCAACCTTCTATTAAGCCTGCCGCGTGCAAACGAGAACTAAGTTAAGGGAGACAGGACGCAAAGGCCGCTGGGCACACACATATACAGCATACGCTGTACTGTATATGTGCATGCACTGAATATGAAAAAAAACATTCCAGAGGGCGTGGACCGTGGCTCTGAAAAAGTAGGTGAAGACCACCGACGTGAAACCAGCAAGACTTCCCAAAAATGACCGGCTGTCGAATGCGAACACCAGCCCAATATGAACGGCACCGAGCGAGCCGGTGCCGAGAACACCAGCCCAATATGAACGGCACCGAGCGAGCCGGCGCCGAGTCACTGTGGTACGTGTGCTACGTACCAGCGTGGTGTGTTCCTAACGGATGGGCACTGGGAAATGACACACTTCATGTGTATTTCTTGAACATCGCGTATGTCACTACCGGCAATTGGCATGACAATTCTGCCCATGTTTAGCTTCGAAATCATGTAAACGAATTCAAGAACCGAGTTCCGTTTGCAGTCAACGTCTTATTTGGAGTCATTGAAGTATTGAGTTGCCCTGGCAGCATAAAGACAATATCCAGGTAAGGCGCCCGTAAGATTGTCGCGAGACTTGCGATCATTCATTGGGAGCCACTGTAAACCCTTCAGGATCCCGCAAGCGACTGTTTACAGAACACAAGCAATTCCCAAGGGTCGTGACGATGTTCCTCTCGTTGGAAATCACTCCAAAATAGCCGAAATAAGCATCAAAGGATAGCGGCAGCTGGGTTGAACTGCAGTTGGAAAACGAGGGGCGACACAGCAAACCCTGGATGCGAGGTTTGTAATCTCGACGGTGTACGCGAGAAATATCTTGACAGCAAGCGCGGTTCAGTGCCGCAGGTGTGAGAAGGCAAGCGAGGGTCCAAGTTACCCTGAAACAAAACATGGCCCAAAAACCCGTACCAGAAAAATTTCGCATGTCAGCTCGAATTGATTGCGATATCATTCTGAAAGTCGAAACCGATTTAAGATATCACGGGAGTTACGTACCAGAAAACCTTGGACGCTACGTTGCATCTGGTGGACACTGCCTAGCTGAAGTGTAACTGAGAGCGGAGAGGCTGCTCCCCGTAAAGCTATGGTAGGACACGCCATTCCTCCCGGGGTGTGACACATCCAGTTATATCCAGTTACCGTGCCGAGCTAGTGCTGTGTTGAGGACAACATGAGCCATGGGAAGCGTGTAAGAAATGCACCCATCACCTGTTTGGGTGAGCTATAACCCGACATACATGAGCTGTTCTGGCCAGACTTGACCAAAGCTAATTGAGCTTAGATAAACTCGCGAGTTCTTCGAAGAGGCAAAGTGCCGCATGTGCCACATGAAAACATCCCCCATGTGCTCCAACTACGTCCTGTTGTGAACGTTTGAGGCATCACTAAAAATGAAGTGCATCAGGGGGAGGGGGCTGGCATACAGCATGCGACTTCGCCCCGAAGCGCACGACGCACCAGGCTGACCACTGACCTGCACCCAGATGTGCCACTCAAAAGATCGGCGCACGTGCCAGACGTGTGCACGCTGCCGACAAAGTGGGTGTGATCGGGCTCATGCATTGTGCAAAAAGCGGCTGCAACACCCAGAGATTTCCCATAGCCAAATTTTATATTGCTACAGTAATAGCCGTGCTCACAGTACGACTTTGAACATATTCCTATTTAGCAGGGACCCCCGCTTTATAGCACAGACGCCTGTCTTGCGTCGAGCTCCGCGATCATTAAGCGGTATGCGCACCAGTTGTATTTACTAATATGCTGTGGACACATACCAAAACTGCGGCGGAACATGCTGATTTAGAATAAACACCAGCGGAGCATATGGGATGGTGTGGGCATCAGTGAAACATACCAAGACGGAATAAACACCAGTGAAACGTACCGAGGTGGTACGGATCAGTCTACGTACTACTACGGCGTGTACGAGGGCGGTATGAGCGCCACCGAAACTCCAAAATAGGAGAGCACACCAGGAGGGACTTATCAATCTAGCTTATCGATCTAGAAAAAATAGGAGAGCACACCAGGAGAGCTTATCAATCTAGAAAAAATAGGAAAGCATACAAGGGGAGCTTATCAATCTAGAAAAAATAGGAGAGCACACCAGGAGAGCCTATCAATCTAGCAAAACATAGGAAAGCACACCAGGGGAGATTATCAATCTAGAAAAAAATAGGAGAGCACACCAGGAGAGCTTATCAATCTAGCAAAAAATAGGAGAGCATACCAGCGGAGCTTATCAATCTAGAAAAACAGGGGAGCATACCAGGGGAGCTTATCAATCTAGAAAGGACACCCACGCGGTTTCCAGTGTGAATCAACTGGGTGCGGGCTTCCATGGGCCGTCGGTGCGGGCAAGTAGGAAAATGGCGTCCGTCGTCGTGGCACAGTCAGAAAGTGACAGGGAAGTGCCGGAATGCGCATATCAAACGGCTCCTCGGTGGAAAGCCCTGGTCCAGTTAGGTGTGTCAAACCTTCGTTTTGCGATCGCAGTTGCTTCTTACACGCTCACGCATACCATAACATCAAGTAACATTCACCGTTTACTCCGTATAAGTAGCTAGTTGTTGCCTGCAGGCCAACTGTTTAAGGAGATTGCACAGGTTTTCTGTCCTCAAAAAGGACGCGGTCCTGTGATTTTCCTCCAGCTGCAAATAGGTCCGAGCCCTATAAGAGTTACGCCGATGCTCATGAGGTTCACTGAGTTGGCAATTGTTAGCATCGGAACGTAAGCAATTTGCAATGTCTGTCGAAGAAACCGAGTCTCAAGTATAGGTTTTTTGTCCAATGCTACGAAACACTTCACTTCATCTTTCATCAAAGAGCAAACTACTTATTCTGCGCGTCAAAAAGTATCACATTATAACAGAAGCTTTTAGAAATACAATAGCCCAAATCACGTCCTGATTTCTATACGTTGGGTGCTATTAATGATATACATGCATTAACATAGTAGAGATGGGCAGCTGTGCACTAGCCGGTTCTGCAGGAAGTACGAGGTTGCATTACCGCATTTGACATTAGGGATGTGCAGCTGTGAGTCAACTGACTCTGCAGAAAGTACGAGGCTGTATTACCGCACATTGTGCAATGCTATTACGTGTGAATGAAGCCATTTCCACAAGGAAAAGTGTTGCCGCCATTGGTGTTCTACAGCATTGGTTCACAAATTTATACAACTAACTCTGTTTTATGGCAAAATGTTCAATTCCTTTGGAGATAAAATGTTTCTACTGCTGACAAAATGTCTCTGATTGCTTGCAAAAGCACCACCGGCATCCTCTGATATGACATCGAGTCCTTCTTTCAGCGACCGACAAAGCTTGCGACAGGCTGCGGATGAGCCGGGCGGCTGGTGTAATCGTTAGTTGTCATTGTCCTGACAGCTGGCGGACACGGCCTCAGGGCTCGGCTGATGAGGAGGAGCAGGGTGGGTCCAATTTGTCCGTCAGGCGCCGTGTGCGCCCACTGCGTTACATCAGGTCACTGTGACTCTGCAGCCTGCAAGTCGCGTCTCGGCTGTTGCAGCTGTTGCCATGACGACTGATCGGGGGTGGGGTGCCGGGAGGGGGGGGGGGTGGAGGCGTCGTGTGCACGCCGCCCCCCCCCCCTTCCCCGCCGGCAGGGGGTGGGGGGGAGGAGGACTCCGATCATGCCGCCGCCGGTCAATATTTACAGAGGCTGCAGGAGAGGAGAGATGGACGGCCCACCGCCGCTTTGTTGGCGGTCTGGGCGCCGCACAGCCCACCGGCGGCGGCCGCCGGACGGCCTGTGCAGCTGACTTCCATGAGGCCGCACGTTCGCCATCCACAGCGCCGCGGCCGGAACTGCCGGGACGCTCTCGAATCCCCAGCTAATGATTCATCGCCCGTCTGACCCACAGCGGAGCGTGCACGGTGCTCTGCAGAGGTAAACACCAACAGCGCTGATGACCACTGCTGAGGGCGGAGATTATCTCGTCATTCACAGTTGACAGCGCTGTTCATGGAAACTACCAGAGTAGACTGATGCAGCAGGAAATAGATCCGCTAGATCGGCCAATGCCGATATATTGATGATTCGACCAAACAGACCAAATGGATGAAATAGCATGCAAGGACCGCAACATCTAATTCTCCTGAACAAAGAGACCGATACTGCGAACTAAGTGTGTGACAGTCACGCCAAGATGAGAAGCCGACGAAGATCAACCAATTTCTTTCGTGGAACTAGCCGCTGTGACAGCGTGTTTCGTGAAGAACAACGTATTTAGTCCCACCCGGTTCACTGATGATCACATTGGTTGATTCCAGAGGGGGTGAAGCAAAGTCATAGTTCTTCCCAAACGCCGGAAAACGTCTAAACCTTATCGTTGCACTGTTTTGTTTTTGACTGACGCCGACTTCGGAGCTTGCCCCCCCAATAAGATTTGATTCGGCATCTGGCCCTGTTCTGACGATGTCCTGTTACCAGTCAATACAAATCAGTCCCGATGGTATCCGGACCATCCCCGGCCATTCCCCGATCTCCAACCACGCGGACCATCTCCGGCCATTCCCCGATCTCCGGACCATCGGGCCATCTCCGGCCATTTCCCGATCTCCAACCATCGGACCATCTCCGGCCATTCCCTGATCTCAGACCATCCGGACCATCTCCGGCCATTCCCCGATCTCCAACCACGCGGACCATCTCCGGCCATTCCCCGATCTCCGACCATGATCATCCTTTGGTCCGCCCCGCCCATCTGCGCCCGGGGTCCGTTCTCACCAGGTCGACCTCTGAAGCAGCGCCGATGCCCATCGACCCGCCGTTGCTCGAGAGCATAGTAACACGAGACCGGCCCCAGCCGCTGGGACAGCTTGTTCCTAAAAACCTCCGTCTCATCACGCAAAGCTAATACGACGAGCTGGCTTACTTCCCGGCGACGGCAATTGGCCATGGAAAATAAACAGCGGATTTTCGGCGTGCCGTTTGACGGTGTCAAGTTCGTTATTGTCGGCTGGTGAGATCACTGCGAGCCCAGGGCTAACGCCCACCTCGTGTCGGCAACAACAGTGTGACCCAGCTTACGCCCACTCCGTGTCGGCCACAGCACCGTGACCCGGCCAACGCAGGGCACACTCAATGAGAGCCAGTGAAGTGACGGGACGTCAGGCCTCTGTGTATCGGCAGCATCGCAGGCGTCTCATAATAGAGCCATGATGTGTCGAGTATAAGCCATGCGGGGAGGCTGCCGCAGAAATCCTTTCGTGAGAGGGTTGTGTTTTCGCGTACACCACATTCTCACTTTTTGGATTATTCCTCCCTTTCGTAGCAATGTGTCACGACTCGACGTGGCTGCTACGGCAAAAACTTTGCGGCCCTTGGTCTCCGAAACGTCGGCCACGACAAGGTACCGGCATGTCATAGTCTGCTGTACCAGGTCTTATTTGAGAAGCACCCTCGATACGCAGCTCGAAGCCGTTATGCGACCATGGACCTGACGATGGTCTCTGGAGTTATTTCCAGCACAGAGCGTTATCTAACAAGTGGTCGCCCACGGTGATTATCCTCAGAACAGAGTCTGTGTGACGGCATCTGGAGCAGTCACCACCGGCACGGAGAGTTCCATCTGGCGGCGATACCCTAGTGGATACCTCCACTACCATCGCACAGAACACCACCTGACGGTGACCTCTGGCGTTACGCGCCGCCGAGCGCCATCTAGCGCTGACCTCCGGGCGGGGCGCGCAGCGCTTGCAACGGCGGACGCACCGACGCCCTCCGTCATCGGCAGCGAAATGTGGCGCGTCGTCGAGGCGCTCCGACGGTGCCGTCCGCGAGTGGGCCAGGCGGCGATGGTCGCCGCTGATGGTGGTATCGTGTTTAGCGCGGAGGCGCCGCGCCCGGCGGTCCAACGCTTGCCGCCATTCACAGGACCACCCGCCGCGATACGGCGTTCGACTGCCGGCCGTTGGCCATTCACCAATAAGTGGACGCTAGAGCCAGTTGCTGGAGCTTGACGCGCCAAACGTTGTGTTGCGTGTGAATGGTGGGATGGTATAGGGTGCCGGAAGGGCTACAACTATGCGCGCTGTGCTAGCGCAAATTCAGAGAAGACAGTGGGCTTAAATGCTGGTCAACACACAGCTTTCCCCCCCCCCCCCTTCAACCCCTCTGTCCACATTCTCGCGTGATACTGCATCTCCGTGACGCTCGGTTTCTTCGGGGTAAGGTTTATTCCGAGCCATGAGCGAGCTTACGTTCCTCCTGGTGTGGCCCTGTCCGAGCGCCGAGAACTACCCCGTACAGGGGTCCCCGCGCGGACTAGGCCTCGACGGATTGACCCTCAGGTGCATGCAGTGTTGCCCCATCATTGTCCACTCTCCTTCACCCGACATCCCTGGAGTTGTCATTACCGGCCGAAAGGGCTCTTATCTAAACCACAACAAACAGAAACAGCATGTTCGGTCCACCACAGCATAACATCTCATGCTCTGCGAAGCGCTAATGACTATGCATAATAAAGAAAACAGATAGACATCGCTATGGAAGACGGTATACAAAAACTTCCGGTAAACAAGACAAACCATGCCTTACAAATGACCAAGTGGCGCATTTGAAACCACTGTAATAATATGAAGGTTACTGGGGCGACTGTGACAAAACAACACGGCGAGCGCATTTTGATCCCGAACGTCCACAACTGTTTTTATCACCGTGGAGAGGACTGATTCAGACATTTTCACCGGACTTCGACTTGAAAGTGAAGCGCATAAAACCTGCTTGCTCACGTAAAAAAACAAGAATTGATTTGTTTCATCGCAAGGATATATAAAATCCCAGTGGCGATGATAACACTTTTGCATGCGTACCATGACGCATCATGCATACAGGAATGGTATGTTGATTGCGAGACAAACAAGGGCTGCTACTACACTAAAAGTCAAATCGGTGAGGAGAATTGGCTGCTCATTGTGTCCCAATGGCGGACAATCTCGATCTGCAAGGAAAGGGAAGTGATACATCTCGTAAACGCTCTGGAACTAGAAAACTAGACCAAGTCATGCCTGCTTATGGGATCCACTTTTCATGCAGAGGATCCGAACACGCGAATGCGTTCACCAGAGCGGAACAAATCCAAATAAACGACTCTGGCCATTGAGTCGTCCAGTGCGAGCAGGCATTTAGAAACGGGTGACGTCATCACAAGTGGCAGCTTCAGCAGTGGACACGGCTGTCGGAGGCCGCACGAACCCCAGCAGCTCGCAGGCAGTCTACCAAGACGCCAGACACAAAAGAATCGCCGGACGCGATCCGTCTGGCCATGCAGACCTGCCGCGACCCCATCACGAATGAGGCAGCTGCGCAACGCGCGGACGCTCGAAGACCAGCCGCCGCGTGCTGTACCGCCCGTGCAACCTCTAAAAAACATGGATCGACGCGGCAGGCAGTGCAGAACTAGCTACGCACAAAGAGCCGGGCGGGGCCGACAGCCGGCACTGCTCGTGACATACTGCATCGAGCCTCGTCCTCGGCGCCCGGGCAGTCGACCAGCAGGTCACACCTCTTGCGCGCTGGCAGGCACGTGCCGTCGCCGCACCGGAACTGGTCGGCGGCGCACACTGTAACAGCGGCCGTCCGGCGACGGGTTACTTCGACTGTAGGTCACGGGGTCACAGAGCTGACCCCGTCTGGCCACTGCGACTGCAGACCCAATGTCTTGGGGCACGGCGACCTACAGCCCGGCACCTGCAGGGACGAACTTAAAAGACCCGGTGTTTGGTCGACTCGGTACTGGGTCGACCCGGTATTTGGTCTCCGGTGTTTGGTCGAAGCGGTATTGGGTCAGCGGGTCGGCAGACCCGACACTTGGTGTAGGAAAAGACCCATCACCTCGTCAAAGCACTACAGACCGAACACCGAGTCGCGGCGCCCACACACGGAACACCGAGTCGCGGCGCCCACAGAACCGGAATACGACCGCTGCGACTACGGACTCAACGACAGATTTTTGTAGACCCCATATCCGGTATTCATTGATAGGGACCACAGACCCGACATCTGATCATGTGGCACATAGTCATTCCTTGTTAGCCCCCCCCCCCGTACGGCGTTTTATTTTTTCATCGAGCGGTGGAGCTAAAAAGCACAGAGTGCCTTCAGTCATGCTCAGCAAACAAGCAAAAATCATACCGTTTCGGCAAGGTTCAGAACAGAAGCGCTCCGTAATTTAAACTAATGGCGTTTGCTTTCATGAAATGATCCGGGACGCAAGTCTACAGTAAACTTCTTCGTGGAAAAACGCGGCGAGAAACCTGAATTCACACGGGTTTTCGGAACTTCTTTGATCGACGCGAGTTGTCGGACCCTTCATGCTGTAAAAGTGTGTTCAGCCAGTGACATTACCGGCGTATCAACAAGAGCTGAAACAATATTCAAACCGTTTGACTACACCGTTTATAGCAAGCCGAAGGGCGCACGCTCGTCACCCCATTCAAAGCCAGCCCAACAGGTCTCCATCACCACCTCAGCATGGCTTTTGAGGCAACTCGCTGCGCCCGGGGGATGGCCAGTTACAGCGAGCCCCGGGTCAGCCGCAGGTCCAGGCCGGCTCAGGGGACCGCCGCGGTCCTGGATCATCTCCCTGCCGCTCAGACGCGACGCGCAGACGACCGGCCGCTAAAAGCCGTCATCACTCAGCCGTCGCTGGTGTCTGTTTGTGTGGGAGGGTGCGATGGAGCTGGCCCGTGCAGTCCATGGGCACATAATTCCTATCATGCGGCCCCCGTGTCGTACCCCCCCCCCCCCCGCCGCTGTCGGCGGCGTGCAGTCGCGGGTCTGGTAACCGCAGGGAGATCGGAACCAGTCGGACCACACACAAACAGTGTGAAACTGATGATTCATTTGTCTGCCAGCCGTGGAGCGACCACGCGCAGCACCGCGACTGGCAGAACTGACGTCGGCCACGGCATTCCAGTACCGAGTTTGTTCAGACTGCGCCTCTGTTGGTCAGCACCGTAACTTAACTATACACGCATCATAGTCGGCCCAAGCTCCACCCAAGACTCCGCCGAGCGTCCTCTACGTCCCTTGCTACCAACTGGCTCTCCGCGTTCGGAGCCCGTAGACGCTACGCGTGCTATTCCCTGCTAGAGATGCCACATTAAATAGGCGCCAGCACTGTATCAGCACCGTCCTAAATGCAAACGGGTCGGCCTAAACCCGGCAGCGTTTGGCTTAAGTCGGCACTTGTACTCTCTTTTTATCCGTAACATGCTTCTTGCTACCAGCAAAGTCTCATTGCGCTGCCAGTCCAACCATCGCTTCGGTACCGTCACCTCAGATTCAGTACCGGCAGCTGGCATAGGGTATCACAATTTGAGTTACTTTTCTGCCATGCTGATCATCAGTTTTGCAAGGCGACGTTCGTGCCTGGATGGCGGTTCTCACGGTTGCTCTACCACAGTTCACTTCCTGCTTCACGTACTTACCCAGCAGCCATCATTCAATGAGCTCATTGACACATAATTGCCTGCATGCATTCATAAATCATTTCTTTTACGCCTTCTGCATGGTTAAATAAGCATGCCTGCAGCCCCTGCGCGGTTTCGATGACAGCTCATTACGCAGCCACGGAGCCACGTGAGCTTCGGTGAATCACTCCATAGAACGGCCGTCCTGCCCAACCTCTGCGTCAACTCAAGACCTGGCCGATTCCAGAAGCCCCTGTTTGGACAGAGCAGCCGCCCACTCGCCCGCCCCATTCTGACAGGCGTCACTTGGCGGAGATAAGCGGCCGCCTGTTGTTGTCCCCCTGCCACCCGGTCCTCAGTCCTCAGTCCCGCGCACCCAGCGCCCCCTGCGCCGTCCGCAGGTCCGTCGAGGCGCCCACGCGGAAGCGCGCTCCAGCCTTCACCGCGCCACTTGTGCTCGTGGCCCACAATCTGAGGCGACCATTTCAGCGCATCAAAACCCGATTCAGGGAACAAAATGGGGCGCCACCAAGTAACGCAACCGTGACGTAACGGCCCGTCGGGACTGTGAATGCGCCTGCAGAGACGCAGCGATAGTGCAGCTGCAGAATCAGGGTTCTGTGATACTG
>NW_023596461.1:42200370-42206273 GCF_011947565.3 Pollicipes pollicipes
AGAGATCTCACGAAAGCTGACACAATTTGCTTCCTTTTTAACGCACTGTTTAAATGTATCGCATTTAACACTGACCAGCATACACCTGAAGTAGTTGGACACCTGTTACGATACCCCGATGTTATAATCAGTATCAGCATACATAAAACATGCTATACAAGCTTCATTGTCGTGCAATAAGGAGTGAGCATTGAGTTGAGAAAAGGGCAATTGTGAACGGTGATTAAATGGAAACCGCTTTCAAATGGGATGATGAGGAATGAGGTCTGGACCGCGCAATACAGCAGGCAGACTGCCGGCCAGCCACTTGAGTTGCGAGGCAACGCAGCACGAAGGGTGCGATAGAAGTGCTGCGTACATGTAGTTTTTCAACATTCGCAAAAAAATGTTATAAATATATGATCTTTATATATATATTATTATATATATATATATTATATATATATATGTGTGTGTGTGTTGTGGTGTGTGTGTGTGTGTGTGTGTGTGTGTGTGTGTGTTTGTGCGTGTGCGTGTGCGTGTGCGTGTGCGTGTGCGTGGTGTGCGTGTGCGTGGGTGCGTGTGCGTGTGCGTGTGCGTGTGGGTTGGTGTGGTGTGGGTGTGGGTGTGGGTGTGTGCGTGTGCGTGCGGCGTGGTGCGGTGTGTGTGGTGTGTGTGTGTGTGTGTGTGTGTGTGTGTGTGTGTGTGTGTGTGTGGTGTGTGTGTGTGTGTGTGTGTGTGGTGTGTGTGTGTGGGTGTGTGTGAGGGTGTGTGTGTGTGTGTGTGTGTGGTTGTGTGTGTGTGTGTGTGTGTGTGTGTGTGTGTGTGTGTGTGTGTGTGTGAGGGTGTGTGTTGCGTGTGTGTGAGGGTGTGTGTCCACATATATCACTTTTGTATTCGCACATGGATTTTGTGCAGTTTGCAGGCTGAGTACAGCAGAGCCCCCGTGTTGAGCATGCATATGCTGCAGTCTGATTCGACTCCATCCAGACTTGGCTAAAAGTATGGTGATATAGATATAGTATGACATAGATATAGTATATAGATATAGTATGATATAGTATGTAGATAAGGTATGACTCAGTATGGTGACTCAGTGGAACAGCCCCCCAGAATCACAGCCGAGCAGAAATCTGCCCTGGTTGTATAGCACCTCTCCCAACGTACAGAAAAAAATGTTTGAGTGAATCCCTGCATCGCAACATTCCCACAGCTTAGCTGAATCTGACCTTACCTTAGACATTAGCTGAGCCATATGATGCAATGATATGATCTGTCTATACGATATAATGGCAATCCAATACAATGGCACATAACGGACATGACAAGACTGAATGGCAGGAGATGCGCTGCGGACTGACGGAAGTGACCGGGCTGAAGTATCCGAACAGAGTCAGCTTCAGTCATGGCTAAACAAACAACTATGCTTAGTTTGTCGGCGTAACATTGACCGTTTCCCACTGTGCCGACGTCAACAAGAGCTTATCTCGCCAGCTCGCTGCCAGAAAATGTATATAGGACCACAATCAATGGAATGTACTTCTTATGTCGCACTCGCACGCTCCATTCAGATTAGAGGCGTGCCCTTCCTAAATGGCTTTATCTAGCGCCACCCGACACACGCTTCTCGTCACACGTTTTGCAGCGCAGTACGCGCGACGTGACCCGGGTCGCCTCCGGGTCACGTCCCCGACGGACTCCAACAGTGGGAAAAGAAGAATACGTCTCTCTCTGAGACACCTCTAGCTTATAACTGCACTGTAAGTCGAAGACGGAGGCGATCTGGACATGCAAAAGTCTGTTTTTGTCTCCCATACAACTGACAGCGTGGTTTTTGATCACAACCAGACGTGGGTATCCCCATGTTTTCACATCGAAGGGAGTACGTCGCCGTGGTTCGGCTTATTAAGGTGGCACCGAAGAAGCGTCACTGACAGCGCAGGGCAAGATGAGCGAGAACGGAACAGTGACGAGGATGATTACGACCCAGTCCCAGCATATCTTTCAGCGTTGAAGGCATCCCTCTCCAGCGCATATATAAGTGAAGAGATAGAAAGACAGAGAGAAAGAGAGGGGGAGAGGAAGGGAGAGAGAGAGAGGGGGAGAAGAGAAAGAGAGAAGAGAGAGAGAGAGGAAAAGAGAGAGAGGGAAAAAGGGAGAGGGAGAGAGAGAGAGAGAGAGAGAGAGAAGAGAGAGAGAGAAGAGAGAGAGAGAGAGGAGAGAGAGAGAGAGAAGAGAGAGAGAGAGAGAGAGAGAAGAGAGAGAGAGAGAGAGAGAGCGAGAGAGAGAGAGAGAGAGAGAGAGAGAGAGAGAGAGAGAGAGAGAGAGAGAGAGAGAGAGAGAGAGAGAAAGAGAGAGAGATACGTTTTGCATCTCCAAATATTGTGAGATATCGTGAAAAGCTACTACGTTGCTTGGTCGTGGTCATCACAGCAGGCTGACTCTGCCGATACATCACTTCACCTAAAAACGACCGGTGCTAGCGAAACAGTTATTATAAGCACATCCTGGCGAAACCACATTGAACTCGATTCGCGATTATGTAAAATGCGAAACTCTGTCACATCTCACCTTCTTTGGTTCCGATAATTGGGCTAAGCACATTGACAGAAATGCCTCGGATACTACTTCGAGGCGCCTAATGATGCCAAATCTCTCTACAAAGATTGCCAGCACCAAAAAACAGTGGTCCTTTTGACTCTCGTATAATTTCATTCCATGCCACGCACCCTCACAATCTGCGCAGCATCTCGACACCTCTGTCAAGATAGCGGTTTCGCCGGCCTGCTAAATCTCCAGGAGGAACAATCCTGATGAGACCGCGACACGAGGCGAGTCGGAGCGTCAGCCAGCCGGCAAATGTGATAATACATTCCGGCCGGGCCCCGGGACGCGGCGGCTGCGGCAGTAATGGCGCGACTGGAGCCGCACGCCGCAGGAGGAGGCGGATCGAGCGGCGACCGCCGGGGCGCTGCGCGCTGCCGCTGGGTCGCGGCCGCCGCGGGGAACGCCGCACCCGACCAGGAGCGTCACGCACCCCCCAGAGAGGCGTCGGCCCCCCGCCGGACGCGCCGGGGCGCGAACGGCCGGCCGGCTGTCGGCGGCTCCGGGTCGCCTCATTACCACTCGGAGGCTGGCCGGCGTCTGTCGGCGGCGACGGTCACGGCGGTGACAGACCGAGCAGAGGGCGCGTCAGCCGAGGTGCGGTGTTACGGGCCAGCGGGGCCGAGGACGCGGCAGCGGCGGCGCGGTCCCGCCGCCGCGGCCAGGCGGCACCTCTGGGGATGAATGCCATGCGGCACCTCTGGGGATGAATGCCACGCGGCACCTCTGGGGATGAATGCCACACGGCACCTCTGGGGATGAATGCCACGCGGCACCTCTGGGGATGAATGCCACGCGGCACCCCTGGGGATGAATGCCATGCGGCACCTCTGGGGATGAATGCCACGCGGCACCTCTGGGGATGAATGCCACGCGGCACCTCTGGGGATAAATGCCACGCGGCACCTCTGGGGATGAATGTCATGCGGCACCTCTGTGAATGAATGCCATGCGGTACCTCTGGGGATGAATGCCACGCGGCACCTCTGGGGATAAATGCCACGCGGCACCTCTGGGGATGAATGTCATGCGGCACCTCTGTGAATGAATGCCATGCGGTACCTCTGGGGATGAATGCCATGCGGCACCTCTGGGGATGAATGCCATGCGGCACCTCTGGGGATGAATGCCACCCGGCACCTCTGGGGATGAATGCCACGCGGCACCTCTGGGGATGAATGCCACGCGGCACCTCTGGGGATGAATGCCACACGGCACCTCTGGGGATGAATGCCACGCGGCACCTCTGGGGATGAATGCCACGCGGCACCTCTGGGGATGAATGCCACGCGGCACCTCTGGGGATGAATGCCACACGGCACCTCTGGGGATGAATGCCACGCGGCACCTCTGGGGATGAATGCCACACGGCACCTCTGGGGATGAATGCCACGCGGCACCTCTGGGGATGAATGCCACGCGGCACCTCTGGGGATGAATGCCACACGGCACCTCTGGGGATGAATGCCACGCGGCACCTCTGGGGATGAATGCCACACGGCACCTCTGGGGATGAATGCCATGCGGCACCTCTGAGGATGAATGCCATGCGGCACCTCTGGGGATGAATGCCATGCGGCACCTCTGGGGATGAATGCCACACGGCACCTCTGGGGATGAATGCCATGCGGCACCTCTTGTGAATGCCACGCGGCATCTCCGGGGATGAATGCCATACGGCACCTCTGGGGATGAATGCCATGCGCGCACGGAGACCCCGATGACAAATCACAGTCTTCGGCGAAGATCAGTCATGTAGACGGTTTCCCCTGATCTGCTTTGCGCAAACCGGATGAGTGCATCTCGGTAATTACCCCAGCAATGTCGACTGCCTTATAGTAGAATGCCTTCGCTGCGTGTATGGGGATACGAATCGTTTAACCACGGTTTATGTTCTCCCTGTCTTATCACAGCACAGAGCAGCGATTTTCCACTCGACGTACCAAAGACCCTGCACAAGTGCAACGGCCATCGCACGAGGACAGAGATTGCCTGACGATGCTCCACGCCGACAGCGATAGACAATGTCATTCTGTTTTACTGAGTTGACTCTTCGTCTCGGTACTCTGAGGTGACTGCTGATTTTTTCCTCGGTAACTGCTCCTCAAACACTACCCTCCACGGCGGGCGCAAACAGCAAACCCGCTGCTCTCGGCAAACACACGCAGAGTGCTGGTGAAGGGCCACTGATTCATGCCGTGTCGTGACAGCTGGTTAGTAGGCAAGGAAACAGCCGCTGCGTCCATAAACCAAGTTGAAACTGCTGGCCTGCACTTGGCCTCGCTCAGATCTATTGATTTTACGACCGGATCCGCGGTGGAGAAGCAGTGAACAATGCGGTCGGAACGGACGCCGGCCGGCCACCGTCAAGACGCCGTCGCGTGGGAGAATTTCATCAGTGCGAGTGGGCGCCCGCGGCCCACCCACCCCGAGCCGATGCCACACATTCCGGGGAATGCACACGGCCGGGCGATGTCGCAGCTGGAGACATCCTGACGGCCGGGCGCGGTCGTGTCGTGAGGGCGTTGTGTGCACGCTGGCAGGAGGTCCACCTGCTCGAAGCCACGACGTGTCGCGTCGCATGACGGCGGCCCACTCACCAGACAGGCCGAACACCAGAGGCAGAGCTCACACGCCCCGGGAGTCAAAGAGGAGGACCGACTCCGCGCTTCCACCTCATGGCACACAGCGCGGACCATTACCATGGTTCCACACAGTCACCGAAGGTGGGTGCCGCCCGTCATTCAGTGCGGTAATGCATTTCGGTATGCATGCGGTAATGCATTCACTAACAGGCGCAGGCCGTGACCTTCAGACCCTTACAGGCCTGAAGGAATCCGGAATGTAAATGGTTAAACTGCCTCATGGTGGAATATACTGGTCGGTTCAGAGACGGCGCGTCCGTGGGCTCGGTAGAACAGATAACTGACATCCTCAGCACGGATGGCCATTTGGGGCAAGATCGTGAATCAATCAACTTCGCTAGTGACGCCAACGGTGCTCAAGGCCATGCTCGCCTGCCGTTGCCGGCGGTCCTCCATCCCGTGCTCCCCGTCCCTACTGCCTACGCCGCCTCCCCTGCTCGCTGTCCCTGCCGCCTGCACTGCCTCCCATGGTCCGGCAATTGCCAGTCGGGGAGCGCTGTCGGCCGACCGACCGGCCGACCGCCGCCGCCTCCGCCGCCGCCGCCGCCGCCGTAAGGCCAGGCAGATCAGCGTTTCATTACATGCTGATGCGGCCGGGTCGACTGATCCGCGCGTCGGCACCTCTGTTTAGCATGGCCCGGCGCATATAGAGCGGGCGCTGGACCGACGGCGCGG
>NW_023596461.1:42207273-42430219 GCF_011947565.3 Pollicipes pollicipes
TTTACGCTTTGGCCAGCTTTAAAGGGAACGTGTTATACGCGTGAGGGTGCTGTGCAGTGCCCATATCGGGTTCGAGCTCCACTTAACTCGACCGGCCCCTCCCCCGCCCAGGTTGTGGGAAATGCACTAGGGGTGCCGTCAGTGAAGAAGTGGGTCCTGTGGCCGATGCGAACCGTTTAAGATCCTTTATGGCAGCACTGGTTGTGCTTTTCCACTTAACCCATATATTTTCAGCGGTTTGGACACTAACACGCGATTTGGACCCTAGAACCTCACCTGCGGTCGAATACCGGTGACGGTGAGATCCGTCGATGGTACGATAGCAAGGTAGCCACGGCCGCCCCGCTGAAGCATTCAGATGCCAGCTACAAAACACGATAACGAATATCAGCACAATCTGGCTCATGCGCGGGACAAGATAATCGCAAGGTTCGATAATCGGATGACCGATTCGCGGGCTCCGATCCACGCATGATAAGCGGCATGTTCGCGGCCAAACCCCGACCTATTTCGTCTAGTTGCCGACCTTGTCACGCGCGGCCAGAAGCGGCATGCACTTGCCAGCATCGCTGGATGTCTTGCCGCGGCGCCGGTGGGAGACACGCCTGATCGCTCTGGCTTCTTTCGACCGGACCAGTTGATGGTCTGCATCTCGCCGCCGGCGCTGCTCGCGCTGCCTCTGCCGCCGCCGCTCGGGCCGGCTGGAGAGCGGCGGCGCGCTGCCGTCGGCAACAGTCAGCGTGATTGGCAGGGCCGCTGAGTCAGAGCCACGCCCGATAGGAGAGCAGCGACGAGCGCCCCCGAGCGGACCCCGGAAGGGTGCTCTCCGGCGAGAGGAGATCCGACCGGCCGGCCGTCGAACATGTGGGAGTGGTGCTCTCGGGCGAGTATTCTAAACCGGACTGGCCGTGGAGCCCGTTCGCGGAGACCACGCCGTGTCGTTGGCGAGGTTCTCGTTGTCGGACAGCCTCTCAGTCGACAAGTCGACAGGTCTTTTCGGGGCGCTCTTCGTGAGTTGCTGTCCATGAAACGCGTTGTTGGACTAAACCCATAGAGGACTATCGGTGGGAGAAATCATGAAGTTCCAGTCGGTAACGTGAATGAGATATTGTCTAAGGCATAAACCACCGGATTTAAACACTGGTTTGCAGTGAGCAGCTGCTTGATCATATCTCATGAACGGACTGTTGAGCTCACCTGCGCTGATGATTTAGAGAAGCAAAGTGCCCTCCATTCGTGAACACATTTTAAGGCGTTTCATCACTGTAAAGTGAACCCATTTTTGAGCCATGCAATCTGAAGAGGTAGATTTCGGTCGAGATATTTTTATCTTATTTTACGAGCTGTAAAATCCAAAATGTGCCTACACAACACTGAGGGCTCAGGCTGGCGCATGGCTCAAAATGAGAATGGCATTTTCTCAGCAGCTGCGTCGGCCACTTTGCCGGTACAGGGTCCCAAGATTCTCTAAAAAAAAAACAGCAACTCACACAGGCACAGTGTCTGTGGCTGGCATGTATTGCCAGCCAGCTAGCTCGCGAGGGATGTCTTTCCGCGTCGAGAGCAGGCTGTGAGTGGCTCCTCTTTGTTATCCGAGCCCGGTAAAATGATTAACGACCCAGACACGCTAGTCTGTTGGATCTAGAAAACACCCCACATGAAAGCGACTGAGGCTGTGCTAACTGAGAGAAAAGCGGGACCACCGAGAGCACAACACAACCGCCGTGCTATTGGTAGATGGAACTACCGAGGAACGCATTATACATACCACGTTCTAAATGCCCCATACGTATGCAGGTACATCAAGAAAAGTTTATGAGTGGTTCCTTCTCAAAAAATTGACATGCTCTGCAAACACAATTTACAACTCCGTCCCCGTACACTCGGTTGCACATCGAAAATGTCTTGTAAAGGTGGCTCGCTCAGCCGTGAAACAGCCAATCATGTCCAGGATCAAACCCTCAGTTTTTATAACTTCGCTAAAGTAAGTGCTAGGCGTACGCTCCCCACAGTCGTGCCTTCGCGATGCTTCAGTGGCTTTCACTGGGCATGACGAGCCCAAGATAATCCTGGATTTAGTTACTAGACCACTGCTACGTCCGTTTGTTTTCTGTACGATAAAGCTGAATGAGTTGTCTGTTTACTCATGCCGCTACTGACAAACCACCGGTTTGTTTATTTGTGGTTCCTGCCTGGAGCCAGCTGCTGGGTGCAGGGACAGGCAGATGCATATTCGCTATCTACTTTTGCCTTAACAAGGTCACGCGCGCAAATTAATGTTTAAAGCGATTCTGTGCCATATCGTTATCGCAAAAACGTACGTTTTTTGTACCTCCCATAGGCTAACATCTTGCATGCCATTCAAAATGTTGCTTGCAATGTCTATTGCGGCGAATTTGTTTTGCACAGCCCCGGAACAATGCGTTTCTCACGTTTACGGAGATGTCATGCCCCGATGCCGGTGCGCTTCGCAGTAACACTCGCCGCACGCTTAACACCTTCAAGTGCCACGCCCTCCGGCGGGGACGCGTCGCGTGCCGCGCAGCACGGAGGCTGCCTGCTCCCCGCCGACCGAGTGATGTGTTGGCCGTGCGAGACTATCTGAGCCTGATTACTCGCCGAGAGCGGGTTAGTATTCACGTGCCGTGTGGCGGTGTGGTGGGCCGGTGAGGCTCCGCCACACGTCGGCTTCCTGCGGCCATTGACGCTGCGATTGGACGGCATCAGATCAATGGCACCGCCTGGGGGCCGATTAGGGCCAGGATGTCCACACAGTGCGGCGCGGAGTGGCGACGATGAGGCTCAGAACGTGGAGTAATCACGGCTTGGTGAGGCTCGCAACCGCCACACGGATCACGCCGACAGCGACATGGATACCGACACCGACACCGACACTGACACCGGCACTGACATTGACAATGACACTAACAGTGACACTAACACTGACACTGATACTGACACGGACATCGACACCGACACTGACACTGACATTGACACCGACGCCGACACCGACACTGACACTGACACTGGCACCGACACCGACATTGACAATGACATGGGCTTTTTTACCGTCACGGATACGGACACCGATGCTAGCATTAACATTGACACTGATACCGACACTGATACTGACGCCGGCACTGCTAATGTCACTAACGTTCTTATTCAGTTGTTAGCTCCATCTTAACTTTATCGGTTCCACTTAAGATCGGGTTTCAGTGATTTTTTTAGATGCTCCCCCCCCCCCCCTGGTGTAAAATCCTTTGTACGCCTGTGGTCCCAGCTCCCCCCCCCCCCCCACCATCTCTGAGAAAGTAGGCCACATTATGAAAAAACCGTTTTGCCGTATTTGAAGGGCAGTCCTTAGGCTTTTTTCACTGCTTGGCCCTTCAACCTATTTTGCGAAACTGCCTGCTGGCCGCCGCCTTCGGGTGCGCCGGGCCGGGGCGCCGGCTGCCGCGTGGCGCTCGCCAACCGGCACGCGCCCGGACTGATGAGCACGTGTCTAACGATGACAAACGGGGGCGAGCCGACCGCCGGCGCCGCCACCGGCCGCCGGCTCAAGTCGCTATGAATACGCATAATTCGGCAATTTGCATGATGTGGCCGAGGCGCTGTTCTGTTGTCTTTTGCGGGGCGTGTGATGGCAAGGCGCAGCTGGAAACAGCGGCCCGGGCGACGGCGTGTCGCCGCTTCATTCGTGCGGAGCGGTGTTGTTGGCTGCTGTTGAAGTGGCCATTGCGGGACATTATCGCCCGGTGAACAAACCACAAAACTAGCTGCTGCTCGGGCGTCGCGTCAGTTTTATGTGCCACGGTCTCGGCGATGAAAGGATCAAAGAGCAGAGTCATTTCAAATGGATGTTTGCGGTCAGGTCTGAGAGATGATAATAGCATCCGTGAACAGCCTCTGGGCAGTTATGCCCCTCGCGGCCGCGAATAGCGAAACACAGCACGGTTGGTTCCGGCCGATAACAGATGGTAGCCTCAGGCGGTTTGCAACAGCTGTTACCTGTTGGCGAAATTGGTATTTGTCTTGTCCTTGGTACGGAAGAAAATGGCTGGTCATGTCGCGGTTGTTCCGTACTAACGGGCAGCCGTTTGTAAAATAGGTCGATCAACCAAATCTACAGGCCGAATCCATATGCGTAGGATAAGTGGCTAACGATGGACGACGGAGCCTTGCCGCTCCACTGCTGATGAAGGCCACATCAATGCTAGTCATACAGAGTAACCCCTTTTCCTTGCTTGGAGGGGATCAAGTCTGCGGTCAAATGGGCACCCCCAGCAGATGTCGAGGGTAACGGCTAATGACATCTCTCGAGCACCATTGGCAAAGTAAAAACAGCTTTGCAAGGAGCTGCACTATGTGCTGCCAACTGACGCTGTCGTCATCGCGACTGGTCGGACCAGTGTGCCGGTGTCAGTCGGCACCAGCGAGCTGACACTGTCGTCATCGCGACTGGTCGGACCAGTGTGCCAGTGTCAGTTCGGCACCAGCGAGCTGACACTGTCGTCATCGCGACTGGTCGGACCAGTGTGCCGGTGTCAGTCGGCACCAGCGAGCTGACACTGTCATCATCGCGACTGGTCGGACCAGTGTGCCAGTGTCAGTCGGCACTAGCGAGCTGACACTGTCGTCATCGCGACTGGTCGGACCAGTGTGCCAGTGCCAGTCGGCACCATCGCGCTGACACTGTCGTCATCACGACTGGTCGGACCAGTGTGCCGGTGTCAGTCGGCACCAGCGCACTGACGCTGTCGTCATCACGACTGGTCGGACCAGTGTGCCGGTGTCAGTCGGCACCAGCGAGCTGACACTGTCGTCATCGCGACTGGTCGGACCAGTGTGCCAGTGTCAGTCGGCACCAGCGAGCTGACACTGTCGTCATCGTGACTGGTCGGACCAGTGTGCCAGTGCCAGTCGGCACCAGCGAGCTGACACTGTCGTCATCGCGACTGGTCGGACCAGTGTGCCGGTGTCAGTCGGCACCAGCGAGCTGACACTGTCATCATCGCGACTGGTCGGACCAGCGTGCCAGTGTCAGTCGGCACTAGCGAGCTGACACTGTCGTCATCGCGACTGGTCGGACCAGTGTGCCAGTGCCAGTCGGCACCAGCGCGCTGACACTGTCGTCATCACGACTGGTCGGACCAGTGTGCCGGTGTCAGTCGGCACCAGCGCGCTGACACTGTCGTCATCACGACTGGTCGGACCAGTGTGCCAGTGTCAGTCGGCACCAGCGGGCTGACACTGTCGTCATCGCGACTGGTCGGACCAGTGTGCCAGTGTCAGTCGGCACCAGCGAGCTGACACTGTCGTCATCGCGACTGGTCGGACCAGTGTGCCAGTGCCAGTCGGCACCAGCGCGCTGACACTGCCATCATCGCGACTGGTCGGACCAGTGTGCCAGAGTCAGTCGGCACCAGCGAGCTGACACTGTCGTCATCGCGACTGGTCGGACCAGTGTGCCAGTGTCAGTCGGCACCAGCGCGCTGACACTGTCGTCATCACGACTGGTCGGACCATGTGTCGGACATGTTGTCAGCCATTGTCACCTGCCACCGGCGAGCTGACACTGTCGTCATCGCGACTGGTCGGACCAGTGTGCCAGTGTCAGTCGGCACCAGCGAGCTGACACTGTCGTCATCGCGACTGGTCGGACCAGTGTGCCAGTGTCAGTCGGCACCAGCGAGCTGGTGGCCGTCTGGTCTGTCGGACAGGAGCTGAAGTCTTTTCACGTCGCTGATGCCCGTATACGGCCGGCCCGGCTGCCGCGCCGTCGGTCCAGCGCCCGCTCTATATGCGCCGGGCCATGCTAAACAGAGGTGCCGACGCGCGGATCAGTCGACCCGGCCGCATCAGCATGTAATGAAACGCTGATCTGCCTGGCCTTACGGCGGCGGCTGGCGGTGGCGGCGGAGGCGGCGGCGGTCGGACGGTCGGTCGGCGACAGCGCTCCCCGACTGGCAATTGCCGGACCATGGGAGGCAGTGCAGGCGGCAGGGACAGCGAGCAGGGGAGGCGGCGTAGGCAGTAGGGACGGGGAGCACGGGATGGAGGACCGCCGGCAACGGCAGGCGAGCATGGCCTTGAGCACCGTTGGCGTCACTAGCGAAGTTGATTGATTCACGATCTTGCCCCAAATGGCCATCCGTGCTGAGGATGTCAGTTATCTGTTCTACCGAGCCCACGGACGCGCCGTCTCTGAACCGACCAGTATATTCCACCATGAGGCAGTTTAACCATTTACATTCCGGATTCCTTCAGGCCTGTAAGGGTCTGAAGGTCACGGCCTGCGCCTGTTAGTGAATGCATTACCGCATGCATACCGAAATGCATTACCGCACTGAATGACGGGCGGCACCCACCTTCGGTGACTGTGTGGAACCATGGTAATGGTCCGCGCTGTGTGCCATGAGGTGGAAGCGCGGAGTCGGTCCTCCTCTTTGACTCTCGGGGCGTGTGAGCTCTGCCTCTGGTGTTCGGCCTGTCTGGTGAGTGGGCCGCCGTCATGCGACGCGACACGTCGTGGCTTCGAGCAGGTGGACCTCCTGCCAGCGTGCACACAACGCCCTCACGACACGACCGCGCCCGGCCGTCAGGATGTCTCCAGCTGCGACATCGCCCGGCCGTGTGCATTCCCCGGAATGTGTGGCATCGGCTCGGGGTGGGTGGGCCGCGGGCGCCCACTCGCACTGATGAAATTCTCCCACGCGACGGCGTCTTGACGGTGGCCGGCCGGCGTCCGTTCCGACCGCATTGTTCACTGCTTCGCCACCGCGGATCCGGTCGTAAAATCAATAGATCTGAGCGAGGCCAAGTGCAGGCCAGCAGTTTCAACTTGGTTTATGGACGCAGCGGCTGTTTCCTTGCCTACTAACCAGCTGTCACGACACGGCATGAATCAGTGGCCCTTCACCAGCACTCTGCGTGTGTTTGCCGAGAGCAGCGGGTTTGCTGTTTGCGCCCGCCGTGGAGGGTAGTGTTTGGGGAGCAGTTACCGAGGAAAAAATCAGCAGTCACCTCAGAGTACCGAGACGAAGAGTCAACTCAGTAAAACAGAATGACATTGTCTATCGCTGTCGGCGGGGAGCATCGTCAGGCAATCTCTGTCCTCGTGCGATGGCCGTTACACTTGTGCAGGGTCTTTGGTACGTCGAGTGGAAAATCGCTGCTCTGTGCTGTGATAAGACAGGGAGAACATAAACCGTGGTTAAACGATTCGTATCCCCATACACGCAGCGAAGGCATTCTACTATAAGGCAGTCGACATTGCTGGGGTAATTACCGAGATGCACTCATCCGGTTTGCGCAAAGCAGATCAGGGGAAACCGTCTACATGACTGATCTTCGCCGAAGACTGTGATTTGTCATCGGGGTCTCCGTGCGCGCATGGCATTCATCCCCAGAGGTGCCGTATGGCATTCATCCCCGGAGATGCCGCGTGGCATTCATCCACAGAGGTGCCGCATGGCATTCATCCCCAGAGGTGCCGTGTGGCATTCATCCCCAGAGGTGCCGCATGGCATTCATCCCCAGAGGTGCCGCATGGCATTCATCCTCAGAGGTGCCGCATGGCATTCATCCCCAGAGGTGCCGTGTGGCATTCATCCCAGAGGTGCCGCGTGGCATTCATCCCCAGAGGTGCGTGTGGCATTCATCCCCAGAGGTGCCGCGTGGCATTCATCCCCAGAGGTGCCGCGTGGCATCATCCCCAGAGGTGCCGTTTGGCATTCATCCCCAGAGGTGCCGCTTGGCATTCATCCCCAGAGGTGCCGTTTGGCATTCATCCCCAGAGGTGCCGCGTGGCTTCATCCCCAGAGGTGCCGCGTGGCATTCATCCCCAGAGGTGCCGCGTGGCATTCATCCCCAGAGGTGCCGTGGCATTCATCCCCAGAGGTGCCGCGTGGCATTCATCCCCAGAGGTGCCGCGTGGCATTCATCCCCAGAGGTGCCGGTGGCATTCATCCCCAGAGGTGCCGCATGGCATTCATCCCCAGAGGTGACCGCATGGCATTCATCACAGAGGTGCCGCATGACATTCATCCCCAGAGTTGCAGAGTGGAATTTATCCCCCCAGAGGTGCCGCGTGGCATTCATCCCCAGAGGTACCGCATGGCATTCATTCACGAGGTGCCGCATGACATTCATCCCCAGAGGTTGCGCGTGGCATTTATCCCCAGAGGTGCCGCGTGGCATTCATCCCAGAGGTGCCGCGTGGCATTCATCCCCAGATGTGCCGCATGGCATTCATCCCCAGGGGTGCCGCGTGGCATTCATCCCCAGAGGTGCCGCGTGGCATTCATCCCCCAGAGGTGCGTGTGGCATTCATCCCCAGAGGTGCCGCGTGGCATTCATCCCAGAGGTGCCGCATGGCATTCATCCCCAGAGGTGCCGCCTGGCCGCGGCGG
Organism: Pollicipes pollicipes; assembly: GCF_011947565.3. Lineage (NCBI taxonomy): Eukaryota > Metazoa > Arthropoda > Thecostraca > Pollicipedomorpha > Pollicipedidae > Pollicipes > Pollicipes pollicipes. The sequence goes on from NW_023596461.1 coordinate 42,215,688, forward strand.
CGGGACCGCGCCGCCGCTGCCGCGTCCTCGGCCCCGCTGGCCCGTAACACCGCACCTCGGCTGACGCGCCCTCTGCTCGGTCTGTCACCGCCGTGACCGTCGCCGCCGACAGACGCCGGCCAGCCTCCGAGTGGTAATGAGGCGACCCGGAGCCGCCGACAGCCGGCCGGCCGTTCGCGCCCCGGCGCCGTCCGGCGGGGGCCGACGCCTCTCTGGGTGGCGTGACGCTCCTGGTCGGGTGCGGCGTTCCCCGCGGCGGCCGCGACCCAGCGGCAGCGCGCAGCGCCCCGGCGGTCGCCGCTCGATCCGCCTCCTCCTGCGGCGTGCGGCTCCAGTCGCGCCATTACTGCCGCAGCCGCCGCGTCCCGGGGCCCGGCCGGAATGTATTATCACATTTGCCGGCTGGCTGACGCTCGGACTCGCCTCGTGTCGCGGTCTCATCAGGATTGTTCCTCCTGGAGATTTAGCAGGCCGGCGAAACCGCTATCTTGACAGAGGTGTCGAGATGCTGCGCAGATTGTGAGGGTGCGTGGCATGGAATGAAATTATACGAGAGTCAAAGGACCACTGTTTTTTTGGTGCTGGCAATCTTTGTAGAGAGATTTGGGCATCATTAGGCGCCTCGAAGTAGTATCCGATGCATTTCTGTCAATGTGCTTAGCCCAATTATCGGAACCAAAGAAGGTGAGATGTGACAGAGTTTCGCATTTTACATAATCGCGAATCGAGTTCAATGTGGTTTCGCCAGGATGTTGCTTATAATAACTGTTTCGCTAGCACCGGTCGTTTTAGGTGAAGTGATGTATCGGCAGAGTCAGCCTGCTGTGATGACCACGACCAGGCAAACGTAGTAGCTTTTCACGATATCTCACAATATTTGGAGATGCAAAACGATATCTCTCTCTCTTTCTCATCGCGCCACCCGCTTAAGAGAGGAGGGCTTCTCTCTCTCTCTACAGATGAGTGCCTCTCTCTTCTCTCCTCTCTCGAGAGGAAAGCCTCTCTCTCTCAGTCGATCTACTCTCTCGCCGTACTGGCTCTCTCTCGATCTCTCTCTCTCTCTCTCTCTCTCTCTCTCTCGCCTCTCCCCTCTTTTTCCCTCTCTCTCTTTTCCTCTCTCTCTCTCTTTCTCTCTTTCTCTCTCTCCCCCTCTCTCTCTCTCTCCCTTCCTCTCTCCCCCTCTCTTTCTCTCTGTCTTTCTCTCTCTTCACTTATATATGCGCTGGAGAGTAGGATGCCTTCAACGCTGAAAGATATGCTGGGACTGGGTCGTAATCATTCCTCGTCACTGTTCCGTTCTCGCTCATCTTTGCCCTGCGCTGTCAGTGACGCTTCTCTTCCGGTGCCACCTTAATAAGCCGAACCACGGCGACGTACTCCCTTCGATGTGAAACATGGGGATACCCACGTCTCTGGTTGTGATCAAAAACCACGCTGTCAGTTGTATGGGAGACAAAACAGACTTTTGCATGTCCAGATCGCCTCCCGTCTTCGACTTACAGTGCAGTTATAAGCTAGAGGTGTCTCAGAGAGAGACGTATTCTTCTTTTCCCACTGTTGGAGTCCGTCGGGGACGTGACCCGGAGGCGACCCGGGTCACGTCGCGCGTACTGCGCTGCAAATACGTGTGACGAGAAGCGTGTCGGGTGGCGCTAGATAAAGCCATTTAGGAAGGGCACGCCTCTAATCTGAATGGAGCGTGCGAGTGCGACATAAAGAAGTACATTCCATTGATTGTGGTCCTATATACATTTTCTGGCAGCGAGCTGGCGAGATAAGCTCTTGTTGACGTCGGCACAGTGGGAACGGTCAATGTTACGCCGACAAACTAAGCATAGTTGTTTGTTTAGCCATGACTGAAGCTGACTCTGTTCGGATACTTCAGCCCGGTCACTTCCGTCAGTCCGCAGCGCATCGTCCTGCCATTTCAGTCTTGTCATGTCCGTTATGTGCCATTGTATTGGATTTGCCATTATATCGTATTAGACAGATCATATCATTTGTATCATATGGCTCAGCTTAATGTCTAAGTTAAGGTCAGATTCAGCTATCAGCTGTGGGCATGTTGCGATGCAGGGATTCACTCAAACATTTTTTTCTGTACGTTGGGAGAGGTGCTACTTACAACCAGGGCAGATTTCTGCTCGGCTGTGATTCTGGGCGGGCTGTTCCACTGAGTCACCATACTGAGTCATACCTTATCTACATACTATATCATACTATATCTATATACTATATCTATGTCATACTATATCTATATCACCATACTTTTAGCTAAGTCAGGATGGAGTCGAATCATACTGCAGTATATGCATGTTCAACACAGGAGCTCTGCTGTACTCAGCCTGCAAACTGCACAAAATCCATGTGCGAATACAAAAGTGATATATGTGGACACACACCCTCACACACCTCACAGACAACCCTCACACAACACACACACACACACCAACACACCCTCACACACACACACACACCACACACCACCCACACACAACCACACACACACACAACACACACACACACACACACACACACACACACACACACACACACGCACACACACGCACACACACACACACACACATATATATATATATATATATATATATATATTTATATTTATATATATATATATATATATATATATATATATAAAGATCATATATATTTATAACATTTTTTTGCGAATGTCTGAAAACTACATGTACGCAGCACTTCTATCGCCCCCCTTCGTGCTGCGTTGCCTCGCAACTCAAGTGGCTGGCCGGCAGTCTGCCTGCTGTATTGCGCGGTCCAGATCCTCATTCCTCATCATCCCATTTGAAAGCGGTTCCCATTTAATCACCGTTCACAATTGCCCTTTTCTCTAACTCAATGCTCACTCCTTATTGCACGACAATGAAGCTTGTATAGCATGTTTTATGTATGCTGATATTGATTATAACATCGTGGGTATCGTTAACAGGTGTCCAACTACTTCAGGTGTATGCTGGTCAGTGTTAAATGCGATATATTAAAACAGTGCGTTAAAAAGGAAGCAAATTGTGTCAGCTTCCGTGAGATCTCTCAAACTGGGTACAGTCATTTATAGTCATTCAAGATCGCAGTCGTGTTCGTCAGAGGCAACTCGGTTTCTTTTAAGATCGCCAGGGTCAGGTGTGGAGTCGGCTCGTGTAAAGGTCAGCGGGGCCAGACCAGAATGAGCGCTCCGTACAGCGAATTGGGGCCAGCGTCGGCAGCCCACCTGGAGTCGAACAGTCTGTGAAGTATCAGATGAACCATTACCACAGCAGTGACAATGGCTTATTTGATACTTGCACGGTGTTTTAAGCCCAAAATCATGAAACATCAGCTAAGCTCTGAGGTGTACGGGATTTTGATTACACGCTTTATGTAGATAGACGGTTGTATTCTTATTCAAATTAGCCGCTCTTGTCCAAAGTCAGGCTCAAGTCATTGAACGCAATTGCAGCAGCATGTTGATTTAAGGTTTCGTGCGGGAAAGGCAAGCTGAGATAGCGTATATTTACAATGAACATCCGCGCACGTTAAACTTATCATCTTTATCAAACCAGGCCAGTAGAAGGACGCAACCAAAATGCTTCCATGAGCACAGCAGGGAGCCTAAATTCAAAGGCCGGCTTCGACGTGACGTCAAAGGGAGCGGCACTACCCAAGATAGCATCGGTGACTCATCGTCCAATCCGACTTTGATGTGGCTTCTCATTATCATACAGAGCACCTGTTCGCTGCCAGCGGTCTACAGCCACGCTTAAAACAGCACAACAAGCCACAGCGCTTATGTGTGGCAAGGGCTTCGCCGTTACAAATTAGGACTTTGCTGTGCCCTATTATGTTTCTTGAAGAATGTTGATCAATCCCGCGAGTACCTCAAACCATCCATTATCGCCAAGTCTGCGAGCTGATGGGCACCAACAGTGACCTGACTATTCCCTCACAGCGTTGCAGACGTGTGTCTCACCATAACGCCAGAGCAATAACGTTGATGGGGCCCGCCCTCACCGCCATATCTACTCGTTTCAGAGCAAGAGCACCAACAATGACCTGACGTTCGAGGAGGGCGGCGCAGCGGCGCCGTTGCCCGAGCCGCTGCCGGTCGCCGCCGCCCGCACGTCGCTCCTCGCGCGCCACAAACGCCAGATCTGGAACGTCTTCAACGGCGGCGAAGACGACTACCACTACGAAGACTATGAAGACTACGGCGATGAGGAGGAGGAGGAGGGCGTGCCGTCGGGTGACGCCTTGCTGCCGGACCGGGCACTGCCCCCCGACGACGAGGACCTCGTGACGGAGGGCTCGGGGCCGCTCGACGGCATCACTGGAGTCGGGCCGCGCATAGGGACCACGCCGGCGCTGCCCACCACGCCGCCGGGACTCGGTAAGCTCCTGCCGTCGGACAGCTTGCGGCGGGCGGGCGGGCCGGGGTCGGCGCGAGGGCGGTGTCCGGGTATGGGGCCGAGGGGTGGTGCGAGGGTGGTGTCCGGGTATGGGGCCTAGGGGCGGCGCGAGGGCTGTGTCCCGGTATGCGGCCCAGGGGCGGCGCGAGTGCGGTGTCCCGGTATGGGGCCTAGGGGCGGCGCGAGGGCGGTGTCCCGGTATGCGGCCTAGGGTCGGTACGGGGGCGGTGTCCCGGTTTGGGCCTTAGGAGCGGCGTGAGGGTGGTGTCCCTATATGGGGCCTAGGGGCGGCGCGAGGGCGGTGTCCCGGTTTGGGCCCTAGAAGCGGCGTGAGGGCGGTGTCCCTATATGGGGTCCAGGGGCGGCGCGAGGGCGGTGTCCCGGTTTAGGCCCTAGGAGCGGCGTGAGGGTGGTGTCCCTATATGGGGCCTAGGGGCGGCGCGAGGGCGGTGTCCTGGTTTGGGCCCTAGAAGCGGCGTGAGGGCGTGTCCAGGGGGGGGCGCGAGGGCGGTGTCCTGGTTTGGGCCCTAGAAGCGGCGTGAGGGCGGTGTCCCTATATGGGGCCTGTGGGCGACGCGAGGGCGGTGTCCAGGCATGGGCCCAGGGGCGGCGCGAGGGCAGTGTCCAGGCATGGGGCCTAGGGGCGGCATGAGGATGGTGTCCGGGTGTGGGGCCTAGGGGGCGGCATGAGGATGGTGTCCAGGTGTGGGGCCTAGGGGCGGCATGAGGACGGTGTCCGGGTGTGGGGCCTGGGGGCGGCATGAGGATGGTGTCCAGGTGTGGGGCCTGGGGGCGGCATGAGGACGGTGTCCGGGTGTGGGGCCTGGGGGCGGCGCGAGGGCAGTGTCCGGGCGTGACCAAAGGCGCCGACGCGCTGCGGATGGGTCGTCAACTCCAGCCGTCGTATGCCATGCGATAAACAGCCCACGGATGTTTCGATTTAAGCCTGTCGCTGCAAACCTGCATCTTCGGATTCTCCTGGCCTGTGTGGAGGTCGAAGACGACCACTGAACACCACTACCGGAGCTAGTCCGACGCACCCGCTGCTTTCCACATGGCGGCCATTCATTCGATTTGTCTCTCAAAGCGTAATGGTCGCACTCACAAACGTCACGCTCGTCGGTAGCTCATTATAACCCGGCCACCCTCCAGACCACCAGAGTATGGTTATTCACGCTCCAGACCATCCTGAACTCTGCCGGCTCCCTGGCGCGTGCGTACCACGAGCCGCCCTCCTTTTGTGTCACGCACGAGCCGCCCGATCAGTGGACGTCTGTCGTGACCTCCCGCGTTGGTGCGACTCACTACGCGCGGGAGCGCTCCAGACCAGTGAGGTCACCCTGCTACCGCGCGGATAAGAGGCTCGGTGGACGGCCGGCGCGCTCCATACAGTCGTGACGACATGCTGTCATAGATTAACATACTCGTGCTCGGTGATAGCGTGTCACAGAGATACATCCTCCAGCACCAGAATCTTCGTTTGAAACATTTTTGGACACGCGCACAGATAAGCTAGCAATGCAGCTACCACTATGGAAAAAGCATGTCAAGAGTTTATTAGTGTTCACAACACGCTTGATTAGTAAGGATACAATTGGGCGGGCCGCGCGGCGTGGCACGCTGGCTCCGGTTGTAACCTGAAACTTGTTGCCTATGATGTGGCGTGACTTGCAGCGTCAAAGTTTGCAACAACGGCGAAATTGACCAACGCGGGGGGAGGGGAGGGGGGTGGGGGTGGGGGGTCTGCAAGGGTGAGCAGTCATTTCAGGCCACTGGGACGAAAGGGTCTGTAGGTGAGCTGCAAGAGTGCAAAGGTGTCGGCAGCACTCTTCGAGGGGAGAGGTCTGCAAAGGTAGTCCGAGATGCATTGGCGAATGTCTGCAGGAAATGCAAAGCATCCTCTGTACATCCACTGGGATAGTACTGAACGGACCTTTATCTGACGCAACGAGTGCAGGAGCGGTACGGTGGCTGCTAGGACGGCGCGGGCACCACATTAAGTGATGCGACGCGGGTATGTCACAGTGACAGTGTGGGGGCGTTGCGATGTCTGTCGGGACAGTGCGGGGGCGGCAAACTGTCTACCGGGACTCTGTGGGGGCGTACAGCCGGCCAGCCGGTCCCAGACCGATGTGACCCATGCGTGGAAGCCGGCGGCCCGTGCAGCCGGCGACGGCGCCGCCCGAGCGCCTCTGACTCACTGGCGCACCGCATGCCAGCCGTCTGCCGCCGGCGGCGCAGACATGAGCTGACCTGGCCGCTGCGGGCGCGGCCGCCGCCGGCCCTCTCCGGTCGAGAGGGGGGGGGGGGGGCGAGCCCAGTGACACCTCTCCAAACAGCGGTTCACGTATGCTCACGTGCTAGGTGAACGGGCTTGTAACCGGGGAAGTGGGACATGCGGACGGAGTTGAAGTTTTGCTGCGGTGCAGACGAACGGTGCTGTGCTCCAGACATTACATTTCAATTCAAATTTCATTTATTAGCGTTCGAGGTGAAACCGGGCGTCAATCTCTGCTGAGAGTACCGATAAACAAGCAGCCAACAAGGCAACGCAGATGTTCGGTCTGCGCCTGCAAGGCGGCGTCAATTAGCTCCTCCCGTCAGCTCATCCGTTGTGAAAAGTACGGCACACTCACCAGTCCATGCTGTATGGGCTGGCCATTGTTCGTCGGTGTGACTGGCGGTGCAGCCCTAAGCGGGACGGTGTAGACCGATCATAACCGGGTCCCAAAGGGAGCAAGAGGCACGAAACGGGACCAAGCGGGTAGTTTCTGTGAAAGGAATCTTCCAATGTCCAGTGTATCTCCTTGGGATCTGGCTGCTGACCGTACAGGTCAGGTCAACTTAAACGTTCGGGAACGCAAAACTGAAACCTTGCGCTTTTCCGGAGTAAGGACGACTCGCTTACGAGGCAAACGAGTATAAACTCTTGCTCTGATCCGGTAGCGTCGAACCGACCTCACGTAAAAGGAATTTGTCAGGTCACTGACCTTGTTTACCTTGAAAAGTTCAGCGATTAATCAGGAGTGACCTGTGCTCTTGTAGTTCACTGTTATATACCCTTTCACGCTGAAGGATGCCATTCACTGACAATAAACGGCGACAAGAGACATCTGTGTCATAAAGATAGCTACGTACCCACTCAGAGATAAAAACATACCTTAGTAACTATGGATTACCTTGGTTCACTATTTGCCTTGTGCGAAATATTCCTTATTAATGTATCATCGGCTACTGAAAGCTTCACGGCGACCGTTAATAGATTTTTCGTGATCTCAGAAATATTGCTCAGTACTACTAACCACCACTCACCTGTTGATAGTTCAGTTATGTTAATGATTGTGATTTCCTCGTATGGTTATTATGTGATGATTCTGTGTCTTTTCAGTTGGGGTTCCTAAACTGGCCTAAGCACACCGATGTGGCAAATTGTTCATCGCAAAAATCTTACTAGAAGCTGTGTTCTATCAATCTTTATCATCTAACTTTCTGGCAATCAGCCTGAATCCCAGGGCAATGAGAGCAACTTGCAGCCTCAAAATCATTTCATGCCTTAGAAATGTAACGTCGGAAAATAAGTTTTGGAACACAATCATAAACATAACCAAAGTCTTTAATATCAAGAGAACATACATACATACCCACCAGCCTGCTAAGCATGTCTTTGAGCTCAGATTAAAACAAAGTTTTGAATTAGTTGTAGCGTTGCCTTTACTTGTTTGGATTCTGATGGAGTTAATAAAATTAGGTCTGCTCATGTAACGAACAAATGCTGCCTGAACACTGGACCAAAGGTGGTTCAACTTGGGATCTTGTACAGGATATGGGAAATCTTATGTAATGCTGCGCTGATTTAAAGGGGTCCCACCCCCACTGTTCCCCTGGATAACCCGCCACAGCTGGACCATCCATATCTTGCAAAGGGGGAGGGGATCAATTTGGCGGCCCTGAGCTGAGCAGCAGGGCAGGTCGGCTACTGGTAACACCAGAAGTATGTACCCCCACCGGTGCACGTGCGGGCGTGAGTCAGTGGCCAGAGTACTCCGACCACTCGCAGTGATGGCCGCACCACACTTGATCTGCTGCAAACGCTGACTAGTGAGACAACAAATGCATATTGCAGCTGACGGCCGCGCGTGGCAGGAACACATCTTGTTGGGCCGGCTGCCAAAGGAAACAGTGTCTCGGCATGAACGAAACTCCTGGAATGTAGCAAACCGCCCGTCCGATAGATGAGTTAGTACGTCGCGTGTGCGCATGCATTATGCATACATGACTTACAGCCCGTCGTATTATATCATTGATATTAGATGGATAGTTCACGGGGCATTTTAAAAGACGTTTTAGATGCAATATTTTACGTAGCGCAATGCGCGTACTTCACAAACGTTAGGAGAAATTGAAGCACGCTAATCAAACTTGGCGGACTAAGAGAGCAAAGTACCAGTGTCACGGAAAGCGCACTTGTACGGACGTCCTCGTCTGGCTTACGAGGGCGACAGTCCGGAGGACCCTTCCGTCCATAGTTGTACGGGCGTCCTCGTCTGGCTTACGAGGGCGACAGTCCGGAGAACCCTTCCGTCCATAGCTGCTGATCAAAGATTTGGAAGCCTTCCCACGCCGCGACTAAGCTCTGGAGCAGCAGCAGTAGTATGCTCAGCTCCTTGCTTGCTCCGCACAGAACGTCAGCTGGCGAGTCAGCTGTTCAGCTGACCTCTGACCAGTGAAGGTCAGTCAAGTATTTCATGTGACGCCAGTGGCCCTACCTAGTTATCCTAAGCTTCAGCTCAGGTAGTTACCTTCCCCTCTTCCAGACGTCAGGCAACATATCACTTTTTGAATTTGATGCAGGAAGCATGCTTTGTCGTGAGCTGTTTGATTTATTCGCATTTATTTAAATCATTTATTAGATGGGTCGGAAAGAAACACCAACTTGAATAGTGTTGTCTTCCCCAGAAACTAGCTCCACGCGTGGCTTAGCATCTTTTTCGCGCATATTAGGCGCGCAGTTATTGGCATTCAGACACCCTCAATCCCCAAACGTCTTTACATGCTACTGCGTAAGTTTTGCGGATGAATTCCAGACCAAATATGTGTCGCGCTAATTCGCAAATGGCTAAACACGTCGTCACTAGTTAACTGTCAATATTGAACGCAGAGAAGCATGCAGTTGTTTTAAGGCAAGACAGCGAGTTTCAACAGATAGTTTATATGTCACTACTCCCCAAGATTGAGTCTGGCGATTGCGGGCAATGGCAATTTCACCAGCGCCGTAGACGCCATTTTCAAGACGGGATGAAACCATAGCTGAATGTGGCGATGTAAAGTTTTGCAGCGCCCGCCTGGCGGCTTACTTCCAGCTGAGAAAGGAAGAATACAAATGACTTGTTTATTCCTCAACTTGGCTTCATTAATCCTGGTGGACTTATCTGGAATGGTTTTGATCTTCCTCAAACTTTTCCTATAAATTTTGTAAATTCGTTGGAAAGCTTACGGCAAATCTATTCTAATGCGCAAAACTTGGCGGAGACGTGGAATTTGTGGCATGTTGAGCTGACACTAGGGAAAGCTCGTCATGAGCAGCGTTGTGGCGTGGAATTTGTGGCATGTTGAGCTGACACTAGGGAAAGCTTGTCATGAGCAGCGTTGTGCGTTGCACGGTAGATCCGTCAGAGCTAAGCGGGGTAAAATATTAGCAATGCTTCGAGTTTCAAAAATATTAGAAATAGGCTCGCGGAGCATACACTTGCCTGGTAATGTTAGGCAGGTAGAAACACATTGTGATTTTCTTGTGAACTGCACGGGAAACAAACCTTTGTTCGCATCTGCCGACCTATAAGGTCAGCACAGCATTGTAATTCGCACGGCATCGCTTCGAAGAAGCTGCTAACTCTCATAACAATTCTGCCATTTACAAAATTACAGATGTACTAGAAGGATGCTTCACAATAACAGGCATGCGAGAGACAGTTTCGCAGCCAACAGTATGGAACCGCTTTAGCCTTTAGATAAAGGTATCAAATAAACTGTCGGATAAACAAATTGTCAGACATTGTCTACCTGTCTACTAACTACCAGGCGTTGGCGGTCTTGACACTTGGAGTGTCTGGCAGCGCCTTGGCCTTCTCATAAGGTATCGTAAATGCCTTTGGTAGTGTAAATCGCGAAGGAGATAGTAAAGCAGGACAAGTAAAACATATCATAGATATTTCCTAACAGCTCGTGGACACTATGACAAAACCTTACCGGTAGAAATGCGCATCCTGTTTTGAATATGTATATGCTAACACGGGATCGTAGGGTGTGCATGTATATTAGCCATCCTGAATGGCAGGGACAAACCTGGCGATCGCGGTGCCTCGGGGGGTAAGGTACAATGGTGAGACGCAATGTGGACTTGGGCAGCATCGCATTCTCCTGTCAACACGGATGTGATCACACGTAATCTGTTTAAATAACAATAGTGCTCTTCACCCATGAGGCCAGTCGTCCTTCATCACTCATCTGTCTCCTGATAGCGCATTGTTGACGACAGACCGACAACAAGTGAGTGTTAGCGCGAACGCTCAGCGACGTATTTTCCATGAGCGTGTTTCACCAGCTGCGTGCAGGACGGGTGACACCTACCTTTCTTGTCACTCTCACCAGGCCGGCCAGCTAAAGGCTGGTCATTAACGCTTCCCGGTAGCGCGAGGTCGTGTTAAGAGTTTGCGCCCTTAGATGGCAGGCGCGCACGTACACCTACCGGGTTTAGTAGCAGTGAATGTGACTACAGGGAGCAACCGATGCTCACCTCTGGACTAGTTATCCTTGACAATGGAGCATTTACAGACAGCTTCAGATGCGATTCTCCTCACAGTAATCCTTCGTCTTCGTATTCCTGGTTATTGCAGACGCTTGGACAGAACCCTTGTTAACAGCTTCGGTGTGCAACTGTAAACTTTCCGGGAATATGGAACGAGTGGAAAATGTTTTGTAAAACGTTCCTCCGATCTGAAAAGCGAGAACAGCCGTCTTAAAGTTTTCTGCCGAAAAGTTTGATGAAATCTGACACTGATCTAAACAGTTTTGACGACTGGCCCGATGCGAACGCAAAAACCCATACTTCAGCCAGTTCGAAAAAGTCAACGCCGCCACACACGTCGAACTGCGACGCTGGCGCTCTCCGCCCCCCCCCCCCCCCCCCCCCGTCCCCCGCACCCCCTCCCACGTTGCCGCCCCTTTAGCAGCTTCTCCGTGAGCTATCAGCCCTTCGTGAGCGCCCGGGTTCCCTGTTCCAGTGTACTACCGCCTGACCCTGACCCTGGGCGAGGCTTGCGAGCCAGTGGAGCACGCGGCCTTCCTGGCGGACGCCGTTCAGGAGCTGTACGACACCACACCTGGCCGCCAGGTGGCAACAGTCATCCAGGCCAGGTATGCACGTCATCCAAGGGAGAGGAATAAGCCTGTGCCGTCATTCAGGTAGGAGTCGACGTGGACGACAGGGTGCGAGCGTGTGCTGTCGTCCTGGCACCACCCGTCTTTTAGCTATGGAGGATTGTGTATGCTGCCGTTCGGGAGCGAGCCACCATCCAGGAACGAGGCGCGCACGTGTGTTGTCTCCCGTCATGCAAGGTAAGCACAGGCATCAAGGCACGGGGTATGGGGCATACCTACGTGTTGGGGCGTGTGCCGCCATTCAGGTAGGGATCGGCATCCAGACACTTAGTTACCTACGTTTGTGCACGTGTCATACGTGCCATCCATTCACGGAGTGCACATTTGTGTCGTCGCCTGCCATTCAGGTGCACACATGCTCCCATCCGGGTGCGGAGTGAGAGTGTTTTTAAACTCCGGTATGGAGCGTGCTCCGCGTTCGTCATCTGAATGAGGCAACCCATACCTTCACACGAGAAACCTGTCGTTCGGGCAGGCTATGGACGTTATTCACTCAGGCAAGGAACGAACGCATTCTGTTGTGAAAGTTAGATATAGATGTAAAACATCAGTCTTGCAAGATGTGGGTGGCATCAGACGTAGGTAATATTTGATTTGTGCCAATGATTCTTTCTTGGCTTAGACGTGTTTTCTCTCTCAGGTGCACAATGGCAGGTCACGGTTGCGACTCTCGTGGTCGCATGGTCTGTGCATTTGTCTACAACTGTGCCATTGCATCGTCACAGGATCACACTGCAGTATTGTAGAGCCGCTCGGCCAGTCCCTGCTGGAATCCTGGCGTACATGGCATGCCTCCAAACGCTGGATGTCGGCAGTTGCCAGAGAGCCCAAGCGTCAGCACTGAGTTGGGCTGCCTCTGTCTGTGCCGCCAGCACTGAGTCGGGCTGCCTCTATCTGTGCCGCCAGCACTGAGTCGGGCTGCCTCTATCTGTGCCGCCAGCACTGAGTCGGGCTGCCTCTATCTGTGCCGTCAGCACTGAGTCGGGCTGTCTCTATCTGTGCCGTCAGCACTGAGTCGGGCTGCCTCTATCTGTGCCGCCAGCACTGAGTCGGGCTGCCTCTATCTGTGCCGCCAGTCCCGGCTACGTGGGATCCTCCTGCGACTACACCGTGGACCTGACATCCCAGGACTTCGACGACCAGGCAGAATTCGAGCGTGTGCTGGCCGACGCACGGGACAAAAGAGAGATCGATGGACATCCCTTCATCGACTTCCGGATGCGCCGCTTCGGAGGCAAGCTGACGGCCGCGTGTGTTGGGCATGCCAGGATGGATGTCGGAATAGATGGAGACCCCTGGTAGTGTAGTAGTTGATTGTCATGCGGGACCCTTGCAAGTTGTCCGCTTCCCTGTCTTTTACGCTTGTCTCTGTTTTCACGTGCATCGGGTACTGCATCTAAGCCTGCAGCCTGTGTCAGGTCACAGTCACTGATGAGTTTATGTTCAGTTGCGCTGTACACACGCTCAAACCTCTGGGATATCTCGCTTGCCCTTCTGGGCGGTTTCGGCCATCTTGGCCCCACTTTAGGCCAACAAGCGATGACAGGCGGATCCCGTCGATGCTCTTCGTTCTAGAATGTTCCACCAGCTTATCAGATACTTCAAGTAGATGGCATATTTCGTGGGCATGATTGTAGCTGTCGTCACGTAGCTGCGTTTTGCTGTCCTGCGGTTGGCTCTGACTGGCGACCGCATGCCTTTTCTCCGTCGTGCGGTGCCACCTTACGGTGGAGACGTCCCGGCGCGCCGCTGGCGCCGGCAGCTCTGTAGCACCGGTGGCGCCACCTACATCGGCCGTGGCGCCCTCTGTCCGCGCGCAGGGCTGCCGAGTGAGCCGTCGGCGGCGCCGGAGCGGACGTGTACCGAGTACGAGCTGCGCTGTCGCAGCGGCGAGTGTCTGCCGCAGACAGCGCGCTGCAACGGCCTGGCCGAGTGTCGCGACGGCTCCGACGAGCTGGGCTGTCCTCTGGCCACCACCCCGGCCGGCCCAGTCGACCCCGACGGTGAGTGTGCGCCCCCGCCCGTCTCCCATCACGGCGTCGGTCCCCGTTCGGAGGAGGTGATGGGTGCGCCGCCTTCTCAGACCCCGGCCGGTGCCCCGTCGCCGACGGTGAGTGGGCTGCCTCCGCCCGACAACGGCCGCGGAGCCAGCACCTCCGACACACATATTGTGCGTGCTGCCCCCTCCCCCCCCCCCCCCCCGGCGTGGACCAGCGAGTCGCGGCCTCTGATGCTGATAGTTAGCATCTGGCGCCGCCACTGCGCCGACTGGGTGTGGTGTTTGGCCCGTACGCGACCGAACGGCGGCCGTTGGAAACGTAACACCTGAGACTAATAGCATAACCTGAAGCGGTGGCGTGAGCACAGGAACACGCCAGATGGCTGGCACACTGGACGGTCTGCTACGCCACATATGGTGTGCACCGCAATGCATGGCCGTGAGGAGCGTCCAGCCGCTGCATGATCAGCACAATCACTAGCTAACAGCGCTCGCCGGCGTGGCGCCACACGGAGTGCGTAGAGGGCTCGCATGTGCCATGCTTTGCAGATCAGGGCAAAGAGCCGGAGGCGATGTGTCGGGGCGACAATGTGGCCTTCTGTAGCGACGGCACACTGATCTGCGAGGTGCAGCTGTGTGACGGCAAACGGGACTGCCCGGGTGGCGACGACGAGAACAACTGCCCCGACAAACCATCGTCAGACGGTAGGCGCGCGGGGGCGTTTGCTTTGACGGCACAGCGCCGACAGTAGGCCTTGCAAGGACCGGATGAACCGCCGTCACGCGGGCGTGCCCCAAGAAAACGCTCTGGAGGCAGCGGGTGCCGCAGCGGCCCCACCCGTGAACTATGTAGTCTGAGGGGGTGTTGAATGGGAGATAAGCGCCGCCTCCGTTTGACTTCACGGACTGGCCAGGGTAAACTTCGGCGTTCTCTTCCCCTCCACACAGAGGAAACGTGTCGTGAGCGTAAGGTCACGGAATTGATTTCGCTGGACGATGTTCTTCCCGTCCGTCGCACTGGTTCAGACGTACCGCTTTAGCAGGCTGTTGTAGTCCACATGCCAGCGTAGTGTAGACGCGCATGCCGACGCCTGTAAGGGCGGATCTCACTACTGACCCAGCCGTGTAACTGCATGTCTTGGCACCAGTAGCACTGATCGTAACAGCGACTAAGTTCGATCGGTTGTGGTGCGCCGAGGTCCTCCGCGCGTTGTCCTGTCCAGCCCTTGCCGAGCGTTTGCGGGGGTCGGTTGCGCTGCCGGTTTGGACAGGTGGACACCTTGCCTGGTTGCCGTGGTAACGCATGCGCTGTGTCGGCCGGCCAGTGTGCGGCGCCTCGGAGCTTCTCTGTGACGTCAGTCGATGCGTGCCGTTCACCCGCCGCTGCGATGGCGTCCAGGACTGCACCGATGGACAGGACGAGATTGACTGCCCGGAAGGTAAGCGGAGACCGCACCGATGGACAAGACGAGATCAACTGTCCGGAAGGTAAGCAGAGACTGCACCGATGGACAGGACGAGATCGACTGTAACCGCACCGATGGACAGGACGAGATCAACTGTCCGGAAGGTAAGCGGAGACTGCACCGATGGACAGGACGAGATCAACTGTCCGGAAGGTAAGCAGAGACTGCATCGACGGACAGCACGAAATCAAGTGTCCGTGGCGTCAGCCGAGGCTACACTGGTGGAGAGAACTTGCAAAATGACCAACGCGGTGGAAGCGCCCCTAAACCGAAACGTTATCGATGGAAAGGACTCGGCGAGGGCCTCGGAAAACAAGCATCGCAGCTGCCTGGTCTTTCCGGATGATATATGAGCTCACACCTGCTGGGGCATCAGTGGCGCCCTCTCTGGCAGCGTCCCGCGTCCGACGGCGCAGCTTCAGGCTGGACCAGAGTCTCCCCTGACCTGAACACCTGCTGGGGCATCAGTGGCGCCCTCTCCGGCAGCGTCCCGCGTCCGACAGCGCAGCCTCAGGCTGAGCCAGAGTCTCCTCTGACCTGAGAGCACCCTGAGCCCCCTCCCCCCGTCTCCCTCCCACGGCTTGCAGCTGTGCCGGCGCTGCGCGCCCGCCGCGGTGTTGGATGGCGCTCGGCGGACCGTTCACGTCTGACGGCTGCAGCCGGCGGGGCCGGCTGTATTCTGACGGCGCCGGTCGTCAATGACACTGTGCAGCAGCCGCGCGCTGTTTGTCTGTGCTGACCTCATGTTCGAACGCCGCCGCCGCCGGCCTCGCCGCCTGTGTGTCTGTCTGGTATGCTGCCGCTGCCCGTGTCGCCGGGGAGAGCGTGGGCGGAGGCGGGGCGGCTTCCTGCTCGGACGTGACGGGAGCCGGAACGGCTGTCTGAGGCCCGACCGGACCCGACTGGACCCAACTCACCCCCCCCCCCCCTCCCCCGCTCGCGACTGACGAGCGAGACGAAACGGCTGGCCCGACCGGACCCGACTGGACCCAACTCCCCCCCCCCTCCCCCGCTCGCGACTGACGAGCGGGACGGAACGGCTGTCTGAGGCCCGACCGGACCCGAGTGGACCCAGCTCACCCCACCCTCTCGCGACTGACGAGCGAGACGGAGCGGCTGGCCCGATCGGACCCGACTGGACCCAACTCATCCCACCCGCTCGCGACTGACGAGCGAGACGGAACGGCTGTCTGAGGCCCGACCGGACCCGACTGGACCCAGCTCACCCCACCCGCTCGCGACTGACGAGCGAGCCGGAACGGCTGTCTGAGGCTCGACCGGACCCGACTGGACCCAACTCCCCCTCTCCCCCGCTCGCGACTGACGAGCGAGACGGAACGGCTGTCTGAGGCCCGACCGGACCCGACTGGACCCAGCTCACCCCACCCGCTCGCGACTGACGAGCGAGCCGGAACGGCTGTCTGAGGCTCGACCGGACCCGACTGGACCCAACTCCCCCTCTCCCCCGCTCGCGACTGACGAGCGAGACGGAACGGCTGTCTGAGGCCCGACCGGACCCCACTGGACCCAGCTCACCCCACCCGCTCGCGACCGACGAGTGAGACGAAACGGCTGGCCCGATCGGACCCGACTGGACCCAACTCACCCCCCCCCCCCCCCCTCCCCGCTCGCGACTGACGAGCGGGACGGAATGTGACGCACGCGACTCGACGGGGACGACTCGCAAGTCGCCGGAAAGCCGACTGGTGACTCGACTGCGACGGTCAGCCTGGTCGCGTGTGGTCCGGTCGGTATGACGGTCTGTGAGGCCGCGGGGCTCTCGCGGACGCGAGCTTGATGTACGGCGTTTTTATGTGTGTGTTGCAGTCATCCAAACACATTAATACTTGACCTCTGCTCATTTATCTGGCTGTTGGAGGCTGTCAGACAGTATTTCGTCCAGCAGTTCTCAATAAAGTGAGAACTGTTTAACCAGGCTTCTTTGGAAGCCCGGAAGACTTGTCCATATGACAGCTTTGCTTAATCACAGCTCGCTTCGTTCAGAGTCGGGTTGCAATCTGTTTATTGATATAGACTGCACACAGGGAAGGGCTTACGCATGGCGTGCGTGGACATGGTGACCCATCACGGCAAAATGTTACTGTATAGTGAATATGAACAAGCTTAAGTGATTAGGTTCACCATCACCGAACACATGGCGCTTGTGTCAGTTCTACTCTATTTCAACCGGCGTTCTCAGCTCCCCGAAAACGTTCACTGCCAATCATTGGCACCAGCACTTCCTCAAAGGTCTATACGGCTGTGGAATGCAGCTCTAGACTGCAGGCGCGTTGCCCTTGCAATGTTGCCCGTGTGCGCCCATGCCTGCTTGCTCTTGCTCCGCGCCAGTATCACAGAACCCTGATTCTGCAGCTGCACTATCGCTGCGTCTCTGCAGGCGCATTCACAGTCCCGACGGGCCGTTACGTCACGGTTGCGTTACTTGGTGGCGCCCCATTTTGTTCCCTGAATCGGGTTTTGATGCGCTGAAATGGTCGCCTCAGATTGTGGGCCACGAGCACAAGTGGCGCGGTGAAGGCTGGAGCGCGCTTCCGCGTGGGCGCCTCGACGGACCTGCGGACGGCGCAGGGGGCGCTGGGTGCGCGGGACTGAGGACTGAGGACCGGGTGGCAGGGGGACAACAACAGGCGGCCGCTTATCTCCGCCAAGTGACGCCTGTCAGAATGGGGCGGGCGAGTGGGCGGCTGCTCTGTCCAAACAGGGGCTTCTGGAATCGGCCAGGTTTTGAGTTGACGCAGAGGTTGGGCAGGACGGCCGTTCTATGGAGTGATTCACCGAAGCTCACGTGGCTCCGTGGCTGCGTAATGAGCTTTCATCGAGACCGCGCAGGGGCTGCAGGCATGCTTATTTAACCATGCAGAAGGCGTAAAAGAAATGATTTATGAATGCATGCAGGCAATTATGTGTCAATGAGCTCATTGAATGATGGCTGCTGGGAAGTAGGACGTGAAGCAGGAAGTGAACTGTGGTAGAGCAACCGTGAGAACCGCCATCCAGGCACGAACGTCGCCTTGCAAAACTGATGATCAGCATGGCAGAAAAGTAACTCAAATTGTGATACCCTATGCCAGCTGCCGGTACTGAATCTGAGGTGACGGTACCGAAGCGATGGTTGGACTGGCAGCGCAATGAGACTTTGCTGGTAGCAAGAAGCATGTTACGGATCAAAAGAGAGTACAAGTGCCGACTTAAGCCAAACGCTGCCGGGTCTAGGCCGACCCGTTTGCATTTAGGACGGTGCTGATACAGTGCTGGCGCCTATTTAATGTGGCATCTCTAGCAGGGAATAGCACGCCTAGCGTCTACGGGCCCCGAACGCGGAGAGCCAGTTGGTAGCAAGGGACGTAGAGGACGCTCGGCGGAGTCTTGGGTGGGGCTTGGGCCGACTATGATGCGTGTATAGTTAAGTTACGGTGCTGACCAACACAGGCGCAGTCTGAATAAACTCGGTACTGGAATGCCGTGGCCGACGTCAGTTCTGCCAGTCGCGGTGCTGCGCGTGGTCGCTCCACGGCTGACAGACAAATGAATCATCAGTTTCACACTGTTTGTGTGTGGTCCGACTGGTTCCAATCGCCCTGCGGTTACCAGACCCGCGACTGCACGCCGCCGACAGCGGCGGGGGGGGGGGAGGTACGACACGGGGGCCGCATGATAGGAATTATGTGCCCATGGACTGCACGGGCCAGCTCCATCGCACCCTCCCACACAAACAGACACCAGCGACGGCTGAGTGATGACGGCTTTTAGCGGCCGGTCGTCCGCGCGTCGCGTCTGAGCGGCAGGGAGATGATCCAGGACCGCGGCGGTCCCCTGAGCCGGCCTGGACCTGCGGGTGACCCGGGGCTCGCTGTAACTGGCCATCCCCCGGGCGCGGCGAGTTGCCTCAAAAGGCATGCTGAGGTGGTGATGGAGACCTGTTGGGCTGGCTTTGAATGGGGTGACGAGCGTGCGCCCTTCGGCTTGCTATAAACGGTGTAGTCAAACGGTTTGAATATTGTTTCAGCTCTTGTTGATACGCCGGTAATGTCACTGGCTGAACACACTTTTACAGCATGAAGGGTCCGACAACTCGCGTCGATCAAAGAAGTTCCGAAAACCCGTGTGAATTCAGGTTTCTCGCCGCGTTTTTCCACGAAGAAGTTTACTGTAGACTTGCGTCCCGGATCATTTCATGAAAGCAAACGCCATTAGTTTAAATTACGGAGCGCTTCTGTTCTGAACCTTGCCGAAACGGTATGATTTTTGCTTGTTTGCTGAGCATGACTGAAGGCACTCTGTGCTTTTTAGCTCCACCGCTCGATGAAAAAATAAAACGCCGTACGGGGGGGGGGGGGCTAACAAGGAATGACTATGTGCCACATGATCAGATGTCGGGTCTGTGGTCCCTATCAATGAATACCGGATATGGGGTCTACAAAAATCTGTCGTTGAGTCCGTAGTCGCAGCGGTCGTATTCCGGTTCTGTGGGCGCCGCGACTCGGTGTTCCGTGTGTGGGCGCCGCGACTCGGTGTTCGGTCTGTAGTGCTTTGACGAGGTGATGGGTCTTTTCCTACACCAAGTGTCGGGTCTGCCGACCCGCTGACCCAATACCGCTTCGACCAAACACCGGAGACCAAATACCGGGTCGACCCAGTACCGAGTCGACCAAACACCGGGTCTTTTAAGTTCGTCCCTGCAGGTGCCGGGCTGTAGGTCGCCGTGCCCCAAGACATTGGGTCTGCAGTCGCAGTGGCCAGACGGGGTCAGCTCTGTGACCCCGTGACCTACAGTCGAAGTAACCCGTCGCCGGACGGCCGCTGTTACAGTGTGCGCCGCCGACCAGTTCCGGTGCGGCGACGGCACGTGCCTGCCAGCGCGCAAGAGGTGTGACCTGCTGGTCGACTGCCCGGGCGCCGAGGACGAGGCTCGATGCAGTATGTCACGAGCAGTGCCGGCTGTCGGCCCCGCCCGGCTCTTTGTGCGTAGCTAGTTCTGCACTGCCTGCCGCGTCGATCCATGTTTTTTAGAGGTTGCACGGGCGGTACAGCACGCGGCGGCTGGTCTTCGAGCGTCCGCGCGTTGCGCAGCTGCCTCATTCGTGATGGGGTCGCGGCAGGTCTGCATGGCCAGACGGATCGCGTCCGGCGATTCTTTTGTGTCTGGCGTCTTGGTAGACTGCCTGCGAGCTGCTGGGGTTCGTGCGGCCTCCGACAGCCGTGTCCACTGCTGAAGCTGCCACTTGTGATGACGTCACCCGTTTCTAAATGCCTGCTCGCACTGGACGACTCAATGGCCAGAGTCGTTTATTTGGATTTGTTCCGCTCTGGTGAACGCATTCGCGTGTTCGGATCCTCTGCATGAAAAGTGGATCCCATAAGCAGGCATGACTTGGTCTAATTTTCTAGTTCCAGAGCGTTTACGAGATGTATCACTTCCCTTTCCTTGCAGATCGAGATTGTCCGCCATTGGGACACAATGAGCAGCCAATTCTCCTCACCGATTTGACTTTTAGTGTAGTAGCAGCCCTTGTTTGTCTCGCAATCAACATACATTCCTGTATGCATGATGCGTCATGGTACGCATGGCAAAAGTGTTATCATCGCCACTGGGATTTTATATATCCTTGCGATGAAACAAATCAATTCTTGTTTTTTTACGTGAGCAAGCAGGTTTTATGCGCCTCACTTTCAAGTCGAAGTCGGTGAAAATGTCTGAATCAGTCCTCTCCACGGTGATAAAACAGTTGTGACGTTCGGGATCAAAATGCGCTCGCCGTGTTGTTTTGTCACAGTCGCCCAGTAACCTTCATATTATTACAGTGGTTTCATGCGCCACTTGGTCATTTGTAAGGCATGGTTTGTTTTGTTTACCGGAAGTTTTTGTATACCGTCTTCCATAGCGATGTCTATCTGTTTTCTTTATTATGCATAGTCATTAGCGCTTCGCAGAGCATGAGATGTTATGCTGTGGTGGACCTAACATGCTGTTTCTGTTTGTTGTGGTTTAGATAAGAGCCCTTTCGGCCGGTAATGACAACTCCAGGGATGTCGGGTGAAGGAGAGTGGACAATGATGGGGCAACACTGCATGCACCTGAGGGTCAATCCGTCGAGGCCTAGTCCGCGCGGGGACCCCTGTACGGGGTAGTTCTCGGCGCTCGGACAGGGCCACACCAGGAGGAACGTAAGCTCGCTCATGGCTCGGAATAAACCTTACCCCGAAGAAACCGAGCGTCACGGAGATGCAGTATCACGCGAGAATGTGGACAGAGGGGTTGAAGGGGGGGGGGGGGGAAAGCTGTGTGTTGACCAGCATTTAAGCCCACTGTCTTCTCTGAATTTGCGCTAGCACAGCGCGCATAGTTGTAGCCCTTCCGGCACCCTATACCATCCCACCATTCACGCAACACAACGTTTGGCGCGTCAAGCTCCAGCAACTGGCTCTAGCGTCCACTTATTGGTGAATGGCCAACGCCGGCAGTCGAACGCCGTATCGCGGCGGGTGGTCCTGTGAATGGCGGCAGCGTTGGACCGCCGGGCGCGGCGCCTCCGCGCTAAACACGATACCACCATCAGCGGCGACCATCGCCGCCTGGCCCACTCGCGGACGGCACCGTCGGAGCGCCTCGACGACGCGCCACATTTCGCTGCCGATGACGGAGGGCGTCGGTGCGTCCGCCGTTGCAGCGCTGCGCGCCCGCCCGGAGGTCAGCGCTAGATGGCGCTCGGCGGCGCGTAACGCCAGAGGTCACCGTCAGGTGGTGTTCTGTGCGATGGTAGTGGAGGTATCCACTAGGGTATCGCCGCCAGATGGAACTCTCCGTGCCGGTGGTGACTGCTCCAGATGCCGTCACACGACTCTGTTCTGAGGATAATCACCGTGGGCGACCACTTGTTAGATAACGCTCTGTGCTGGAAATAAACGCCAGAGACCATCGTCAGGTCCATGGTCGCATAACGGCTTCGAGCTGCGTATCGAGGGTGCTCTCAAATAAGACCTGGTACAGCAGACTATGACATGCCGGTACCTTGTCGTGGCCGACGTTTCGGAGACCAAGGGCCGCACAGTTTTTGCCGTAGCAGCCACGTCGAGTCGTGACACATTGCTACGAAAGGGAGGAATAATCCAAAAAGTGAGAAATGTGGTGTCGCGAAACACAACCCTCTCACGAAAGGATTTCTGCGGCAACCTCCCCACATGGCTTATACTCGACACATCATGGCTCTATTATGAGACGCCTGCGATGCTGCCGATACACAGAGGCCTGACGTCCCGTCACTGCACTGGCTCTCATTGAGTGTGCCCTGCGTTGGCCGGGTCACGGTGCTGTGGCCGACACGGAGTGGGCGTAAGCTGGGTCACACTGTTGTTGCCGACACGAGGTGGGCGTTAGCCCTGGGCTCGCAGTGATCTCACCAGCCGACAATAAACGAACTGACACCGTCAAACGGCACGCCGAAATCCGCTGTTTATTTTCCATGGCCAAATTGCCGTCGCCGGGAAGTAAGCCAGCTCGTCGTATTAGCTTTGCGTGATGAGACGGAGGTTTTTAGGACAAGCTGTCCAGCGGCTGGGGCCGTCTCGTGTTACTATGCTCTCGAGCAACGGCGGGTCGATGGGCATCGGCGCTGCTTTCAGAGGTCGACCTGGTGAGAACGGACCCCGGGCGCAGATGGGCGGGGCGGACCAAAGGATGATCAATGGTCGGAGATCGGGGAATGGCCGGAGATGGTCCGCGTGGTTGGAGATCGGGGAATGGCCGGAGATGGTCCGGATGGTCTGAGATCAGGGAATGGCCGGAGATGGTCCGGATGGTTGGAGATCGGGAAATGGCCGGAGATGGCCCGGATGGTCGGAGATCGGGGAATGGCCGGAGATGGTCCGGATACCATCGGGACTGATTTGTATTGACTGGTAACAGGACATCGTCAGACAGGGCCAGATGCCGAATCAAATCTTATTGGGGGGCAAGCTCCGAAGTCGGCGTCAGTCAAAAACAAAACAGTGCAACGATAAGGTTTTAGACGTTTTCCGGCGTTTGGGAAGAACTATGACTTTGCTTCCACCCCCTCTGGATCAACCAATGTGATCATCAGTGAACCGGGTGGGACTAAATACGTTGTTCTTCACGAAACACGCTGTCACAGCGGCTAGTTCCACGAAAGAAATTGGTTGATCTTCGTCGGCTTCTCATCTTGGCGTGACTGTCACACACTTAGTTCGCAGTATCGGTCTCTTTGTTCAGGAGAATTAGATGTTGCGGTCCCTGCATGCTATTTCATCCATTTGGTCTGTTTGGTCGAATCATCAATATATCGGCATTGGCCGATCTAGCGGATCTATTTCCTGCTGCATCAGTCTGCTCTGGTAGTTTCCATGAACAGCGCTGTCAACTGTGAATGACGAGATAATCTCCGCCCTCAGCAGTGGTCATCAGCGCTGTTGGTGTTTACCTCTGCAGAGCACCGTGCACGCTCCGCTGTGGGTCAGACGGCGATGAATCATTTAGCTGGGGATTCGAGAGCGTCCCGGCAGTTCCGGCCGCGGCGCTGTGGATGGCGAACGTGCGGCCTCATGGAAGTCAGCTGCACAGGCCGTCCGGCGGCCGCCGCCGGTGGGCTGTGCGGCGCCCAGACCGCCAACAAAGCGGCGGTGGGCCGTCCATCTCTCCTCTCCTGCAGCCTCTGTAAATATTGACCGGCGGCGGCATGATCGGAGTCCTCCTCCCCCACACCCCCTGACGGCGGGGAGGGGGGGGGGGCGGCGGGCACACGACGCCTCCACCCCCCCCCCCCCCCATCCCGGCACCCCACCCCCGATCAGTCGTCATGGCAACAGCTGCAACAGCCGAGACGCGACTTGCAGGCTGCAGAGTCACAGTGACCTGATGTAACGCAGTGGGCGCACACGGCGCCTGACGGACAAATTGGACCCACCCTGCTCCTCCTCATCAGCCGAGCCCTGAGGCCGTGTCCGCCAGCTGTCAGGACAATGACAACTAACGATTACACCAGCCGCCCGGCTCATCCGCAGCCTGTCGCAAGCTTTGTCGGTCGCTGAAAGAAGGACTCGATGTCATATCAGAGGATGCCGGTGGTGCTTTTGCAAGCAATCAGAGACATGTTGGCAGCAGTAGAAACATTTTATCTCCAAAGGAATTGAACATTTTGCCATAAAACAGAGTTAGTTGTATAAATTTGTGAACCAATGCTGTAGAACACCAATGGCAGCAACACTTTTCCTTGTGGAAATGGCTTCATTCACACGTAATAGCATTGCACAATGTGCGGTAATACAGCCTCGTACTTTCTGCAGAGTCAGCTGACTCACAGCTGCACATCTCTAATGTCAAATGCGGTAATGCAACCTCGTACTTCCTGCAGAACTGGCTAGTGCACAGCTGCCCATCTCTACTATGTTTATGCATGTATATCATGAATAGCACCCAACGTATAGAAATCAGGACGTGATTTGGGCTATTGTATTTCTAAAAGCTTCTGTTATAATGTGATACTTTTTTGACGCGCAGAATAAGTAGTTTGCTCTTTGATGAAAGATGAAGTGAAGTGTTTCGTAGCATTGGACAAAAAACCTATACTTGAGACTCGGTTTCTTCGACAGACATTGCAAATTGCTTACGTTCCGATGCTAACAATTGCCAACTCAGTGAACCTCATGAGCATCGGCGTAACTCTTATAGGGCTCGGACCTATTTGCAGGTGGAGGAAAATCACAGGACCGCGTCCTTTTTGAGGACAGAAAACCTGTGCAATCTCCTTAAACAGTTGGCCTGCAGGCAACAACTAGCTACTTATACGGAGTAAACGGTGAATGTTACTTGATGTTATGGTATGCGTGAGCGTGTAAGAAGTAACTGCGATCGCAAAACGAAGGTTTGACACACCTAACTGGACCAGGGCTTTCCACCGAGGAGCCGTTTGATATGCGCATTCCGGTACTTCCCTGTCACTTTCTGGCTGTGCCACGACGACGGACGCCATTTTCTTACTTGCCCGCACCGACGGCCCATGGAAGCCCGCACCCAGTTGATTCACACTGGAAACCGCGTGGGTGTCCTTTCTAGATTGATAAGCTCCCCTGGTATGCTCCCCTGTTTTTCTAGATTGATAAGCTCCGCTGGTATTCTCTCCTATTTTTTGCTAGATTGATAAGCTCTCCTGGTGTGCTCTCCTATTTTTTTCTAGATTGATAATCTCCCCTGGTGTGCTTTCCTATGTTTTGCTAGATTGATAGGCTCTCCTGGTGTGCTCTCCTATTGTTTCTAGATTGATAAGCTCCCCTTGTATGCTTTCCTATTTTTTCTAGATTGATAAGCTCTCCTGGTGTGCTCTCCTATTTTTTCTAGATCGATAAGCTAGATTGATAAGTCCTCCTGGTGTGCTCTCCTATTTTTGGAGTTTCGGTGGCGCTCATACCGCCCTCGTACACGCCGTAGTAGTACGTAGACTGATCCGTACCACCTCGGTACGTTTCACTGGTGTTTATTCCGTCTTGGTATGTTTCACTGATGCCCACACCATCCCATATGCTCCGCTGGTGTTTATTCTAAATCAGCATGTTCCGCCGCAGTTTTGGTATGTGTCCACAGCATATTAGTAAATACGACTGGTGCGCATACCGCTTAATGATCGCGGAGCTCGACGCAAGACAGGCGTCTGTGCTATAAAGCGGGGGTCCCTGCTAAATAGGAATATGTTCAAAGTCGTACTGTGAGCACGGCTATTACTGTAGCAATATAAAATTTGGCTATGGGAAATCTCTGGGTGTTGCAGCCGCTTTTTGCACAATGCATGAGCCCGATCACACCCACTTTGTCGGCAGCGTGCACACGTCTGGCACGTGCGCCGATCTTTTGAGTGGCACATCTGGGTGCAGGTCAGTGGTCACCTGGTGCGTCGTGCGCTTCGGGGCGAAGTCGCATGCTGTATGCCAGCCCCCTCCCCCTGATGCACTTTATTTTTAGTGATGCCTCAAACGTTCACAACAGGACGTAGTTGGAGCACATGGGGGATGTTTTCATGTGGCACATGCGGCACTTTGCCTCTTCGAAGAACTCGCGAGTTTATCTAAGCTCAATTAGCTTTGGTCAAGTCTGGCCAGAACAGCTCATGTATGTCGGGTTATAGCTCACCCAAACAGGTGATGGGTGCATTTCTTACACGCTTCTCATGGCTCATGTTGTCCTCAACACAGCACTAGCTCGGCACGGTAACTGGATATAACTGGATGTGTCACACCCCGGGAGGAATGGCGTGTCCTACCATAGCTTTACGGGGAGCAGCCTCTCCGCTCTGTTACACTTCAGCTAGGCAGTGTCCACCAGATGCAACGTAGCGTCCAAGGTTTTCTGGTACGTAACTCCCGTGATATCTTAAATCGGTTTCGACTTTCAGAATGATATCGCAATCAATTCGAGCTGACATGCGAAATTTTTCTGGTACGGGTTTTTGGGCGATGTTTTGTTTCAGGGTAACTTGGACCCTCGCTTGCCTTCTCACACCTGCGGCACTGAGCCGCGCTTGCTGTCAAGATATTTCTCGCGTACACCGTCGAGATTACAAACCTCGCATCCAGGGTTTGCTGTGTCGCCCCTCGTTTTCCAGCTGCAGTTCAACCCAGCTGCCGCTATCCTTTGATGCTTATTTCGGCTATTTTGGAGTGATTTCCAACGAGAGGAACATCGTCACGACTCTTGGGAATTGCCTGTGTTCTGTAAACAGTCGCTTGCGGGATCCTGAAGGGTTTACAGTGGCTCCCAATGAATGATCGCAAGTCTCGCGACAATCTTACGGGCGCCTTACCTGGATATTGTCTTTATGCTGCCAGGGCAACTCAATACTTCAATGACTCCGAATAAGGCGTTGACTGCAAACGGAACTCGGTTCTTGAATTCGTTTGCATGATTTCGAAGCTAAACATGGGCAGAATTGTCATGCCAATTGCCGGTAGTGACATACGCGATGTTCAAGAAATACACATGAAGTGTGTCATTTCCCAGTGCCCATCCGTTAGGAACACACCACGCTGGTACGTAGCACACGTACCACAATGACTCGGCGCCGGCTCGCTCGGTGCCGTTCATATTGGGCTGGTGTTCTCGGCACCGGCTCGCTCGGTGCCGTTCATATTGGGCTGGTGTTCGCATTCGACAGCCGGTCATTTTTGGCAAGTCTTGCTGGTTTCACGTCGGTGGTCTTCACCTACTTTTTCAGAGCCACGGTCCACGCCCTCTGGAATGTTTTTTTCATATTCAGTGCATGCACATATACAGTACAGCGTATGCTGTATATGTGTGTGCCCAGCGGCCTTTGCGTCCTGTCTCCCTTAACTTAGTTCTCGTTTGCACGCGGCGAGCTTAACAGAAGGTTGCCAGGTGATATCACCCTCCATCACCCCCTTTCTAGGGCGTTATGGTCGTTCAATCCCCATTAACACTTTTCGGGAGCTGCGGTCGGTCCGGTAATTGCTGTCGCATCCGCTCGCTTGGTGTGTGGTTAGTCAGCTTGTCGTAATCCTGTGTCTCCTGTTGTGATTGTCATGATGATGGTGGTGGAGGTGACCATCGGCGATCTGGTGGTGGGGTTAGCCAGTGACGGTCTGGTGGTGTGGCTAACCCACGGTCGGGAGGTGGGCGGGGGATCAGTCGGCCCCGGTGCCACGCTCTCTGTTGTGGGTGCCCCGCTGTCGGTAGGTGTGGGCGGGGAGGGGGATCAGTCGGTCTCGATGCCGCGCCCCCTGCCGCTGATGACGGCCGCCGAGCGGCTTCGGTGCCGGCCGCTGCCATGTCAGTCAGCCCCGACCCTCCGCCGCGGACGGTCGCGGGGGTGCCGGCTCCTAGTTGGCCCGTGCCCCGCTCGTCGGTCCCCGGCGTCGCTCACAGGCGGACCTCAGGTCACGACCTGTCACCATGCAGCTGACCTGGCTGCTGCTGCTGGTCGGCCTCGGTGGCCTGCGGGCCCAGGCCCCGCTGGAGCGTGAGTGACGCACTGCCGGACGCTTCGGCCGCCGGCCTCAGGCAGAGGCAGGCGTCGCCGGCAGCTCCTCTATCAGTGACACACACTGGCGCTGTCAACCGTCACTTTTTCACAGCCTGCACCAGTGTCTGTTACGCGTCGTTGACGCTTGCTATGCTCTCGTTTTTAGGTACGTCATTACCAATGGGCGTGTCGATTGTGAGCATGAGAGGTGTGACTGGGAGGCGCCTTTGTTTTTCAATTCTCTACTGTATGAGCATCATCATGTGGCGGTCTGAAGCGCAGCAATGTTAAGCTATTTTTAGACGCACATAACCGCCCTGGCCGCTGGCGTCGCAAACATCTCCTACTGTTTGTAGCAAGGAAGGGGGAACATCAGCCCGGTAGCCCACCTCAAATCCACGAATCGGTGTAGGGCTGCAGCAGAAGGCTCCTCCAGCTGGCCAATGATAACCTCGTTCCGACACTCAGCAGTTATTAGCAGAAGCAGCTCTCACATTACGCCCTGTTGGCAGCTTTCAATGGTTATATGTGATGTCGGCAGAATGTCCGACGACAACCGACAGACTACAAACATAGCTCTTTGCCACGCCTTGAGCACTTTTGTGCGCTGTTCAATGTCCATGATTAGCGACTGCGTGCTGCCATCTGAGAACATACGTTAACGTCAAACGAACGTGGCTTATTATCGCGCATATGACGTGAGTCTTTCATTTTGTTTCTCAAGACGATCATACTTTAGACCCATGGGCAGCGAGGGCACGATGCTTGTGTGGACCTGTCGGTATGTGTAGATTTTTGACGCTGAATGTTTTCACGCAGAGTAAGCACAATTTTGTAGAACCTGTCCCTAAATATAAAGCTTTTACGGCACGGTGTCGCGCGACACTAAACATTTCAGTTTCGTAATGAATGGCGGTAAGCGATTCATGACGTGTACCGCAATGAAAGGCCGCTGCAAACGACCGTGCAGCTCATTGCAGCGGTCGTTGGACGCGGCGGTGGTGCGTGCCGCGTGGCGCCGGCGCGAGAGCCGGCGCCGTGTCCGGCGCGTGTCCCTGCAGCCGACGTGTGTCCGTGCCCGCCGCGGGTGTCCAGTTGCCGCCATTGTAATCGGAGTCCCGTCAGGGTCATTGTATTCTCCTGTCCAGGCGCCGTCAGTGATGTCTAGCACGCCGGCAGCCGGCGGCGCCGCCGGCCCTGCCACCGGAAGCCGTCAGTGGGCGCCGGCGCTCCTCCCGCTCCGTCTCACTCACCGGTGTCAGATTAGGAGCGCTGCCAGTCGGGGATCGCTGTCAAGGTGCAGCGCGAGGCCCATTTGACTACCTGCTGCCCGCAGCATGATCACTCAACACGGAGCGTGTGATGACCGCGAATCGAGCAGGCTATGGGGATCATGTGGCTCGTGTTCTTAAAAAGCGAATTGTCCAGGAACACCGCCTGGAGATGTGGTATTCGGATGGTGACACCCACCCTCAGGTCACCTGGCGTCACGCCGGCTCCTGCCATGTTCAGGAAGTCACGTGCGCGACTCCTTTCATGTTCAGATAGTGCGGTACACCAGGCTGGTCGGCACACGGTTGCCGGGGGCTCGGCTGGCTGCCGGCCAGCCTCAGCGCCCGTCTTTCCTTTCGTCCTGACCGCAGCCACAGCCATGTGGGGCGTCACCTGCACGGGCGCAATTGGGCGGCCAGGACCTACATACACACCTCGTCCGGGCCTGCAGGATCGCTGGCGCTAAATTCCTCGCCATGCGTGCGTGCGAGCCCATGAGTCATCCGGCTCGGCCAGTAGCGGTCAGATTACAGCCCCGGGCGGCGGGCGCTCGAGTCGGCGGGCGTCGATCGAGCATGTGATCCAACCAGCAGGCTGGCGACTGACCCCGTCTGAGTCGGCGCCGCCCAGTCACCGGACACCCGGCCACAAGCGGCGCCTCCTTCCGACACCTGACCACGGAGGTCACCAACTCAGCGGACGGTGAATACCCTCCTGGTGGGCTGCAGGCCGCTCAGACTGAGCTCAGACTGAGGCGGGCTCTGAGCCCTGCTCAGACTGAGCGTCCGATGCCACGCCTCGCTCTGACTTTGTGTGCTGAGTGTTCGTAGTTTACTTTCCGATGGCACGAGCGAACAACGCCACGCCTCGCTCTGACTTTTTGTTCGGAGTGCTCGTATTTTACTTTCCGATGGCACGAGCGAACGACGCCACGTCTCGGTCTGACTTTTTGCTCGGAGTGCTCGCATTTTACATTCCGATGGCACGAGCAAACGACGCTCAGTCGTGGGCGGTGCGAGCTCGTCTCTGGCATGGCTTGTCTCTCCTGACGGAACTACCTCACTTGGATGAACTTTAACGCTCCGGAGCTTCCAAAGCCTCGTCTTTGCGCCTGTCATTTGTCTCTGAGATTTTCCCACCGGCCTGGCGACAGTGACAACACGCGACGAGCTCATTTGCACGGGACCTAGTAGGCCGGTCTCGTTATCTATGAGCTCGCATTCCTGGACGGCGTGCCGCCTGGACTCGTCTGTGCGTCGCTATTCCTCTGGTCACTAGCATCGCGAGCCCTCATATCGCCAGGCCTATCTGCACCCAGGTTACTTGCGTGCCAAGCTCACAGCATGCACAAGCTGACTGAATGGCCGGCGGCCTGCAGCATCTCGCCGCCTGGCGCGGCGCGCAATTTCACATTCTCATCGGACGAGTGGGCGTGGAGAGGTTCGGCGGTGCAAGTCACCCCTCCATTGTCGCTGTCCCTCAGCCAAATTGACTGGGTTTGCACTGAGAAGGACCTTGGCCGGCGGCGGACTTGTACCAATGCGTGGTGGGCGGGCAAACACCGAACCGAAGCGGTATCGCCACATATCATGGCGTTTATGCGGCGTATGTTGACGCAGCCCAAGTGCTGGCTGTTCCGCACTTTTCAGAGCCGTGGCGTGACAGGAAGTGTCCTTATGGCATGGACAGATGGGAGCACAGACTTGTGCCCGGCCCAACAATCCATACCCGCTGCGGCTGGGTTTGTGGGGCAGCCCGCGTGCCTCCGTCCTGGCACGTGAGGAACGTTCTGCCCGGATATGGAAACCCGCTCAAAGTCCCGATGAACTCTCCCACCCAGTGACCCGCCCACCCGCCCTGACAAAAAATCGCCGAAGGGGGTACTACGGAAAATGTATAAAACAATAGCTGCGGGCAGCGGAACTCTCGCTTCATTACACTTGGACCACAACGCCAGTCGTGTTAGCTGTAGCTTTAGTTGAGCAGTTACTTTCATCATGACGTACATTTAAGCGTTGTTTTGTAGGGGGCTTTTATGAGTGAGGTCGCAGATCGAGTGAGCATTACTGTCACAATTTGATAAATTTAATCGATTTGGTCAACAATTCTGTGACTTTACTGGCCGGGCCCGGCCTGGCCAGTCACGCTTTTGAAGAGCTGACACTTTTGCAATCACTAACCGCACTACCAAGAGAGTTTCAGCAACAAGAAGCACAATCCTTGAACGTTGTGGTGCAGTATTCTTTTAGAAATGTCAGTGCTGTGCTGCTTGATCAGGCAGGGCATCTCCGCAGCGTTACAACGTCACCACCATTTCACTTCCCCATTCGATTGGCACGATAAACATGTAATTTTCAAATCGCGAAAGGTCTGAGAGCAGGTGGTCGGAAACAGAACCAGGTTTGGACAGCCAGGCGTCGCATCAGCAGGGGGCTAGCTAATATTGCCCGGGAAGAAAACGGAAAATCAACGTGGCGAAAGTGTGTATGCAGGCGAACGTTACGTCTACAAATCATAGGGCGATTTTTACATACTTGGCCCATACGTATACGAGCAGTACACCTGGAACTCGAAAATGTCGCCTTTTCTGAAGTCGGCCGTGTATACAATGCAGTGTCTCCTGAACTGAGACAGATCGAGCCGTGACAGCCACACATACTTGGGTGAAAAGCCCAGTTATTGTGACTGTTATCGGCTCAATTTTGCATTTTTTCAGCACTATCGGCCTGGTCACAAAAAAACGTACACTTATCAAGTTCTTTCGCCTCATCGACTTGGATTATCCGGTTAGCCAGGCACGAAGCCAGCCAATGCTCCAAACACAGACAGCTAATGCTGCACGAGCGCCCAACACCAGTGCCCCTCCGCCTGCTTAACACATGCAGGTGGGACATTCCATTGCATTGATAAGTCCCATCGGTGTGTGTTTCCGCCGGCGATGGGCTCCATTCGCTCACGTTCAGGCATTATCCGCATGCAAATTCGTTGCCAGCGTGCAGCTATCCACATGCAAGCACATATTGTCAGTTGTGTCTAGTGTTGTTATATTGCCTGTTGTTGCATCCAGACATCCATGTTCTGTTCCCAAACGGGTTTCTTGCGTGCACAATCGGCTTCATCATTCATGAAAAGACCGGACCCAACACTTTCTGGGCGACGTGGCAGCACGCCCAGCCATGTCCCATTCACACCAGCCAGCTGATACGGCGGATTCCTTAACTTAATAATGTTCAGGCAGGCGGATGCGAGTCTCGATGGCCAATATCAGCGGGGTACAGTCTCGTCCGCAATGCCCAGGCAGTAGGACAGCCCTCCAGCATTGCGCAAACGGTAGAGTACATTCCCCAACTATTTCTGGGCGCTGTTGCGATCCTGTTACCGCCAGCGACTCAAGTCCGGTGCCGCCGAGCTGTAGCTGGGAGGCCCGCCGGGCTTTGGATGGGAGGCTTGCCGAGCTGTGGCTGGGCGGTCTGCTGGGCTGTGGCTGGGAGGCCTGCCGGGCTGTGGCTGGGAGGCCTGCCGGGCTGTGGCTGGGTAGCCTGCCGGGCTGTGGCTGGGAGGCCTCGGGCTGTGGCTGGGAGGCCTGCCGCGCTGTGGCTGGGAGGCCTGCCGGGCTATGGCTGTGAGGCCTGCCGGGATGCTGGGAAGTACTATCCGCCGGCACGTCGACGATACCAAGCCGTGCTGTGTCCCATGCTGCTTTCCAGCCCGAAGCCATCGAATGCCGATCGGTTTCTGCTGTTGCCGAGCCATGGCCGTCGCCGTGTGCCGTCTGACTCTGTCTGCCGTGTTGTGGCTGTTACCTGCCGGACTGTGTCCCGTGCCGGCCGTTACGCCGTGGTCGCCGTGACCGGCAGCGCCGGCGCGGGCCGTAACGGCGGAGCGACGGCCGCGCCGCCCGCCCAGTCAGCGGCTGTGCCAACACAGCCGCTGACAGATCACGCTTCGGGGGCAAACATGACCGCCGGGCAGGCGCGCCGCCGCGCCGCCGCGCCGCCGCTCGTCGCCGTCGGCTCAACGAGGTCTGATTGAGTGAGCAACGCTGACCAGATCTGTGGGCCGCCGGCCGCGGGGCCGGCTCGCTCCACGTCTCCATGGCTGCATCGAGGAGAGCTCAGCACGAATTAAACGTCCGCTCCGGCTGTGTTTTTCCGCCGCTCGCCCTGCGTGGCATCTGCAGGAGGACTAAATTGGATCATTGGACGGCGGCAGTGCGATGGCACTGCCGGCCGTCGATTTCCCAGCGGGTGGCCGATGTTGTTCAGTGTTGCGATCTCGGCCCGCCGGCGCTTGTTGGCCACTGGGCCGAGCCGGCGGCCCCACAGCCGGCACTGAATGCCTGGCCGCTCAGTCTGCAGCGCGATCCACCTTGATGCTATTTTCTATGCGCCGAAGGTTTTGCGTCAAATCGTCGGCCCGCCGCCCAGATAGCGGTAACTGCCGACTGGGGCGATGTTGAATGGGCTGGGATATAGCAGAAGATGGCCAGCCACGCCATAAATCTCCCCTCTCCGCCGCTTTATACAGATCGCTGGTCTAATGGATTGGTGTTGTGCGGAGGGGCTGCGGCGGCCGGCCGGCCGGAGACGGCCCGGTCGGCACGGACGTGATGGAGACGTCTGTTGTCTCCACCACCGAGGCTGCCGAAACTCCCGTCTAGGAGACGGACCCGCTCCCCCTAGTGTGATGGAGGCGTCCATTGCCTCCACCGCGGCGGTTGTGGAAATCTTCATCAAGGCAATGGACACACTTTCCCAAGCGCGGTGGACAGGTCTGTTGTCTCTCCCACCACGGCTCTGAGATGTCTGGCTGGGAGGATAGGCTTCAGTACTGTGATACCCGGCCCTTCCATGGCGATGATGACGTCCTCATACGTTTTCTTGAGCGACGGCTATCACGGTTAAAATCAAATTACCTTGTAGGCCTTCTGTGGCGCAAGACCCTGATCTTGCCGCTTGGTTGTAACCTGGTTTCGCCACTGAATTGGTTTGCATTGCGTAGTAACGATAGTGTAATGAATAAATCAGGTTGCGGAATAAAGGACCTTTGCACCACCCAGCTCATGCTATCTTGTTTTTCTGCGGGATGACCACGCGCAGTCCGTCCCACGCACAGCCTATCACATCCCGTGAAGGCTTACGCTGTGCTTTGTCAGGATGTGCCCTTGAGTGCAACCACTTCTCCTATCCAAAGGAGAAACACAATCGTCTTCAGTGCGGCTGAACTCCACAGCGACTGTCACTTTCCCCCTGGAAAACCTCTGTGCACCCCTCCATTGGCTTTGCCGCGTGAGGTTAAACTCCCGTGCCGTGTCTAAAGCAGCCCTCTAATGACAAACAAAAGTGAAAGATAGCTATTCCGCCCGATTCGTGAGGTGCTGGTCGGTTTCTTGACCACGTTTGGCTTCAGTTCTGATGATGTGCCGGCATCAAATCTTTTTATTGAGCCAGCCACCGCCTCCTTCCTCCAGATCTGACAAATGGTCGTCGGAGTTTGGAAAAAAGAACAGTTATGGTGATTTCCTTGAGTCATCGTCACTAGAATTCGCTCAACTTTTGCATGGCGGCTGATTTGCATGCCAAATGTTTAAATTCTTCCACCACTAAAGAACGGAGCATGCACATCTTGCAAGGAGTGTTATTATCAGTAGCTCCGTGCTTTGTCCTCCTTCCCTTTGGCGGTGCACAATGAGTTGTGGAGTGAGAATAGATGCCAATGTGCTGCAACATGCACATATGTCACACGCCCTCTCAGCAATAATATGCAGCAACACTTGTGGATTGTGAGTGCAAATATGACATCCGGTTGGCTCATGTTTGCAATAACGACCGCTGTAAGCTCCGCCGCCAGTGCTGAAGGTTCAAAAGAACTGATGCATACACACAGTAGGCCGCCAACACAAACTAAGCGCGTCATCTCAAAATTGCTGGGGGATTTACCACCCCTCAGTCCCACGACTCGGCCATCACCGCATCCGTCCTGATGTCCCGTAGCTAAGCAGTTTTCTGCGGCAGAGGAGACAGAAGAAGCCTTCGGTTTCCTGGGACGTTCCGTGGGGGTGTTTCAGCGCTGCTGACTCTTTGGTGACCACCCGTGCTGTGTTCTAGCCAACCCAAAATGTGTGGAGCGTGCCGAGTTCTCGTGCGCCGACTCGGAGCTCTGCCTCCCCATGTCGCAGCGATGCGACGGCTTTGAGGACTGTCCGCGCGCCGACGACGAGCGGGACTGTCGTAAGTGGCCGACGACGGTCGGGACTGTCGCAAGCGGCCGATGACAGTTGGGGCTGTCGTAAGGGGCCGACGACGGACGGGACTGTTGCAAGTAGCCGACGACGGGTGGGACAGTCGCTGACGACGGACGGGACTGTCGTAAGTGGCCGACGACAGGTGGGACTGTCGTAAATGGCTGACGACGGGCGGGACTGTTGCAAGTGGCCGACGACGGGTGGGACTGTCGTAAGTGGCTGATGACGGGCCGGACTGTCGTAAGTTACCGACGACGGGCGGGACTGTTGTACGTGGCCGACAACGGGTGGGGCTGTCGTAGATGGTCGCCGACGCACGTGACTGTCGCAAGTGATCAACGGCGAACGGAACTGTCGTACGTGGCCGACGACTAGCAGGACTGTCGTAACTGGCTGATGACGAGCGAGTCCGTCGTAAGCGACTGGCCGTGAAGGTGCCTCCTTCAGAGGGCAGGCTGTGATGACGAACTTGGCCGCCGGACCAGAGATGTTGTCGTGCGTCACCAAAGAGGAGCCTTGCTATAATGATGGGTTTCGCCAAGCTTGACTGCCCCTGGTGATTATTTGGGCGTGACTGCAAGGAGTGACAGATAATGACGTGACTACTGTAAGTCACCAATGTCGAACGTCGTAAGTGACTGATGACGAGCTTGACTGACGTGAGTGGCTACAGGCTCTCGTGAGTCTGACGAACGTCGCCGCCTGGTTTCCTATGT
Organism: Pollicipes pollicipes; assembly: GCF_011947565.3. Lineage (NCBI taxonomy): Eukaryota > Metazoa > Arthropoda > Thecostraca > Pollicipedomorpha > Pollicipedidae > Pollicipes > Pollicipes pollicipes. Next base: position 42,252,244 of record NW_023596461.1, read on the forward strand.
ATTCAGGTATCGTGATGTCTGCTCTCGGTATAAAGTCATCATGCAGTCGCCCTCTTATTTTCAAGAACCATCTTTTCAAGATGGTACTTATATATCATGACATATCATATCATATATTATAACATCATATCACGATATCTGTGCAAGTTTGCTGAGACAGTGCTGCGCACGTTGCTTGCTACCTGCCAACATTCTGTCCTGAGGGTGGGAGGGGGGTGGGAGAGGGGGGGGCGTGTTAGGTCGACTGTCTAGTCGAGTCGACCCATGTGTCGAGTCCACGAGGTCTGTGGGGCCGCAGGACCGCGAGGCCTGTGGGACCGCAGGACCGCGAGACCTGTTGAACCGACACGTCGCGCCCGCAAGTCCCACTGGCCCACATGTTACGTCCAGAGGGCCTGTCGGGCCCGCGCCTAATCGGCCCGCCCGCCGACAGTGTGTCGGGCCGACCAGTGGCAGTGCAACGAGGGCCTCTGTATCGACAGTAGCCTCAAGTGCAACGGTGTGGCCGACTGTCCCGCCGGGGATGACTCGGATGAGAGCCCGAGGCAATGTCAGCGTGCCCGTGAGTGGTCCAGCCCGGCCCGGCGCCGCCGCCAGTCGTAGAGAGCGAGCAAGGCTTTCGCACCTCCCGGAGCCCTCCCCCGCCCGCCGTGTCGGCCGGCCGGCTGGCAACGCCACGCGGCGGCAGTAGCTAGCTGTAGTTCGTCTGCACCCACCGCTGAGCACCGACGGCCAGGTGTGGCACAACCGCACCCTGACCACCAGCTGAGCATCACCGCACCTGCACTGCCCATCAGCCGAGCACCAGCTTACCCGCCTTGGCACCAGGTGGACGACGGTGGTCCAGTATAGATCACCTGCGCCATCCATCGGGAGAGCACTAGTAGTCAGGCACACCGGCGGCGCTCGTCGGCCTGGCCGGCACCATTTGGCCAGACTTGCACTTGAACGCGAGTGTAGCAGTAAATCGCCATGCGGCGCCACCAGCTATGCAGCTTCATTGTCAGCGCAGCCGTCCACCCCAGCGCCGCGCGTCGGCTCTGTGTCCGCGCTGTCAATGCTAGCTCGACAGCACGACGCGGTACAGTTGACCGGACTGAAGCGACGGCTTCCGGCGCTTCGCAGTCGGCTTTACAGGGCTGCAATTAAAGACGGTGTCTGTAGAACAGTTCTGTCATTTTTGGCGGGTTCTGCATTTTCCAGTGGCACTTGGAGATCATTTGTGTGCTGGCCGCTGCAGCCAATTCCGTTCTCTTGTGGCATTTCCTTTTCCGTGTGGCTTATGGGCTGATTTCGAGTACGTCCTCCGGTGATTGTGTTTCCTTTTCGTCTTTTCTCACGCACTATGTATATATATATATATATATATATATATATATATATATATATATATATATATATATATATATATATATATATATATATATATATGTATATATACCTGTTCCACACCCTCCTCTCTTCCTCTCCTTGCTCAGTCTGGCTCGGAAATTATGAACTTATGCGCATGTCCACTCATATGTCATAGGGGTCTTTATATTACCGCCTCTTTTCTATGCCTGCTTCCCTGCGCAAGTAGTTAATGGCGTTTGAAGCGGCAATCATTAAATGCATACAACGGCCAGCACAACTACGTCAATTAATGACAATGTCCTGCATGGTGTAACTCCGTGAGATCACATGTATGTTAAGAGTGCCCTGGTAGGTGTGGTACCTCCAACAATTATTTGCCCGCATCGTATAGGGTCGTTTGAAAAGCACAATCGTCCTTCCTAACCACGCGTTGTTCACATAAGATTGTGTCGCAAAAGCTTAAGTAATGCGCCGTAGAAAAAAGGTTTTTGCGCGCGGTTTCTTTTTTTAGTTGCTGAGGGTTCTCTGAATCAGATGGCCATGAAGAATCAAAATGCGCACCAAATCTAGACAGACTAGAACAGGTTTTTACTAACTTGGGAAAGTTCATGTTGACCTGAGCAGGTTCAGGCCGATGTGAGTAAGTCCCAACCGACTTGACCAAGTTCACACTAATCTGAGCTGCTCGAGACGGACTGGGACGGCTTCAGACTAACTTGAATCGGTGCAGACTGACCTCGACGAATTTAACCCAGCCTGACGTGAGCCAGACCGGACTGATGTGAGCCAGATCGGACTGAGACCCGGACAGGCTCAGACTGCCGTGAGCAGGACCAGCTCCAGACTGAACAGAGCTGATCTACATTGGCCTGAGTCGGCCCAGAGCTCAGACGGACGCGGGAGAGTCCGGCACTCCCCACCGTCTGCTTCAGGGGTCCGGGTCGTACCATGTCGCGTTGGCAGCGGTGTATGCTCGGAGTACGTTCTCCAGCCCGACAGCGGTCGTGGTCACATGCATACGCTTCCGACCGGCCGCCATTCCCGGCTGCTGTCGGAAGCTGGTCTGCGTTTAGTTGAACGCCGCTCCAAGCGGCGGCGTGATCTCTGATGGCTGTCGGCGGCTGGCGGCGCTGACCGACGTCTGATGTCTGGCGTGTGATGTCTGGCCCGCGCTGTCTAACGCCGCACTCCTCTGCTCCCGAAGCCTGCTCTCCACTGCAGCTGCGCTGCTCGGACGGCAGCTGTGTCGACCTGCGCCGCAAGTGTGACGGCTACAGGGATTGCCCCGGCGGCTTCGACGAGCAGGACTGCGGTAAGTGTGCGCTGGACTGGCCGCCGACGCCGCCGGCACTGTTGGCAGCGGCCGCGGGACTGACGCCGATCTACGGGGCTGTCCGTCGAGACCAGGGGGCTGCCCGTCGACGCCGCCGGCACTGCTGGCAGAGGCCGCTGGACCGACGCTGACCTACGGGGCTGTCGGTCGAGACTGCTGGACTGCCCGCCGACCCCACGGGGAATAACCGCCAACTCCATGGGAACTTGAAGACTGTAGAAAGTGAAAAGAAATCACAGACAGTATATCTTTGCGGGCCATGCGTAGTGTTGGGAAAAAGTGGGGACAGTGCCAAGCGTTTACGGGGCCTAAATTGACTACAAACAGCCTTCTCCCGGGAAGTCAGAGGGTCCCAGCTGCAATACTTAGTTCAATAACGAAAATGCAAGAGTTCCAAGTGGGTGTCAGGCGTTTTTTTTGTGTGTTTAAAATGTTGCCCCGCAAAGCTTCCGTAAAGCTATCATGATCTGAAATAGGAGCATCCGCTGGATCGTCCCTCGACCTTAGCAGGGTCGGTCTATCAAATCCATGGATAACCCTGATTCGCCAATCTATCCAATCTGTGAAGAGATCTGCTTGCACAGATTAACTCGGGTCAAGTAGCGCCGACCAGGGTCTGCGGCTTGTTCCTCGAACCGACCGCACGTACATAAGCTGGTAGCGGATAACAAACCCATCACACATTAACGGGCCTGCAGACAGATCGTTCGTGTCTCGCAATACTACGCCCTGCTGCCGTGGGCCGCTGTGTGTAGGCGTCGCGGCGTGGTTAGCGCGACTGACGCAGCTGCCAATGTTTGACCCCGTCGTCACAGTCGGCACGCTGACACATCGTGCCCTAGCACTGTGCACCGGGTCACGGCGTGTCAGCTCGCCTCCGTCTCTTGCCTGGGGCGGTGCTGTGGTGGAAGCACTGCTACGACGCGCGAGCCTGCTTCGGTGGCGCCGCTGAGTGGTCGACCACCATGAAGGGGTGCTCCGGCTGCGGTGCCGTCTACGGGCCTGCTCTTGCCCGTTGCTGTGGCGGGCGGGCCATGTTGACGACCTTGGCTGGGCGTCGGGCTCATGCCGAGGAGTGTTTGACGCTGCCGTGCTGCTGGTCTGCGCGTGGGTGGGGCTGGTGCCGAGGAGCGTTTGACGCGCTGCTGTGCTTCTTGGCCGCGCGTGGGTGGGGGCTGATTGCGGTGCTGCCGCTGTGTACTGCCGCTATGTGCTGTTGCTGTGGCGGCGGTGTCACACGGCTGCGGTGAGCGCTCTTGCGGCGTGGCTGCTGTGGCGGCGTACAGTCGCGGAAGTTTTACCGAGCTCGGGTGAAGGGTTGCTGTCGCTGTGCTTCCGCGGCAATGCTGCTGTGCGCCACCGCTGTGGCGGCGCCCCTGTGTAATGCTGTTGTGAGGGCGCCGTGTCGCGCCGGCTGACGGCCCTACCGCCGCAGACTGCGGTGCGGACCAGTGGCGCTGCCGCTCGGGAGCCTGTCTGCCAGCCGAGCGTCGCTGCGACGGCAGCGCAGACTGCGCCGACAGTTCAGACGAGCAGGACTGCAGTACGCCTCCCCTCTCCCTAACACAGCCCGCAGACGGGTCGCTGCGCCATGCCCGGGCCTCGCTGACTCGTCGCCGTTCAGGCCACTCTGGGGCGCCTGGCTTGGCTGTCGCGTCGCCGTTCAGGCCACTCTGGGGTGCCTGGCTTGGCTGACGTGTCGCCGTTCAGGCCACTCTGGGGCGCCTGGCTTGGCTGACGCGTCGCCGTTCAGGCCACTCTAGGGCGCCTGGCTTGGCTGTCGAGTCGCCTCTGCCGCGCTGCTTTGCCCCGCGCTGCCTTGACGCGCCTCAGCTGCTTTGACGCGTGCCTCCTCGCGGCTAATCGGCGCGCCGCAGAGTCTGACACACGCAGCCTTTGTCCGTAGTCGGCAATTTACCAGAGAGAAGGACTGGGAGAATCAGTGCACCCTGTAGCCAAAGTGTAGGGCATTTGACATTTTCATGACATAGTTTTAATCGGCGTCGCCGATATGAACATTTTGCCCCTCTCAGACATGTTTTTAAGAAGTGTAATTTTTCCTGTTCATTTTAGTGAGGGCTCACTGGTCCGACTGGTTCCACCGATGCTTGTCTGATATTACACTATAACCCTTCTGTTGTCTTACGTAGCTAACGCAGAAAACGCACGCAGTCGTTTGCTTGCGTATTACGTTATGCGAGTGATTTGTCGCTAACACGATGAGGCCGTCGCATTCGGGAAAAGCCGCACCGTCCGTGGTATGTGAGCACTGACCCGCGTCCACTTGCTGCATGACACGTGTGGCGTTTGGTGAGAGGCATGTGGTTACACATGACTCCGAGGGGCTCTGAGATTTGCTATTTTCAAATTAGCAGCTATGGTCTCTTTTTCATACATGGCAGGCTGTATTGTGTTTGTTCGCGTGATTATCATTACCGGGAGCGGCGGTCGGTCGCAACAGTCGCGTTAACACGCGCGCGGGTGAGGGTCAAATTACACCGCTGAATGTTTTTCCAAAATGGCTTCTGAACGGCGCAGCGAAGCCGCGCCAAATTTTGCGCAGCTGCGGCCAATTAAATAGCCGATATTCTTGCTTCACAAATTTAGATGCACCTTGTAAGATAGCTGGCCTATGGCAAGTCAAAGCAAAGCCATGGTTTCAGCGAAGGCAATTTCTAAAGAATCGTTCAATTTGATGCAACAACAGAATGTTAGACGAAGTCATACATCCCTGAGATACCTTCTCAGGCAACACAGTAATTGCGTGAACAAAATGAATTGACCTAGGCTCAGGTATAAAGGTCAGACCAAGGCCAAAACTAACCTGTTTTAGTACTACAGGGTTTACTGTATGGGTTAGTTTCTGGTGTTCATTTTGAATTTTTTGATAACAGGAACTGCGTAAGACACCTTCCATGAACTTCTTAATGTCCAGAATTGGTCACTAATCTTGAATGAACCAGGTCAATATTTTTTTTTTAGGAACATACTGGCTAGCGTAATATTTGTGGCTTATTCAAATGAAAAACTCAAAGCAGTCTTGTATAATTTTGGTCATCATGACCTTCGAAAGGTCAGCAATGTCACTGACCTTAAATGAGCATGTGACCTGTTGCTTAGAATGTTTATCTAGATTCTAAGGACCCTTTGAAGACCAACCTGGAATTTGACCTTGTTTGACCTTATTTGACCCAAAGGTCATGACCTAAGAATATCAAACTTTGATTTGAGTGAGTTCTTGTGCAGATCAACATACCCTGGAAATTTTGGTGTTTTTAGCTCTCTTAGTTCCTGAGATCCCAGTGGGTCAAACTGATCCCCCCCCCCCCCCACCGGAGCGAAGGGTATCCAACCGGCCACCTGGGCGCGTATTAAGATCATTAGAGCAGCAACTTCTATGGCAAGTGTAACATGAAATCATAACATTTGACGAAGTGCGAGAGTGAAGGGACTCGCTCGGTTACTTTTATCAGAGAGCGCGAGTCATGTCCTCCTGCATCTCTTTATGGAGCGCGAGCGAATCCCGTAGGCACATTAGCGCTCGAGGGTCATGGCGCAGTTGAGGTCCGACCCCCCTCCCCCTTGTGGGAGCCGAAGACGTTAGTTTCTTGGCCATCACGCTCCCTCGCTTGGTCACCGCAGTTTAACATTGAATATACCTGGTCCACAAATGGACAAATTTCAGGGGTGTATTTTTCTTGTTACCCCAATGAAGATCGTGTAATGTGGAAAGCAATGATTGAATGGGTGCCGTTGACAGTAGGACGATCTGATACTTTTATTAAAAAGGTCCACTTCCGATCATATACCTGAAACTAGCCTTCGGGTTGTCGTTGTGGGGAGCATGGTGTCCGTGCTCAAGGGCTTAAAGAAGGCACCTAGTTAAATCCACGATAAAAATCCACGTGCAGGTGGTTTCCCACTAATGTCCACAGTATGTTCGCAGCAACGACACCATCTGTCTCTCACACACTGAACGTGCAGCCGGCTATCATGAGAAACACTTAATGAAATGCTGGTTTTGAAGGGCATGATGCCTACGAAAACGGAAATCTGTATCTGGCAGTTCCTGTATTGAAAGAAGTTTCCGAAAAAAACAACGTACATATAGCGTTAGTACAACCTTCGCTTTGTCCTAGTTGTGCTCTCACATGCCTGTATGGAGCTTGCGTCTAAGTGACAGCCATCATGCCATCTCAGATTGTGTTGCTGGCGACACTTGGAGGGCATGTGTTGTTGGCGCGCGCGTTTTTCAAACGATGCTAAAGCCGACACTCAGCTGAATGGTGTTCGTGGCCAGAGGAGCATATGTGAGGCGCGGAAACCAGGTGCAGCCACTGACGGTACATCGTGTAAGATGTGTGTTAAGCTCCACACAATCTGGAAAGTTGACAGAATAAATCCACTCAAACATCCATGCACACATATTATTGATTCTACGTGAAATTTTATGCAGAATGTCTACCAAAACTCGCTTCACAGCATCCAGCATATCATCAGTTGCAAAACGCAATGGTATATTAATACGACTTTATTCCTTACGGTTCATTGCCTGTTTCTGATCGATGCTAACCAATGACCTTCAAGAAATAATCGCTGGTGCCACATCCTGGACAACCTGTCAGTGCATCAATCCGGATGCATATTTATTTTTCAGCGTTCCTTTTAGTGTAAGTATTGCAGAGAATAGCATTCATAGCATAAATAACAAGTGCATCTAAGATTTTTCCCATTCAACTTGTTGCGCTTGCTACCAGTTCATACTAACTTCAAAAGCGTCTCTTTATCTAGGAGTGCACAGCTGATAGCGCACACTTGCATGCTCCGTCTGCTGACGTCCGAAAAAAACAGAGCAACAGCGCATAAGCTGCCAGGATTATGAGCCTAAGAGTTTGCTGAAGTAAAGCTGACATGTGGGTCCAAACCTCCGTTTAAATATTGTGTAACGTGATACTGATACTTAATTACACCACACGTAGGAGCCAAGCATGCGTATTCATACAAGTTTAAGCTGTTTCAGTTCTAGTCGCGTGCGTATGATGTACGTGACTTCACATTGTATATCATAGAATGTGCCTTTCAGGCTGGATCGATCGATACAAGTAGCTCGTTTTGGTCAAAGTGAGGCGTCCATGTTTTCTCCTTCGGGGCGGTAGCACCACAACCGCACTGTCTCGTGATTTTCGTAGCGTCCTTCGCCCTTGCTTCCCGCGCGGCATCGCTCCACCGATTGGACGAGAGTCCGCACTGATCACCGCGAACTACGCGCAGAACGTTGGCATGGGCCTGCTTGCCTACACTTTCGATATGCTATGCAAAACGGAAGGAGCGGCATAGTTGTGAAACGTGTGAAAGGTCTAGCAAAGTTCAATATTCGGCTAGCCATGCTTCTGTCCGAAGGCGTATATGCATGCTATGGAAGAGAAGAGTGTCAAGTTCTGGCCCTGAGTGTCAACGGCGATGGGTGCCTGAGTGCTGGCCGCTGTCCCATGCGGCTGACTGTCAGTGGAGTGTCTTGGCAGCGGGATTGCTGATGCGGTGAGCGCCTCCACCTGGCGTGGCGAGTGTCTGAGTGTCAGCCCTGCTTGTCGACAGAGTGTCGGGAGGACGAGCGGCGGTGCAACAGCGGCGAGTGCCGGAGCGCCTCCGTCTGGTGCGACGGCCGCTCGGACTGCGCTGATGATTCGGACGAGCTCGACTGTGGTACGTACTGCCGGCGCCGGCCGCGGCCCTTCGCCTGCTCCGCCGTCCAGGGGCACTCACCGGGGGGGCCAGCCACACTCAGTCGCCGTTGCCCGTCTCCGGACCGATTTACGTGCACCATTCTGTTGTCGTTCGTACGTAGTTTGCTGTGAAAACAGTTTCTTTTCGCGCTCGCTGCTCCCTAGTTTTTGTAGATGATGCTGGTTCTACCTGTGGATGTCATCAACACACATGCTTCTCTTAGAACACTCTAAGTTTCCTCTTTTAACATTAATTGTAGCGAGTATTGTAACATGACCTAGATTTGGTACATTTGATTAGACGTCTTGCTGCTAACCTTGTCTTCTTCTGCCAGTAATGCGCAGCGTCGTGTCACTAGTGTGCCAACCTCTCGCAGTGCTCTTCTTGTATACTTTGCATGCTGCGTGCGTATCTGACATCGAGATCAGTTGAGTTCGGTTGGCAATTGGTGGACTGGTGCCTGATAATGCCACTCAGCTTCAGACAGTATGGTGTTGATCCTTTTCCGTAGAATGTCGTGAAGACCAATTTGAATGCGGCAATGGATACTGTATCACACTCAAGTACAAATGTGACGGAATTCGCAATTGTCAGGACGGCACAGACGAGCAGAACTGTCGTAAGGCCATTTTCGTACTCTAACGCAGTCTGTCGGCGTACAGCCAACTAACACTTCAATCGCCGGCCGCTAGAGCGCACTGCCGACGCTCGGCCGTCCCACTCCGGCTCGGTGTAGCGTAGCGCAGGGCTGCGGACTGCCGTGTTCGGCATGGCCTGCATGCGGCAGCCGCCGGTCTCCGCGCGCCATCTCCGGCGGTGGTCTCCGGCGGTTTCTGCGGTGGCGGTCTCTGGTGACCTTCTCTGGTGATGGTTCACTCGGGGTCTCTGTTTGGCCTCTCGGTGACTGGCTCTCCTCCGCCTCGGGCACCCGGCGGACTCCTCGCCGGCGCACCGCCGCTCTCTGGGCCTCCACGGTGGCAGCTCTCCGTCCCCATGCCACGTCCGCTGGTGTTGTTCGGTCACGACACTGCCCTCGGTGCCGAAGTCCCAGGGCAGTGTCGCGGGTCAGGCGGGTGCCTGCTGCCCGTGGTTCCCAAACTCGTCTGCGACGCGGTCCGGCCCAGTAGTACTGCTGCCTGCGCGTGGCCCACACGGCCGACTGTTGCGAGCCTCTGCGCGCGTGGCACCGCCTGTTCCTGGAGGCCCCGCCTGGTTGACGGCTACCGCTGCCAGTCAGCCCATCCGTGCTGCACACGCACTGTCGATGTCAGCTACTGCGGCTGCCGGTGTGGCGTTCGGATGTCTTACCTGTTGCTTCAGTGTCTGTGCTTGCTTGTGATGTGTGTTTGGCTGGTATGACGACGTTTTGCTCACTGATTTAAAAGCATTCCGACAGAGCTTCGTAAAGCTCGGTGTAACAAAGCCAGCGCCACGTTCCTGGCATGCTTAGCTTCCAGGTTTGATTGCTGATTTTTTACACTACTTTGTTTTTATTTTACCATAATTACGCGGCATTGTTTCATAACTCGTTTAGCCCAGCTTGCATGTGTTACCCTCGCCCCGTCTTCACACCGCTGCCGTCCGTTACCCTTGCCCCCCCCCCCCCCTCCCGTTTGGTGTTAGTTACATGTGCAGGGACCCCGTGTGCCAGTGCGTCGGGGCGTACTTGTGCCACCCCTGAGCACTCCGGTCGCGTTGTAGCGGCCACATGCGCGACGAGCGAGTTCTCCTGCGCCGATGGCACGTGCATCAACGCCGGCCTGCGCTGTGACGGCACCATTCACTGCCCCGACAGCTCCGATGAAATCGGCTGCCGTAAGTCCTTAACTGACCTTGGTGCTGCCGCTTTTCTCAACGCTGGTGACCTCCGTGTCTCTCACGCCACTCTCGGTGCACACCTCGGAAGCTTTCCAACAATAACGTCTAATGTGGGGTTCTATGCTAACATCTTTCTTACCTATTCATCTCACTTTGTTTCGTGGTGGTTGACGTTCTTCCCACCGTTGATGTATGACACCCTCGCATGCTACTTGGTTTACAGTTCCGTTGAGTTCTGCGTACTTCTCTCTTCTTACTGCTGGCACCCCTCACCTAACAGCATGAACAGGGTGGGCTCCTTGCTTCCCGACTGCTGTCCAGCTGTGACTCTCAGGTTATAAGGCGATAGGTACACTCGGAACCGAAGGTTTCCGTGGCCAAATGTATGTGGTTGGTGACTTTTCACGTTGAGGAAGACTTGTGTTATAACATGAGCATGTGTACAACTCGACATTTGACATGGCACGATTAAATTTGCCTGTTACAAGTTATGACACGGCATTGGGTACCGATTTCAATATCGAGTCGGCTTCAACGCCTTCAACGTATCAAGATCTGCGAAAACAGCAAATGCAAGCTACACAATTGCTTTGTGTCATCGCACAGAAAACGTAAAAGAATGGATGTTAGAGGGCATGCAGATTCACTTCGATCAGAGCAGAGCTTCGCAGTGCTGACTCCACCAAGCTAAAGGGAGACCAGTTTATTCTCATTTGCCCCGTTCATTCATGCTATGACGCATTCTTTGTTATGCAATCATTTATTCTTGCATTTGTGTTGATCTGGCTCGTTTGATTAATGTGTTCGAGTCATTTAATTCACGCATTCGATTCATTTAGTTCGCTCATTTGATTCATCGAGTTCATTCATGTCATTCATCAATTTGACTCGTTCGATTCATACAACTCATTCATATCATTCACTGGGTTCATTCGTTCGGCAAATTATTCAACTCATTTGTACATTGCAAGAAGCCTGCACTTGTTTTAGGAAGCGTAGCCAGACCAATTGCTTATGGGGATAGCGTCCAGGTCCTCATCAAGCAAGGCCTTGTGTTAGCACTGGCGCTGCCACCTAAGTGGCCCGCTATGCTGTCACCGTGTCCCAGCTCATCGGCCAAATAGTATTCAGGCCTTCTAGCACGTTTCAAAAAAAAACTGGGCGCGGCGGGGGTTTCCATCATCATCATCAATGAAACACTGCGCCTCGAGCGGAAGGCGATGCTGCGCGGTGATGTGCCCCTACTCGCCCGCCGCGTCCGTCGCGCGCCATGAGACGAGACCGAGTGATGCTGCGCGGTGATGTGCCCCTTCTCGCCCGCCGCGTCCGTCGCGCGCCATGAGACGAGACCGAGTGATGCTGCGCGGTGATGTGCCCCTACTCGCCCGCCGCGTCCGTCGCGCGCCATGAGACGAGACCGAGTGATGCTGCGCGGTGATGTGCCCCTTCTCGCCCGCCGCGTCCGTCGCGCGCCATGAGACGAGACCGAGTGATGCTGCGCGGTGATGTGCCCCTACTCGCCCGCCGCGTCCGTCGCGCGCCATGAGACGAGACCGAGTGATGCTGCGCGGTGATGTGCCCCTACTCGCCCGCCGCGTCCGTCGCGCGCCATGAGACGAGACCGAGTGATGCTGCGCGGTGATGTGCCCCTACTCGCCCGCCGCGTCCGTCGCGCGCCATGAGACGAGACCGAGTGATGCTGCGCGGTGATGTGCCCCTTCTCGCCCGCCGCGTCCGTCGCGCGCCATGAGACGAGACCGAGTGATGCTGCGCGGTGATGTGCCCCTACTCGCCCGCCGCGTCCGTCGCGCGCCATGAGACGAGACCGAGTGATGCTGCGCGGTGATGTGCCCCTACTCGCCCGCCGCGTCCGTCGCGCGCCATGAGACGAGACCGAGTGATGCTGCGCGGTTGATGTGCCCCTACTCGCCCGCCGCGTCCGTCGCGCGCCATGAGACGAGACCGAGTGATGCTGCGCGGTGATGTGCCCCTTCTCGCCCGCCGCGTCCGTCGCGCGCCATGAGACGAGACCCGAGTGATGCTGCGCGGTGATGTGCCCCTACTCGCCCGCCGCGTCCGTCGCGCGCCATGAGACGAGACCGAGTGATGCCTGCGCGGTGATGTGCCCCTACTCGCCCGCCGCGTCCGTCGCGCGCCATGAGACGAGACCGAGTGATGCTGCGCGGTGATGTGCCCCTACTCGCCCGCCGCGTCCGTCGCGCGCCATGAGACGAGACCGACGCGCGTTCAGCGCTCAGTGTACTGCGACTGGTTTGAACCGGCGTGCATCACGGGTGCACTAAGGGACGACCCGACGGGGACGAGGCGCATGAGCACATGTGCGCTATCCGTCATCGTTTAGTGCGTGCTGTCCTGTTGCATGAATTTCGTGTTTGTCACATTGACAATCGGTAAATGGGAAGAACAAATAATGTCCTTCCGGGAGCGGGTTCTTGCTTCCTCTGCTGTGCTTACCATGCTCAAGTGTGATTCGAGGTGGAACTTTGTCGTCGTGGCCTCGTTTTGCACATGGGCGGGGACGCCGTGACGTCCGAGGGATTGTCGTAACTATATGTTGTGTCGTCACAGCTGCTCGGCGTTCTGAGTGTGTCGTCACAGCTGCTCGGCGTTCTGAGTGTACCTGCGGCGATACTGGCTGCTATGTGCTGTCTCCTGCTGTTCTGTGTCCTCTCCTGCTGTGCTGTTCCGTGCTGTCTCCCGCTGCGCCGTGCCCCCTCCTGCTGTGCTGCTCTGTGTCTTCTGCTGTGCCGTTCTGTGCTGTCTCCTGCTTCGCTGTGTCCTTTCCTGATGTGCTGCTCTGTGTTGTCTCCTGCCGTGCCATTCTGTTAGGCTGGTGCACGTTTGAGGGAACTGTTGCCTTATTATAGGCTCAGAAACGCCCCATCCATCGTTTGGGAGGCTTAAGCATTGCGCTTAAGCCATTGCATGGAACAAAACGGGAGAGAAAACCCGCCTTGAGCCTTTCTTGGGCAAGATTTCTCGGCTCTGTCCTGCTGAGATGGTGCAGTCTACTGTCGCTGCCGCGTTCCGGTGCTGCTGTGCCGTGGGGCTGTGGGGCTGTGATGTGACGGTGCCGGTTGCCGCTGTTGCGCTGTGTCGGAGCGACGGTGACGGTGGCGGTGACGCTGGGGACGCCCTCTCCTGTAGCGCCACGCTGTCGTCCGGACCAGTTCGCCTGCGATGACGGGCCCTGTCTCAGTATCGCGCAGAAGTGTAACGGCGTGCCCGAGTGCGCCGGCGGTGAGGATGAAAACAACTGCGGTGAGTCGCGCCGGAAGCTCTGGTTCGAAACACCGCCGCCAGACCGCCGCTGTCGCGACAGTTCCAGCGTCTGGTAACAGGCCCGCGCCGCGGCCGCCGCATGGACGTGGCCGGATGGTGAAAGCAAGCTATCGTGGTTTCGAACTTGACTTCCATTCGGTTGCCTCGCTCACAGCCGAACGGTCCCAATGGAGGACATCGACCAGTTGGCATGGGTGTTACCGAGAACCGCCTCTCTTTGCGCGTTTTTACTGGTTGGAAGAATGGTCGACAGCAATGACAGAATGCTGATTTATAAGGCAGAGAGGAGATTTTGTCGTTCCGAGAGAATCTCAGCATGACGAATAACTTGGTCAACCTACATACATACAAATGTGAGGAGGGTTACTGTTCAGTCCAACCCGCGCATTATGCTGTCCAACCCGTCCAAAGGCTTGTCCCACTCGAATTTGATGCTAGTGCAGCGGCCTAGATAGGGCTCCGTTTGATCGGAGTCTTGTCATATCTTACCTGACCTGGCTTTGGTCCCGCCGTTTTCCTGATCTGGTGATATGTTGCCGTGTGTCCCGTTTTTCCTGGGATCCGTCTGGCTGTCTTACATGTAGTCGTTTGCCCCGACTGATGTAGAAATGCACTGTAATGCTTGGTTCGCTTCTGCCTGCCCTGTACGTTCTGCACATGGTTGTTTTCTGTCCTGACCTGCCTATCTGACACGAGTTCATCCCTGTCTGTTGTCGGGCCAGTCTAGCCAGGACAAGGTCCTGTTCTGTTTGGAAATCCTGTCCAACATGAATGGTTCCTCTCTTTCCTGTCCGACCTTGACGTGGCTTGGTGTTGTCCTGTTTGACCTGGACGTGGGTTGGTGCCGTCCTGTTTGACCTGGACGTGGCTCTGTCTGGCCTGTCTGAGTCGGACGTGGTCCCGTCTTCTATGCCTGACCGGGATACGGCGTTATTTGTTCTGTCTGACTGGGATGTTGTTTTATCTGTCTTGTGTGACCTGGACTTGGTCATGGCATTTCTGTCCGAACTGGATGCATTCTGTCTGTTCTGTCTTACCGGGTCGTTGTCTCGTTTGTCCCGTCTATCCTGTCTGACCTGGGCGCGGTCTTGTCTGGATCCGACAGCTGGCTGCAGCGCGGAGGAGTTTCGCTGCAGCGACGGCTCCTGTATTCCCTTCACGCGAGCCTGTGATGGCTTCCCGGATTGCATTGATGGTTCTGACGAGGATAGAAATCGTTGTCCAAGTGGTGAGTCTTTCGGAGCTTGGCTCCTCCAGGGGACGTCGATGCAGTGGCCTCTGTTGCAATGTCCTGCTGCAAACACCCTGAGGTGTATGGCGATCGGTGGTTACTGTTGGTCACGGTGCTGGGGGAATGTACAATGCGCGTTGATGCTCACAAACCTTAGAGCAAAGATGTGGCTATGCCAGAAGGATGAATTGTGGAATCTTTAAGCGTGCTATTTTTAAGTGAATTGCAATGAATGTCATATATCCTGGGACGCTTGCGCTCCGTTGAGCATATTTCAGATGTTATCCTGGTCCTTTCATGACACATACAGTTAGTTGCAACTTGACAAAAACGTTTTGATTACTTTGCCTTCACCTATATTGCATTATGATTTATGGCATACTGTCTGTAGTGACAGAGTTGAGTTGTATGCACATATTCATGTCATCCAAAAAGCAAGATAACGATATGACAAGATTTTGAAATTGCCCCGCTGGGCCGGCGCCGCGTTGCTCCCCACTGGTGTCCCAGATTCAGGTCGTAGTGGAGCCCCCTGTGTCCCGGTGTCGGATGCCGCTCACTCCGCCGCCGCCCCCAAGGTCCGGCGCCGACGCTGTGCGAAGCCGATGACTTCCGCTGCTCGGACGGCAGCTGCGTGCCCGGCAGGCGGCGCTGCGACTCGGCCTACGACTGCCCGGACGGGTCGGACGAGGCTGGCTGCAGTACGTGGTCCGGTCCGCCGCCCCCCCCCCCCCCTCCCCCTGGGTCCTCTCTCCACCTGCCCCCTTCGTCCACGCCGCCCGTGCTGCCCGCCGCCGTCAGACGAGCCGGGACCAGCGTTTTGGGAGGGCCATGATGTCGGCCGGTAAACTGGCCGCGTGTGGCTGTTGATAACGCCGCTTCCTCACGGCGGTCGCTGGCGGCTACAGCTCAACCTTGGGGCCCAGTCACGCCAGACGGCGTCATTGCCATCCGGAGCCTTCTTGGAACATTTTTTCGGTGTAGGCAACTAACAAGCCGTGCTGCTGGACGTGCCGCTAGGTGGGAGACATTTTCTGTGTGACCTGAGCTACACACAGAGTTTGGTATGGGCCTACCTCCCGGCATACGTCAGCTAACTGGGTGCCCCTGAACACCTCCGGACCGTCTACCGTGGAGGTCGCCTGACCAACCTGTCCGCTCAGTGCCGTCCTGCGGGGAGGATTTCACCTGCACCTCGACCGACGAGTGCGTGGACAGAGCCCGCGTCTGCGATGGCTTTCCTGACTGCGCTGACAACAGTGACGAGGCCAACTGCAGTACGTACCGCAGCTGTGGCGCCCTCCCGCGGTGGTCTGGCCGGCCAGGCGGCGCCTCCTCGGTGCCAACGGCCGGGAGACGATGGACCTTGCTGGTCGAGCTCACCCCATTGGTGGCTCGTTTGTGGTGATGGTCGTCGAAGATGGGTGTTGTTTGGCTCATTCCAGTATGCAATAACTCAGGCCTTCTGGTTCGGGCCGCTCTCCCCCAGCAGCACATCTGGCATATACTTTCAACTTCGGCGGCGTACGCCCTGCGTCACGCTCGCAGGCTGGAAGTCCAGCGTCTGTGCGCTGTTTTTGAGAGCTCGGGTGGCGTTAGCGGGAGCCTGTCGCCCATTACCGGCCAGCTGGCTGGACATTCTGCTCATGGCTGGTTGGCCATTAACGCCGCCACCGACCAAATGTCTGGCTCCATTAACGTCTGGCCGCCCTCCCTCCCCTCCGCACACACACCACTGACGGCCGGCTAACCGGCAGCGCGTCCGGCCTGCGAACCCCAGGACGTCACGTGCTCAGACGGCGCCTGCGTGCCCGCCTCGGCCCGCTGCAACGGCGTCCGAGACTGTATCGACGGCGTCGACGAGGTCGACTGCGGTACGGTCCTCTTGCCCCGCTCCCCCTCCCCCTCCTCCTGCCCCTGCAGCTCAGAGGGATGACTCTTACGGTTGCTCTCATTCTGAGTCGTCTCACGGCCGTCTCGGCCGCCTTTGGGTTGGACCGCACGCTCCTTGCACTGGTGCGTTTCCGGCCTCTCCTCTGGGAGAGAATCAGAGATTCTTCCACTTCGCTGCCGTCTCAGCATGCTCGCCGCATGGCCTTGATGTCCTACTGCGAGACCGCTGGTCTGTCGCGGATTTTTGGGTTGAGAATATCTTTCTTTCTTTCTTCAAGCGTGCCGTCTTGGCTCCTCTCGACATTGCATGGTCAATATCTCCTCCTCTATGGATCTGGTGGTTGGTGCGTTGGCGCTGCTATGACCTCTCTTTAAGCTGCTATGATGCCTGGCACTGAGTGCGAGGTGCGTCGTTCGCTGTATATTTCGAGCTAAGCCCTGCTGCCGGCTCGCATGTCGTTGAATGGAAGCATGTTTCCGACGTCCAAATGCATGGCGATCTCTATCCAACACTGTCGATAACTCTCTTGTGGCTGCTTTCTTCCTTTGCATGGTTTCGTCCTCTCTGTGATGCGTTTGCAGTGTTGCACGACGCCAACTGGCTTCCGAACTGGTTATGTAGTGTTGTGGTGCTCCGGCCGAGGTCATGTAGTGTTGTGGTGCTCCGGCCGAGCTTAGGTAGTGCTGTGGTGCTCCGGCCGAGCTTAGGTAGTGCTGTGGTGCTCCGGCCGAGGTTAGGTAATGTTGTGGTGCTCCGGCCGAGCTTAGGTAGCGCTGTGGTGCTCCGGCCGAACGTTGCACAAATATAACTCAGCGCGAAGTGGACTCCTTATTTCATAATAACACCAAGTGGATTCCTAAGGCATGGAGTCCACTTTTGAATTCGGCTGTAATCCGCAGCAAGTATCGACGATGTGAACAAGGTTCGCCATTTGGAGAATAATTGATCAAGACATCATGGTTTAAGCGCGTGGCAATTAAATTCTTGCTGTTGCGGTAAGTAGGATTTGCAATTTCCACTTCAGTAATCACGTTGATGCCTGATTTCAATCAACGTCCTTGTCTCAAAAGTGAGGGGCTTATCGCGTTCCCTAAAGCGATATCTACCGTTCCAGCGTCCAAACCCCGTCTTCTGCGTCGTCCGTTGTTCCCGATCTTCTCAGCAGTAGGCCGGTGACCGATCGCGGTCTGACGTAGGTCTGACGTCACCGGCTGTCATCTGACGTCACCGGTTGCCATATTACAGCGTGCCCGGAGGGCCAGTTCAGATGTCTGGACGGCACCTGCCTGAGTGCGGCCAGACGCTGCGACGGCAATTTTGACTGCGCCGACTACGATGACGAGGAGGGATGCCCGCGTAAGCATGCTCCAAAGCCATTGTAGTAGTGGAAAACCTTGCTGCTGCACGCAGTGTTGGGGAGTATGAGGATCATTCATCATCCAGATCACGGGGTCATTACGGGCCATGCGGATCATTACAGGTCATTTGACAACAGACACCCCAACCTTGCTTCCAGCCATGTGCTCTAAGACATCACGGTGGCATGTCACTGGCGCGTCAGTTTTCGTGGCGTCCCGCTCGGTGGCACCGCATGGTCGCTTACCGTTATTGCTAGCGTGAAATTCCTCACCAGAACCGACTAGTATTTTGTACATGGCTAGGTGTGTGCATAATTGAGAGTGCGGGAGGGGGCATATATATATATATATATATATATATATATATATATATATATATATATATGTAGGGGTTTTGCGCTGACGGGCGGCGGTATAGCCTATACGTAGCCGTGCTGCCCAGTGTTTGGGTGTGGGTGTGGGCGTGGGTGTGCTCGTGTGTGACGTGCGTGCTGCTGCCAGCGGTGGCATGCACGGCCGATGAGCACCGCTGTGGCGACGGCACCTGCCTGGACGCCCGACGCCGCTGCGACCAGATCCCGGACTGCGCGGACGGCTCGGACGAGCGCGACTGCGGTGAGTGGCGGGTCCGCTCGCCAGGGCGGGTCCCGACACGGACGGACGCTGGCTGGCCGCTTCCACGGCTCGCGCCAGCTGGCCGAACGCGCCACCAGTTGCGCACTTTGACCGGGCTCGTAGATCATGGCATGCGCGCGGTGTTTATTTTGAGTTTTCGCCAATCCGCTACGCGATATCACTTCGGCCAGTTTGCTGAAGTTATGAAGGCGGCGTGAGGCGGGCGCCGCTGTTTTTGATTGCGTTGTGCCTATTTTTCTCATCTGGGCTTGTGCGACGTGCTGTTTCGCTCGCCCAAATTTGGGCCAAAGCAGGGTGCTGAAGCTAATCAGCACTCATCACAAGACGACCCAAGGAGCCGCCTATGATGCTAAAGTAAAACAAATTACGGGCCTTAGAGGAGGGGGGGGGGGACGCCCCTCACACTCTGGCTGTGCCTCTGCGTGTCGCTCCCATCCACAGGTGGTACGAGGGGGCACCTACAATAGGGATAGGTGGCGGCCCCGCCTATCTGTCTGATGGAAAGGGAGGAACTCCTGCTGGGTAGGCAGAGTGTCGCCTGTTTGATGAAGATAAATGTCTGAGAATAGGCAGCAGCGTCAGCTGCAGCTTGATGGAAAGGGAGAACGTGCAAATGTCAGCACCAGATTTGCTCTCTTCACGATGAGAAGGGAAGCACGTAAAGAAGCGGGTAGCTATTTCGCGGGCTGACCGTGGCGACCTGTGGTGCCGATGCCGACCGACCCCTGCCCGCCGCTCGCCCAGCCGGGTCCGACGTCGACGGCTCCGGGCTGCCGGAGCCGGCGCCGGAGCTGCCCGACTCAGGCCCCGTGGACAGCGACCCTGACGGCGGCGACTACGGGCCGGACCCGACCGACGACGACCAGCTGCTGCCGACGGCCGCGTCGCCCTGCGGACCCGGCCGGCGGCGCTGTCGCGAGGGCCACTGCGTGTCGAGCCGCCGGCTGTGCGACGGAGTGCCGGACTGTGCGGACGGCTCGGACGAGACAGGCTGCGGTACGGGCGGAGCGACGCCGCGCCTGATCCGCTCCTCCCCCGCCGCCATGTCCTTCGCAGCTCTGCTGTCATTGGCTGCTCTATCCCGGCCTCTCTTTCGCGTTTGGACGTCGTTCTGAAATGTCCGATTCGCTCTTGCCATGCGGATCCATTCGATTCTCATTGGTCCGTCATTGTTATCACATAAACGGACAACCTGGAGACGTTAATATTGTGTTGTTTTTTGTGCTCTTTCAACGTGCCCTTAGTTCCAGCTCTAATAACTACAATGCAGTTGCGAGTAGTCTGTGGTGCCAAGGCTCAGCCAAACGTTCCATGGAGTTGGCTACGAAATTCACATATTTAAGCCCACGTTGACGCCATGCAGTGGCCCCTGAGCACCACAGTCAGCTGTCCGTAACGTCCATCCATCTCCACCTCCGGGTCCTCGGGCAGCTCTGGTCACACGCTGTGCCGTGTCAACAGGAGGCATCTGTAGGGCCCCGCAGTTCCGCTGCGAGAGCGGCCCGTGCGTGGCCTCGGACAAGCGCTGCAATGGCGAGGTTGATTGTCCGGAGGGCAGCGACGAGCTAGACTGTCGTGAGTGAGCGCGGCTCCCGGGGACGGCCTGCCAACGCTGGCCACGTCCTTCCCGTCCCCGCAGCTGGACGGATCCGTCTCCACCCGAACCCTCTCACTGGGTCCCGTGACGCGGCTGGCTCCTCGCCTCCGCCGACGTCGGTGGCGCCCATGGTATCCCGCGTCGACCCCTCTCGCCTCGTGCACCGCCCCGCCCCCGGACCCAGATCCGCCCTCGGCCGTGTGGCTTGAAGCACCTCTGACGCAACACTAACCGTTTGCCGCCTTCTTTTGAATAACTGGATTGACGACGGAGCAAAGAAGAACGAAGGGTATTTCCAAGAAGAGCGTTTGTGTCATCTGTCAAGTGGAGGGCGCCGCGTTGAAAGCACGTCCTTCGGCTGCTGAGTGGTGTTCGCATCAGCTTACTGCGCTGCATAGCGGCCCACCGAGCGGTCACGGCAGCTAGTGAGGAGGAAGGCTGCGCTGGCCGTGGATGTTGACAACGACTGATACTACGGCCTGATTCGCTTCCGAGCCGAATGACGTAACAACAATTGCCTGCAGCAGCCAGCAGAAGCACGATAATGTGGACACTAACAACCAACCAAAGACAACCAACAACACTAATAACCAGCCAGTGAAGCCGAACAGCGTCAACCTGGTTCGGATCCGCAGCTTTAGAATAGTCATGTCGCATCCTCTTTGGGAATGTCGCGATGTTTCCGACTGAATTCATGCGCCCTGGCGGAGTCGTTGTGTGGACCGGGGCTGGTACGTGTCGCCCTTGTGACGCCCCAAGCTCCGTCCGACTGTCACCTCGGCAGTGTGTCACTGCGTTCCTCGGCCGACAGCCTGCGACGACACCGAGTTCCGGTGCGGCGACGGCTCGTGCATTGCCCGCACGCGCGTCTGCGACCTCTCTTACGACTGCAGGGACTACAGTGACGAGCAGAACTGCAGACGTATGTTCGCCCGCTGCGCACTGCGCCGGCTGCTGGGAGGGTCCACTGTCGTGTCCGCAGGGGGGTAAACTATGTGTGCGTCAACCCAATCGCATACTGCACTAGTAAGATGCACCGCAAAGTTGAATAGTTTATCTGTCAAACCAACAGCTGTGCATAGTATACCTGGTTTCCAACTTGGTTCCATGGAATGGTGTTCTTCATTGTGACAGTGGAGGGAACCCCCTGGTCACCTCCAGAAGGGAGATACAGCAAAGTTAAATCCTAGGTCGAAGATGCTTGTGCAAAAAGATGCATACTGTCCAACTTCAACTGAAAAAACAAAGTGAGAATCAGCTTATGCGTGCGTGGTCAGACACACCCGTTCACGCCCCCGACGGTGGTTTGTTGTGAGCCTGCCTTGCCACCCCCTCAGCCTCGTGTCGGGTGGAGGAGCACCAGTGCGGCGATGGCCGCTGCGTGCCCGCCTCCAGGAAGTGCGACGGCCAGCCAGACTGCCTGGACTACTCGGACGAGGCCAACTGCCGTACGTGTCCCCTCTCGGCCGACGTCTCGTCCCCTCTCGCCTCGATCCGGGCCGCAACACTCGCCTCCATGTTAAGACTATCCAGTCCGCGTTCAGATGTGCCGCTGCCGGATTACTCCGTGATTGGCGGCCGGGGTTCCCACTAAGCTGAGCCGCGCCGGCTGCTGCTGCCCGACGTGACTTGGCTCCCGGCGGGTGTCGATGCGTCGCGTGAGCCGACGGCGTGGCTCTCCGAACCGCGTGCTGCACCGCACTACCCGCCACCCCACCAGCCACGCTGTCATGACCCAACGGCGGGGCTCTCCGAACGGCGTGCCGCACCGCACTACCCGCCACCCCACCAGCCACGCTGTCATGACCCGACGGTGTGGCTTTCCGAGCCGCGTGCCGCACTGCACGACCTGCCACCCCACCAGCCACGCTGTCGCATGCCGCGGGCCGCCACTGCTCGGGACCCTGCTACCCCTGTGACCCGCCGCCTGTTGGCTTCAGAGTGCCGGTCGGACCAGTGGCGCTGTCAAACGGGCGAGTGCGTGGACCTGGGTCGCCGCTGCGACGGACGCCCGGACTGCAGGGACGGCTCTGACGAGCTCCAGTGCGGTGAGTGCCCTCCCCCCCTCCCCCCTACCCACACGACACGGCAGACCTGGCCGCCGGGCCGCCGGGCCGCTTAGTTCAGAAGTGAAACACCGTCAAATCACGCTGACTTTTGTGGGAGTGATGGTCGTTATTGTGCGGAGCATTGACCACCAAGCGCTTGAATACGTTACTGGAGTCGTCGGTGCGTGTGGGTGCTCCTGTTTCGTGGCTGCCGCGCGCGGCTGCGGGAGAACCGGGCCGCCCCCCCCCCCCCCCGCTCTCTCTCTCATCGGCCGTCTCCGCGCTCTGCAGCGTGCACAGCTGACCAGTGGCGATGCCAGAGTGGGCAGTGCGTGCCGCTGTCGCGACGCTGCGACCGCCGCTTTGACTGCCGCGACGGCTCCGACGAGAGGGACTGTGGTGAGCCCGAGCTCGAGCGCCGAGCGCCGGCCGCGCCGCGGCAAGCTACCGTCGGCCGCGGCTCCGAAGGCGTCCTCGGGGTGACCTGAGGGTTTTTGGCGTTTTCGACAAGTGGGGCGTTGTGGATTATTGGCATATCACGTGCTCGCTGATGCCATGTGCTGTAATGCTTCGGGTGTATGCTCAGTTTTGATTGTTTGATTCGATGGAGGTATTAATGACACCTTCATGCTCGACATCTTGCCCTACAGCTAATGATGCCACGGTGTGCTCCCCTGGGTCGGCCTTCCGATAATTGTTTCTGCGGTGCGTTGCAGAGCTGGAGTGCGGAGCGGACGAGTTCCGTTGTGCGGATGGCCAGAACTGCGTGCCCAACTCCGCCGTGTGTAACGGCTCGCCAGACTGTCGCGACAGAAGTGACGAGAGTAACTGCGGTCAGTGGAGCCTCGCCCCCCCCCCCCTCCCCCGACACGGTCATTCAACGGCACCCGGACACGACAACCGAGCGCCGGGACGCCTCAGTACCACGGGTGGACTCGCGCACACTCGGGCCGAGTCGAACCGTATGGAACTGACACTTGAATGGCGAGGGGCCGACTTGGCCCCACAGGCTGCATCCAGATGGGACTGGCAATATTCCGGGGCGCGGGGGGCCGTTTTTAGGCTCGCCAGAGTTATTCTAACCGCACAAGGAGCTGATCAAGGCCCACTGGCCTTATGCTGGCCACCGGGGACTGACTGTAGTTGCTTAGGGTATTCATTTCAACCACGAAGATGTAATTGTGCCCCGGGCCGACTGAAGCCAACACGCTGCTGTTCACCACACATTGGGGTGTGTTTCATCACACGCAGTACTTTCTTCGTGGACCGGCTAGCTGCCGCCATGACGGACCGTACATACTGCATCTGGTTCGTTTGGTTGGCATTGCGTCGTGAACCACTGTGGATGTGACATTTGCTTGGTGCTGGCCTCCTTTAATACAACCCGTCATGCGGAGACATGATCTCAATCTTAGGTGAGTCAGGCCCACATGCCTTTAACATCAACGTCGTGCGATGTTTTCGGCAGCAGGCCTGATTGACCTCTCGGTGCCTCCTGCTGAAGTGAGCGCCCAGCCGCAGGCGGTCAGTGCCGGTGGCGTGTGCCCCTCACAGCCCGTGTTCTCGGTCGCAGAGCTGCAGTGCCGGGCCGGCGAGTTCCGATGCGCCGACGGCAGCCGCTGCATTCCCGAGTCGAGGGTGTGTAACGGCGCGGTGGAGTGCGCCGACTCCAGCGACGAGCAGGGCTGCGGTCAGTGGATCACCGGCCTCTTCGCCGGACGGACCGTGACGTCATGCGTCACGCGGCCCCGCGGATGTCACCTTCCCGCCGGGCTTAGAGGGGTCACGCCGTGTTGGGAGCCGTATCGCTGGATGAGACTGTACGGTATATTATCCGGACGAGAGCAGTGGGCGCCTTACAACGCATTCCTTTGCACTGGCTGTCCAAATCGAGAGGGTGGATGATAAACACCATGCAATACTTGGACCTGAATAACGTTTTGGAAATGTTATCAGCCCTGTCTTTCGTGAAACAGCAGTCGAAGACTTCGTGAAACCTTCTCCGGCACCTAGATCCTACCCTACCGCACACAGCGCGGAGTACCTTCAGCACGTTACACACAGCACGGAGTACCTTCACCACGTGACACACAGCACGGGGTACCCTGTCACGTTACACACAGCACAGGTTACCTTCACCACGTGACACACAGCACAGAGTACCTTCACTACGTGACACACAGCTTGAAGCACCTTTACCACGTGACACACGGCACAGGGTACCTTCACCACGTGACACACAGCATGGAGTACCTTCACCACGTGACACACAGCACAGAGCACCTTCATCACGTGACACACAGCAGGGAGGACCTTCACCACGTGACACACAGCACAGAGCACCTTCGCCACGTGATTCACAGCACGGAGCACCTTCACCGCGTAACACACAGCACAGCGTACCTTCGCCACGTAATACACAGCACGGAGCACCTTCACCACGTGACACACAGCACAGTGTACCTTCAGCACGTGACTCCCAGCACGGAGTGCCTTCACCACGTGACACACAGCACAGAGTGCCTTCACTACGTGACACACGGCTTGAAGCACCTTCACCACGTGACACACGGCACAGGGTACCTTCACCACGTGACACACAGCACAGGGTACCTTCGCCCCATGACACACGGCATAGGGTACCTTCACTACGTGACACACAGCTTGGAGCACCTTTAGCACGTGACACACAGCACGAGGTACCTTCACCACGTGACACACAGCACGGAGCGGCGTCACCACGTGACACACAGCACGGAACACCTTTACCAAGTGACACACAGCACGGAACATCTTCACCACGTGAACGTGACACCCAGCCTGTCCGTTTCAGCCGTCAGTCCGAGGCCGCCCGTGCCTGTCGCCGGAGACATCCGACTAGCGACCTACCCCGGCCAGCAGACCGTGAGAGCGAGTGAGTCACATTGTGCACACGTCTGTATCCTGTCTAGCGGCATCCCTCGCTATAGAGACCTCCCCTCTGATGAGACAGCAGACAGCGGAATGATCGACGATCAACGTTGATCATAAATTGAAACAGGCCATAGGCTGAATTTGAATATTTTGCGGCGTTTTCCTTTTCAGATGTGCTGAGTGTCCCGTTGCATGAGCTCTCCGTAATCCCACGATCTGCTTGCCACCGCTTTGCGCGCGTTAGCGTGCATCTGGAGCAATATTGAGCTTGCACAATGCGGCCGGCGGACAGCTAAGCAAATATTAAGTTTGCCATCGCGACGCGCGGCTCCCAGTACACGGAAGCGCGCGGCGCCGCGCTGGCCCCCCGCAGCTGATCACGTACCCGGGCGCGGGCACCATCAATCTTGTGACCTAACCGCGGGCGGTATGCGGGGGCGGAACATTTGCGTGATGACAGACGGACCTCCCCGCCACGGCCGCCTCTGCAGTCGCCACCGGGACCACCGCGTCGCGTCTCGAGTCCGCACAGCCCGCTAGGCGGGGGGCGGGGGCGGGGAAGGGCGGTGGAGACAGATGAGGGTGCTGTGGAATGCCGAGGGTGCTGTGGAAGTAAAGGCCCATGATGTCTGAGGACCATCGCTCTGTGTTTTGAATCGGGGCTCGTGGTGGGGTCGAGATTGTGGTCCCCATACTGCGATTTACTGGTAGGCTTGAATTTGGTACGTCTCAGCTTTTGGAAAACTCAGTGGAACACAGTGTTGGTCGATAATTGCACTTGCAGGTCATGCACCTCTATCTTTTTTGTTGACATTTCAAGGCGACGTTTATGGTTTGCATGCAGTGGCACACGCATTGTCATGGAACCGGATGTAATTGAGCCCAAAGTCTTAGATTGACATGTCTATAAGAGCGATCTAGATTGCTTTGAGTCAGGCTCAGTCCACTTCTTTGTGAATAATTTGCAGGATTATCATCATCATCATCAGCAAGCACATCACATGTTTACGATACCAATAGCAGCGGTTTTGTGGTAGTTTTGTATATGTCTGTTCGGACGACGAGCAGACGAAACATAAACTATTTGCATTCCACAGGGTGCTTTGGGACGTTAAGCATGATTCATTAGACGCAAGGCTGACTTTGGCCGGCGTCATCCGGCAAACACAGCTGAGTAGGAGCGACCGCTTGTGTCTTCTGCGGATCACTGATGCCCGGATGACATCACCAGCGCCTGTTTGTTTCGTCGCCGTTTAGCTGACGCTTGTATCCCTTGTGCACATGTCTTACAGTCGTCGCCGGTAAGTAAGCCACTCCCGGGCATCAGTGTAGCTGGGTTCGAATGAGAGTAGATGGCGGCCGTCACGCGGGCTCAAAAGAACCGTGATGCTTTAACAAGCCTGAGGATACCCCAGCGTCCCCTCCACGCCTTCGTTGCAGCTCAGTTGAACTCGATGAGAAGCATTCGCAACTGAGTGCATTCGCCGTGCATTTGACGGCTCCATCTGAGTTCGCGACATTCGGTGGTGCAGATCCATGCAGCATACTAATCGCGCTGTCCGCCACTCACAGCGGCACTCTGGACGTCACATTCCACGTTCAGTTTCCATTTCCATGCAGTCGGCAAGATGCCGACCGTTTGCGTGACTTATCCCTTATTTCTCTAACAACGGCTAGATATTCCATATTTTCAGTTTTGCTGCCCTATCTCAGCTCGGTGCCTGCGTCTTGGCGACTCGCCCAGCGGGGACCCCGTTCCGTCGCCCTCCCACCGGCGCAGTGTCCTCCGCGGAGCCAGCACCTGTGTCCGACTGACCCGCCCGTCGCCCGCAGGGAACGAGGTGGTGTTCCAGTGCCGGGACGAGGGCCCCCGCCGGATGCCGGTGCGCTGGTCCCGCGGCGACCGCCCGCTGCCGGCGCGCTCCATCCAGCGGCAGGGCCGCCTCACCATCCCCGATGCCCAGGCATGTGATCACACAACCGGACGGGCGGGGTGGGGTGGTGGTGGTCGGAACGGAGTCTGTATTGGTGTCTTGTCGATTGGTGTATTCCAGCGTTAGCGTGGAAACATCTCGTGCCATCCTGAACGCCGTCTCTGCGTCTCCAAGTATGGTGGAAAGGCAACTCACATTGATAGTTAAGGATGCAGGATGTGGCTGATTTTCACTTTTGATTGAGTGTTAGACTGCACGCACATCGTCAAGTTATAGCAAACGGCATGTGTCATTGAAGAATATTTAGTGCTAATTGTTTGGCGTCCTTCCAGCGAATAAGGCTGATTGGGGGATTAGTACCCACCTGATTGTTTGTGCCGCCTGGGCGAGGCCGCGTGAGTCGTGTGGATGGACCGATCGGCGCTGATCTGCTGACTGCCGCTGACCGGCTGGGGGCGTCTGGCGGGCAGACAGCCGCTGACCTTAGTGCGCGTGGACGCCGACAGGTGGCCGACGGCGGCACGTACCTATGCGAGGCTGAGGGTGTCCCGCCGGGCACCGCCGGCGCCTCTACCACCGTCCTGCTCCAGGTGGAGCCCTGTGAGTACCCACCGGCGATGTTATCACCGTCCGTGATGACGTCACCTCTGGCTGATGACTGTACCCTGAAATGACGTCACCTCGGGCTGATGGCTGACCCTGAGATGGCGTCATCCATCTCCGCTGTCCGCTGGCTATGCCCTGCGACGACGTCACCCTTGTCTGAAGGCTGGCCCCCGTGATGACGTCTCTGTTGCCCGCCGGCTGGGTCCTGTGATGACGTCATCACTGCCCGCGCACTCGACGGGCTGCGGCACGCAGCAGCGGTGGCAGCACTGTTGTGCCAGCTGCACCGCCGACGAATTATGGTGTTTGGGCTTCAGCGCGCGTGCCCTGACATACAACGATGAGCAGGTCATCTACCATGCAGAAGATGAAGGGCCCCGGTTAAACAGGCGTGGTCGAGTGGGTTGCCAGCCGGAGGCGCCCGTAGAGTTACAGGCCGACAGCCGAAAGCCAGGAGCGATCGGGGCTATACTGGGACGGCGTCGAGGGTGGGTGTCAGGGCTGGTCTTTGGGAGGGCGGGGGGGGGGGGGGTTCGTGGGAAGAGCTGTGGTGCGCGTCAGTGATGTGGGATGTGCCGCGGCGTGGTGTTCGCCTGAATGTCTGACGGAGCCACGGTCCGCGGCCAGGCCAGGGAATGTCGGTGACGGGAGTTGGGCGCGTCATAGCGCGTCGTCAGCAGTACTGAGCTTGGACGGAGTGGTGCTCTCGCTGGGCGTCGCTGACATCTGCTGGGGGACTGAGACGCGCCAGCCGCGGGCCCTCTGTTTTCTTAACGAACAGCACGGCGACGGCCTTTCCGGTCATGATCTCAATGTTTGTGCGGGCGATTTGGCCGGCTTCCGAGCAACAGCGGGCGAAGGCCGGGCTTATCGGCGGCGCGCTCTGAAGCTGGGAGCGGCGCGCGCCGGCGGCCGCCGCTTCCTGCCGGCCACGCGGCGGCGCCCACGCTTTTTTGCCGCGCGTGTTTACTCTGAGCAGTCTAGTGTGTCGGGAGTGGGCCGCGCTAGTCGCTCCTTTCCAGACGACGTTTTTCGCTTTCACAATGGTCTTGGTTTACATTAGGGCAGCAGTTGGGGCGCCACATGTGGTGCCGCCAGCAGTGGGTGCATGCGACATGATCTGGGCGTGGGAGGTGTTTAGGTGAGGGAGGGGGAGCGGTACTGCTGCGTCAGCACAGAACAATATCAGGGTCCTGCAAATGTGATGACTGTCAACGGACTTGTGCTTTGCCTTGCGCCGAGCGCGAACCATTAGGGGCAAGGACCTGGCTGACATTCGAAGCCTCACTGGACCACCGCATGTTAGGACGAGTGACTCAGCTTGGGAGACAGCCGTCTGCTGTGAACTGGAGCGGAGCCCTCAGCGACATCTGGAGTATCGTCTGCTCCTCGGTATTCTTTGGCCAGTCGGCTTCTGCTCCCAGGGCGCTTAATGTAGCAGCACGTGCTGTGCGCTGACCTGATGAAAGCCTGGCCTGAGGCTTGGAAACACGAATACGCTTTGACCTGTGACAAATTCCATACTAATATCAACGACATGTTGGCCTGCACTCACTAACTCTGTCCAGCCGCCGGGCTGTGTCCCCCGCGCGTGGTGCTCGGGACCCACCGCCTGGTCTCGCCCCCGCGCTCCTACAACCGCTGACCTCTTTACAAGCTGCCTCGTTCGCGCTCGGCTCACCGGAGCGCCAGAAGGCGTTCGAGTCGCTGAGCCGCGTATCGGGCGAGTGGCAAGCGGGTCTGGAGGCGCTGGACCAGACGCGCTCCAAGTACCCGACTGGCCCTCTCACCAGTTTCCTGCTGTCTGTGAGCTACAACGGCGGCAAGTTCCGCCGCGTGCACAACCACACGGCCAAGTCAGGTAACGCACATCACTCCGTCCGCTCTGGCCAGCGGCACGATCAAGTCAGGTAACGCGCACCACTCCGTCAGCTCCGCCCAGCGGCACGATCAAGTCAGGTAACGCATATCACTCCGTCCGCCCCGCCCAGCGGCACGATCAAGTCAGGTAACGCACATCACTCCGTCCGCCCCGCCCAACGGCACGATCAAGTCAGGTAACGCGCTCCACTCCGTCCGCCCCGCCCAGCGGCACGATCAAGTCAGGCAACGCACATCACTCCGTCCGCCCCGCCCAGCGGCACGATCAAGTCAGGTAACGCACATCACTCCGTCCGCCCCGCCCAGCGGCACGATCAAGTCAGGTAACGCGCACCACTCCGTCAGCCCCGCCCAGCGGCACGATCAAGTCAGGTAACGCACATCACTCCGTCCGTCCCGCCCAGCGGCACGATCAAGTCAGGTAACGCGCACCACTCCGTCCGCCCCGCCCAGCGGCACGATCAAGTCAGGTAACGCCCATCACTCCGTCCGCCTTGCCCAGCGGCACGATCAAATCAGGTAACGCGATCAGTCAAGAACGTTGGTTGTCTGGAATAGGGTAACGGCTATCTTGAAGAGGGTGAGGATCAGGGACCAAAGATTCCGACTGGTAGAAGGTTGCTTCATTCTTAGGGAGACAATGATCTGTTGTGGACAAGTTGTATGTTCGCCCAGCGATAGCAGAGAGGAAGAGGACCCGAACAATTCAGGTAACAGGCGCGTGCAAGGCCGGGACAGGATGCGCGTCCTGACGACTCACTGTTACCTACGGAAGGTGTGTATTTCATGATCAAAACCGCGACTTGGGTGAGACACCCAGGACCTCCGCCATCACAGGTTGTGTATCAGCATCATCGTGCGTTTCCCTTCGCCACCGATAGAGGACTCTTGCGAACTTCAGTGCTGGTTGGGACATGCCAGATCGTGTCGGTGTGTGGCTCCATTTCCCCACCCGGGGAGCGTGTTGCCAACGGCAGCACCAGCCCACACCTGTGCCTCTCTGCCCTGGCGTGTGTCCTGGCCATGGGTTGTGGTGGTTGTCACGTGGTCTGAAGTCGCACGAAGTGCTCCCACTAACGTTGTACTAACTTGTACGTTTCCCGCTTTCTGCTTTGCCATGGATCACTGAAACGGTGAGTTCTCCAACTGCATCTTACGAACCGATCTTGCCTTCGGCCGAAAGCTGTTTATTTTTGTCCGGTGGGTACACCCTCTGGCAGCGGCGCCAGCTGCCGCCCACGTCCACGCTGCCTGCGCCGCGTCAGAGGGCGTACGGGCCTGCAGGAGCCGCAGGAGCCGGGCGCCGGGCGGGGTGGCACTGGGAGGAGGGGGCGTCGCTCGCTGGCTGCCCTACGAGCAACAGGGCGCGCTCGCGCGCGACAACCATGAGGTTCGCCTTCTGGCTGACTGTGTTGGCGCTGAGCGGGTTGGCGGGAGCTCAGAGGAGTCGGGGTGAGTAGCCGTCAGTCCGCCGTGTGTCCTCCCTGTCTCCCGCTCTTTCTCTCTTCATCCTCTCGCTCTTCCACGCGCTGCGCGCCAAGCGGTGCCTGCTGGCTCCGGTCGGCGTCCCTCGGGTACCGCTGGAGGCGGTCGTTTGGCGCTGGTTGTAACGCGCGGCGGCCTGGTGCTGTCCGCTCGTGCGCCCTGGGAGCTCGCAATATATCGCTCGGCCGACGGCGGCAACGGCTTTGTCGCGGAAAGCGATATCAAAAGACAACCACCCCAGGCTGGAGAGATGTTCTACACCAGGCAAGGTTGCAAGAGAAATGATATTTTCTGACTAGTCCAAGACGAGAATGCAAAGACCTGTCTCTGGCTTTTGATGTTCTGACCGCGCTCATCAACTGAATTTGATGTGTGCACAAAAACTCGAACACGTCCTGTGGTCGTTTTTGCTAGAATGGTGGTGGAATGTCTTGTTTCGAAACGTCCACTGCCCTGAGATGTGGCCGTCTGCTTCCTCGCCATAAACGGTAGTACAGACGTGGATAATAAATGATACGATGGCTAGCCCAATTCTTGGCCACATAACATAGCGTATCTCCAAGCAGCCCGAACGGAACCCCTTCACATCGTAAAAAGTCACACAAGTACAGTGCATGCTCTGTACCCATGCGTTACCCGTGTTTACCGTGGGCTAGACCTCTGGATCCTACATAAATAAGCGTATTCCTGGATGCAAAGCCTTTCGTACGTCATCAGGGGCGGCACGTGTTTCGAATTCCTGAACTCTATGACACTCGAAGTGGCTTTTAATCGCGGCTATCACTGGCCTCAGCGTTCTTTTTCCCGCAAAAGCATAATCGACATTTCCGGTGCAGCATGTTATGCGACAACCAAATAGTGATGCATGAAAAATATAGCTCAAAGACCCCAAGAGTGCTAATTCTGCCAAACTAATTCGGATATTAGACGTTAAGCTCATTTTGGATCAACATGATATGCAGTAAAGTAGCCAGAGACTCGTGTGTTTTTTAGCGGAATTTATATTTTTATGGGAACGTTGTTGAATGTCAATGTTGTTGTCTTCATCTTTATATCGCTTAGTCATTGCACACGCACACGGGATGTCAAAGCATGCACACGGGATGTCAACCTGGATAGGGTCAACCTGGATAGGGATAGGGTCAATCTGGGGAAGGTTTGCGATTGTCGGCCTTGCAAAGTGTCAGTCTAAGTTAAGCGATTGCTTATCTCGATCCGCGGCTGCCATCCAGTTCTCTTTTTGTCTTCAAAGCTTCTTATGTTGCATATTTTGGGGCAAGGTACACCGTAGGCTTGAGCCGCGTTGACGGTATTTTAGTATGTGAGCATTATAAGGCGCTGCAGTGTTTGACTGCGCAGATAAATATAATCGTGAGCACTATAGCAGGAAGCAAATCTCCATTCCCGATGCACCGAATACGTCCCGTCCCGACGTCATAGGTCCCATAAAGAATGCACGTCGCCCACTGCAGGCATGGCTGTGCGTCGCTTTCGAACATAATTGGATCACGATATATGCAGATCGTCGCATTTTCACGTAATTGCTGTGCATCACATCAAGCCTGCTGGAACGTCTGTTGGGGAGGACACCATCGTGATGGGACGTCTGTTAGGGAGGACACCATCCTGCTGGGACGTCTGCTGGGGAGGACACCATCCTGCTGGGACGTCTGTTAGGGAGGACACCATCCTGCTGGGACGTCTGTTGGGGAGGATGCCATCCTGATGTGACTAAGAGCGGAGGCAGCAGTGGCTGAAGTGAAATGTTCCGCGTCAGTTCACTGTGCTCCCACCAAACAATGACCAAACCCAACCGTCATCGTCCCTTTGTGATACCATTGTAGCTATTTCTATTGTTTCCGAACGCCGTCTGTGATATTCTTGGTTCCGTCTCACGCATCTCCAAGTTGCTTAGTTAAGACTACATTAGACCAATGGTCGCAGTTCTCCGATCATTTGGACGCCAGCGATGCGCGGGACAGGAACGGGACATGACTTGCTCCAGGGTATCAACGGATGACCTGAGCATTGGTAAGGGTACCGTCGAGGAGTGCTGGTTGCTCCATCATCCGCTTTTCGGAGAACTTGCTATGTGAGGCTAGGCAAATCTAGGCCAATTCAAGATATGATGATTTATATATAGCAACGAAGAAAAAGATAGCGCCAGTCCCTGTTAAACGCGTCGGAGTTGTTCGCGCCGGTCAATAAACCTCGTATTTTCCCGCAATGTTAGCAGCTTTTCGGTATCGAGCATACAAAACGAAAAGCAAAAATGTCTCGCTGTAAGCCGCGCATACCACCTGCACTCAGTAGTTGTTGGATACCGTCCACTTCCATATACTGAGAGGAACAGGGTGTGAACATGCTCAAGCTATACACTGTGCGGTCGACAACAAAAGCTACGGTGTCTTGTTCGATGCCTCAATTTTTCACTAGATGGCTGATGGTCCTGGATGTTCACCAAGGCCTTTGCTAACCTTATTTGTCCGCTGTTGGTCTTGGTGACCGACCCGACATGCGCGATCTGACATGATCTTCCATCATGGTTAGGTGATCTGACATGACCTGCCATCATGCCTAGGTGATCTGGCCCGATCTATCGTTGTCCACAGATGTCCTAAAGTGACGTGACCCCAAATGAATTGACTTGAATGACGCCAATCCGAAATGAATAACTTGATCCGCCATCGCCACTAGGTTGTGTGATCTGGCCTGCCATCTTCACTGGGTAGTGGGGTTTGGCCTGTCATCTGTCATCACGTTATCTCCAGATGACCGGCCGTGGAATATTATCATCAAATGACCTGCACTCATCTAACCTACCGTCGTCAGATGACACCCGACCTGCCGTGATCCCCAGCTGACCGACCTCAACCTGACCTGCCTCGCCTTCAGATGGCACATCCTGACCTGACCTACCGTCTCTCTCCCGATGCATTGGCCCGACCTGCCGTCGTCCCTTGTTGACCCGGCCTGGCTTGCTGTTATCCTCACTGACCGGCCCTGGCCTGACCTGCCATCACCTTCAGATGACTCTCCCTGACCTTATCGGCCGTTGTCCGCAGATGACCGCCCTGTTCGACCGCCGTCGACAGCCTGCGGTCTCCTGGAGGCGACCTGCGCCGACGGCACGTGCATCCCCAAGGGACGAGTGTGTGACGGCGAGCGGGACTGTCCGGACGGCTCGGATGAGAACCGCTGCAGTGAGTACCGATCTGTCTGGCCGGCTCGGATGAGAACCGCTGCAGTGAGTACCAGTCTGTCCGGACGGCTCGGATGAGAACCGCTGCAGTGTGTACCGACCTGTCCGGACGGCTCGGATGAGAACCGCCGCAGTGAGTACCGATCTGTCCGGCCGGCTCGGGTGAGAACCGCTGTAGTGAGTACCTGATGCGGTTCTCATCCGGCCGGCTCGTATGAGAACCGCTGCAGTGAGTACCGATCTGTCCGGCCGGCTCGGATGAGAACCGCTGCAGTGAGTACCGATCTGTCCGGCCGGCTCGGATGAGAACCGCTGCAGTGAGTACCGATCTGTCCGGACGGCTCGGATGAGAACCGCTACACTGAGCACCGATCTGTCCGGACGGCTCTGACGAGAACCGCTGCAGTGAGTACCGATCTGTCCGGACGGCTCGGACGAGAACCGCTGCAGTGAGTACCGATCTGTCCGGACGGCTCGGATGAGAACCGCTGCAGTGAGTGCCGATCTGTCCGGACGGCTCGGACAAGAACCACCGCTGTATGTACCGACCCCCCCGGCCGGGGGGTCCGTGTCTGGGATGTCGCGGCGGCCTCCTGCCTGCACTGGCCGGCGGACGCCTGGCAGCAACGCTGATATACCGTGTTGCTTTCTGCCTGCTGTTTGCAGGACTGCTCTTGCTGTCGGTGTTTGTTGCCGTTCAGCACTGGCCATGGGCTTTGCGTCCAGTTAAGGGGGGGGGGGGAATCAAGGGGAGCTTTTCTCGACAGGATTCACCCCATTTCAAGCACATTACTTGTGATGCCCTCCCCCCTCTCCACACACTTACACACACGCACAAAGACACACACACACACACACACACACACACACACACACACACACACACACACACACACACACACACACACACACACACACACACACACACACACACACACACCACACACACACACACCACACACACACACCACACACACACACACACACACACACACACACCCACACACACACACACACAGCACACACACACGCACACACACACACACACACACACACACACACACACACACACACACACACACACACACACACACACACACACACACACAGACTACATGAGCTTTAGGCACTGTCCGCTGTGCTGTGTTTTCTCACGCCTCTTCATACACAGCTTACTGTGTATGAAGTGTCTCCTGCCCGACACCGTCTCGAAACCGCTCCTACGCTCCCCATGGGCCCAGGGCGGTCCGAAGGCCTCCCGGGGACTTTATGTGCCGCTCCCCGCTGTCCCACCGCCCATATAGGGCCGCTTATCTTTGTATATCAACGAAGGTCCACATAGGGCATGAAGGCGGCTGCCAACACTGACCGCCTCGGGAGCTGTTGCAGACGCGAGCTTTTTGATTGAGTCATGACCACCGCTACCAGGAAATATCAGCGTTGGGTAAATATTGAGACGCGGCGCATCTGGTGGCTGCAAATCAAGGGATAATCGGACATGACTCTTTTCAAAACATTGGCATCCGCAAGTGTGCATTTGGGCCTCATGTGAACCGAGGCATATAATTCAAGTTTATTTATCGCTTATGTTTAATCGGGACAGATGATATTCGCACCAGCGTCCATGGCTGTTGGCATGCGCGGTTCTGACCCGGAACAGGGGCCGTGAACTTTGTTGCCATGCCATGGGTACGGCGATCGCACGAGATTGCCAAGTGGCAGTTAAATTGAACACCTTGATTGTGCCAGTGTGTTCCCGTGTGGGTTTGGTCACGATCTGGGTACAGCTTACACCCTCTGGCATTCGACCCGGAGCGTACCGGCGACACCAGGCCAGTCCTGGGCAAAGAAGTGGAGCAGACTTGTTTTCTTTTGCGCCAACAGATGCCAGATCACAGAGTCCAGATTACTTAGAAGGACATTTGTTGTGTTTTTAGCTGCTCAGGCATTCATATTTAAAAAGGAAAATAGCGAAATGTTTAACCCGGCCAGCTCTGTGCCGTTCACCAATGTGCATGCCGACAGCGGAGCGGCGTAGTCGGCCAGCTGGGTGGTTCCGCCCGGGAGGCACGATCGGGGCGGGGCCGCCGGTCCAGCAGCCGCCTGTTTATTTGCTCAGGCGGTGTGATGCTGGAATCGGGGACAGTCGAGCCGGCGGGAGCGCGACGCCGCGAACAGCGCGCCGGTGCGGGCCGGGCCGCGGCGCCGGCCGCCCCGCCCCGCCGCCCGTCATCAGCCGAGGCGTGTGCTGCCGCGCCCGGCGCACCAGCCGCCCCCGCACGTGCAGCAGCCCTCGGCGGGGGCGTGCAGCGGCGGCCGCTGACTCTGCAGCTGGCGTCGGCCGGCGGCGCGCGGCGGTGACGTGACCCCAGTGGCCGGGCCGCCGGACGGCGGTGGCGCTGCAGGCGGCGGCCGCCGCCGCGGGCGCCGGTTTTTATGGCCGGCGGTCGGCCTGAAGGGCGGCAGAGTGGTAGACGCCGTATCCGCCGCCTGTTTATCCAGCCGTCGGATCGCCAACGGCCGGAGCTGGATGCCCGCGGCGCGGCGCTGAAGTGCACGCTCCGGGGCGGAGGGAGGTGGGCAGCGATTCCCGGATCGATGACTCAAGTTGGATGACTTTGAAGGGTTCTCAGGGCAGGGTGTGTCAGGCAGAATGTGGTTTGTCGAAGCAGCCCGGGGAATGCGCACCAGACAAGGGTGGCTTAGTCCCAACGACACGCAGACTGGTGGAACGAAAAGTTCCAGCTGGAGAGGACAGGGTCCTAGCTATAGTGTGTGTGGGGGGGGGGGGGCAGATGGTTCCCATGAGGACTGTCCCAGCTATCCCAGCTGTCGCTGCTCCCTCTGGCCGGGGGGTGGAAGCGAGCCAAGCTCGCCGAGTACGGCCACTGATGTGGCGTCCAATCCAGGCTCGTACGGTGCTCTGGGTCGGCTCTAGCGGCTGGGTGATGGGGAAGAGGCTGGCTGCCGGTGTGGGACTTACTGACGTTTTTAGCCACAGGTCTTGTGTTTTGTCTCGTCGAATGGGTAGGCAGTTTCCTATTGGACTTTGTATATGGTGTCGCAGAAATATTCTGGTCATAATTTTCTAGAAGCATTTGTATGTTAAGAAGACGCATGGAAACGCATGGGACCACAATCCCTATATCACTGTCTTCCCAAGGCACACCAAGTCCATCAGTCTGTGCAGAGTAATCGTAGCTAAAACACTAAACACTGCAGGACAGATATGTTCTTCATCATTGCGTTTCCCGTAGCATGCTACGATGCCGCCTCACTGTTCGACGTCGTCAAATGATAAGATCGCACATCAGGAGACTGAGATGCAATTTGATCTGGCCGAATATTTTTTCGTACATTTTCCGCGAAAGCCATTTGTGGAAACAATTGTAGCTCTGCTGAAAGATAAGGAAATTTACTGGGAATGTATGGTATATGTAATATTTCCTGGTGAGGCCCATCCCACCAAAAAATATATACCTGTGGACTTATAGTCACTTGTAAAAGAAGCATAACGCACGGTAGGTCGTAACGTTATACAACGTACTGCATTTGTGTGGACATTTGAGGGGAATTTGGGAATAGCCCGGCTTGAAATGTCTTCGAAATTAAAAAATCCGGCTGCTCTGACGTGTCAGAGTACAGCGCTGTTGCCCGCATAAGCTGGCTGCGGAGCAGTCGCGGCTTCGTTGCATGACCTGCTGCCTGCGTGCGTGCTGCTGCTGCTGCGTGTATGTTGACAACTGACCTTTAAAAAATGTTTAGGAATTAGTAAAGACGGAATTTGTGGGGATAGTTTTTTTTTTAAAAATGCGAACCATAACATATTGGTTTTGCTTTCGGGTGCAATACTCACGCAGCTCACAAAATAAAACTGCAGCAGGAAACGTCCGTTTCCCCGACCTGTCTCTCCGCGTTTCGCTCGCGACACGGGCTTCAGAAGTGCGGAGTTTCTGCGGAGTGAGCCAGGGCGCGCCCGCCGCCTGTTGGTGTGCCGTGCTGCGACACGTAGGGCTTGGCTTCCTATCGGCTGCCTAACCGGCTCCACGCTCCGTCGAACCCTGAACTTTATGCTGTGCCGCACAACACTGTATTCCCGAGCGCAGCCCCGCGCATCGGGTAGAAAACGGCAATTTGCATCTTTTTATGCGCGAAATGTAAGACATTCGCCTTTTCTTAGTACGTTTTGATTGTATATGATGGTGCCTAACTGCACCAGGCGGTACACTTTTACTTACAAGGGAGCGGGGGCTTTGCAGATCTGTTGCTCCCCCACCTTGGTAGCGTTTTTACGAGGCACTTCTGACGGCTTCACATTGCGTCGTAATCGACGTTGATGTGTTAGATTGAGGGAGAGAGAGAGAGAGAGGGAGAGGAGTTACCGCACCCCGTCTGCAACATGTGTGGATTCGTGGGCATTGGCGCTTGCAACGATTCATCTGCGGTGATCGTCGAAACACGAAACCGGCCTTGACGTCAGCCACCCTGTTGTCGCGTGGGCGCTGCAGCCAGCGGCCTGAGCGCATCTCGCGCAGCCGTTTGATGGCGCAATTTCCGGCCGTATATGAGACAGTGATATTGGCCAGTGCTGTTTTTCGCCGGCTATCAGTAATGCGGTGGGGCAAGTAATGCGGTGGGGCAGTGTTGTTATGTCTGGGTGGTGTTTTGGGCCGCCGCGCAGTGTGCACTCTCCCGAGTATGATCTTCAGGGGCCGCCGCTCTTAATTCGGAAGTTTGAGACGTTCTTCACTACTCCAGAATGAGATTATCTCTAGCGCCGTTCTTTGTCGTGGGGTATTACGCTTTGGAACGCCGCTCACTGTCCTGAACTAATGCCACCGAGCGGTGGTTACCGTCGGCATTCGTTGGGTTGTGGTGCGCCCGCGAGCGCGCTCACCGCGGCGTCCGGATCTCCCCAGACCCGTCCGGCTGTCAGCCAAATGAGTACCAGTGCGCCAACCAGAAGTGCGTGCTGAAGACGTGGCGCTGCGACGGAGACAACGACTGTGGAGACGAATCGGACGAGCAGGGCTGCGAGCCCAGCCCGCCAGGTGGGTGGAGTCGTGTCAGAGGTCACCAGGCCGGACAGAGGTCC
The DNA here is from genome assembly GCF_011947565.3 of Pollicipes pollicipes. NCBI lineage: Eukaryota > Metazoa > Arthropoda > Thecostraca > Pollicipedomorpha > Pollicipedidae > Pollicipes > Pollicipes pollicipes. The sequence continues at coordinate 42,291,655 of NW_023596461.1, forward strand.
ACAGTCGCGTCAGAGGTCACCAGGCCGGACAATCCCGCTACAGCCCGTCGGTCGGCCCAAGCCCTTGAAAGCCCACGTAGTAGGCTGAACTTCTTCCCCATCCACCAGATGTGGAAGGTATCTCCAGCTGACGGAAGTGTCATGCTCTCTTAGAACGCGCTGAGCATGCTAATCTTCTTTTTACACTCCCTGAGGCACTAACTTGATGTGCTTGCCGGCCCCGGGACGTGGCGATGCAGACGTCTGTCCGGTGGGCTCTGGCTGTGTCGCCTCGAAGTGCGCCTACGGACGCGTCAGCCACGCGGGCGTCTGACGGCGCCGCCTCGTCTTGCCAGGCTCGCAGTGCAACTACAACGAGTTCCAGTGCGCGGCTGGCGGCCAGCCGAGCGCCCAGTGCATCCCGCGCGCCTTCCACTGCGACGGCCAGGTGGACTGCCAGGACCGCAGCGACGAGATCGGCTGCTGTGAGTCGCCCGCACGGAGAGCACCATCAGGGAGCGGGTGGCCGCGGCCGCAGACGGCTCACTGGCAGGAACACGCGGCACTTGTACAACGAGGACTGATGCGGGTGCTGCAGACTGAGGACCTGGTGCAGGGATCTGCCGGATGCTAGCCAGGAGTAGCGAGTCAAGTGCGCTGCTGTTGAAGTGAACTCTAGCAGTCAATCAGACCGGCTCATATTCTGAACCAGCGTGGCCAGTGTCGCACTTGACCAGCCTGACCTGTGTCGCTCTGGACCAGCGTGGCCAGTGTCGCGCTGGACCAGCGTGGCCAGTGTCGCTCTGGACCAGCGTGGCCAGTGTCGCGCTGGACCAGCGTGGCCAGTGTCGCGCTGGACCAGCGTGGCCAGTGTCGCTCTGGACCAGCGTGGCCAGTGTCGTTCTGGACCAGCGTGGCCAGTGTGGCGCTGGACCAGCGTGGCCAGTGTGGCGCTGGACCAGCATGGCCAGTGTGGCGCTGGACCAGCGTGGCCAGTGTCGCTCTGGACCAGCGTGGCCAGTGTCGCTCTGGACCAGCGTGGCCAGTGTGGCGCTGGACCAGCGTGGCCAGTGTCGCTCTGGACCAGCGTGGCCAGTGTCGCGCTGGACCAGCCTGGCCAGTGTGGTGCCGACTGACCGGGCCGTTGGTGTTCGCAGCCGCTCCTCTGATCGGAGAGCCGCCGCCGTCCATGCTGAACGTGCAGACCGGGGACGTGTTTGTCATCCGGTGCCGCGCCGTCGGCACGCCCGTGCCCGAGATCTCGTGGCGCCTCAACTGGGGCCACGTGCCGTTCAAATGTCGTCAGGAGAGGTGAATACCTGGCAGCGCGCCGCGCGTGGTCCAGGCCGGCAGACCCTGCCTCTGGCTAGTCCCCTCCAGCGACGGGGGCGCTGAAGTTGATCATTCGTGTGCTGAATGCGAGTAATGATTCAAAATGTGTGTTTTATGAAAATAGATATGTCTGTAATAAAACATCATCAACCTAATAACTTTCCTTCTTATGACAGCACACGTTCAGTTCAGTAGCGCGTTCTGCACCGTGCTTGTTTTATGACGTTTTGTCTGTGTCCGTGCTGATTAATGTATAACAAATATTGCCCTGCTGCCGCTGCTGTCCATCACGTGGCGCTGCGTTGCGTCAGACCTAACAGCCGACCTGTGGCCGCAGCTCGGGCGGTCTGGGCACACTCACCTGCCCGAACGCCCAGGTCTCGGACCAGGGCGCCTACTCGTGCGAGGCCATTAACATCAAGGGCTCGGTGTTCGCCGTACCGGACACGATCGTCATGGTGTCGGGCAGTGGCGGCATCTGCCAGCCGCCCGACTTCAACAGCGCCGCGCTCACCAACGCAGACTGCCAGCGCTGCTTCTGCTTCGGTGCCACCACCGACTGCTTCAGCGCCGGGCTGTCCATCTCGGAGGTGCGAGTCCGTCTCCCGGCGCGAACGTGATTCTTTTCACCCCCGAGGCTCGTTTTGTTCGTGTCCACCCGCGAGGTGCGGTGTTGCCCCTGCCTCTCTTGCAGTTGAGGCATTCATCTCGTTATCTCCAGGGCGTAGTATTGTTCAGGGCGTAGTATTGTTTTCGTCCTCGTCCCTGGCCTTGTTCATGTTCGTCTCAGGGCTGAGGTGCGGCCTGTCTATCATTGGCAAGCGCCCAACCTGGATTCCTGGGCGCTGCTGCTTGGTTGTGCGCTGGCTGTGCGGGACCGGAACGCGGCGCGGCTCCATTATCACCATGCTGCCGCAGAACCTCCTGCGCGGAATGCCTAAGCGGCTGGAATGCCCGAGACACTGTATAATGCTGCTGCTGGTCGTAGCTGTGCAACCCCAATGACGTCGCGCTGCGCTTCGTACACTGTTGTGACACTACCATTGATGACAGCTGCTAGAGCCGAGCTTTAGCGACGTCATGTCATGCTGTGTTGCCTTAAATTATTGTGACGCAACCACTGTAGGCAGCTGCTTCATCCCAGTGACGCTTCGCCGCGCTCCGTGTCGAGTACACTGTTGTGACGTCACCGCTGTCGGCAGCTGCCGGAGCCAAACCCAAGCGACATCTCACTGCGCTCCGTGTCGAGCTACTCTCCGGACTTCATCATCGAGCCGGCGACAGGCGACTCGAGCCGTTACCTGAGGTTCGGCCCGGGGGGCGCTGTTCAGGTCAGTCCGGACATGGCGCCTGCTGGAGGGCAGCAGGCTCGGCTGGTAGCCAGCTGTAGCAAGTTGTGTTTTCTGAGTTTTGGTAACGGTTTTCATGCCGCATCTTGCACCACATAAAAATATATGGTTCTTAGTCCTGGCAAACCTCTTTCAAAACTTGATAGGTCTGTGTTATTATGTCGCCTCAGCTTTGTTCCACACTTCAGGGAATCGCTAACACTAACATGTCGTGTAAGCCTGTCCGATAATCGCTCTTTGAGGCGCAAATCTGCGGCACCGCGCATTTTCCGCTGGACGTCGCGCCTGTCGTGTATCAAGTCACGCATGCTGGGCGTACCGCGGGCGGCAACCATGGGCGCGCGGCGAGCGTGCCGAGGGGGGCCTGTCTGAGCGGTTCGCTCGCCGCCCTGCCGCAGGTGGTGTCTCCGCCGTTCGTGGACGGCTCCCTGTACTTCTCCATGCCGCCCAGTCACACCGGTCCCCAGCTGAAGAGCTACGGCGGCTACCTGCGCTACACGCTGAGTCCGCCGGGCGGCGCCGACCGGCGGCAGCCTGCCGTCATTCTGAGCGTGAGTCGGCCAGCAGCTGATAAGGGGCGAGGGGTGACCGCGCCGTCAGCTGGGGCGCCGGTGCTGAAGAGGGCATGGGGCATCGCCGGAACGATCTGTGTTCGGCCGCGTGTGTGACGAGGTCGCCGACAACGGTGCGCTTTGACGGGGTCGCCGGCAGCGGTGTGCTGTGGCGGGGTCAGCAGTGTGCTGTGACGGGGTCGGCGGTCATCAGTGTGCTGTGGCCGAGTCAGCAGTGTGCTATTACGGGCAGGCATTCGGCCGTAGTGTGTGGCATGGTGCGTTTTCGGCCGTGCCATCAGACCGTGTCTCTGTTCGGTCTTGTGATCTCGCTGAGATCACGTTCGGTCTTGTGATCTCGCTGAGATCTTGTTCGGCCGTGTGATCCGAACGGGTCTGTGCCCGTTGCCATGATCCGGTCAGGTATTTCTTCAGCAATACGAACTGACCGGGTCTGTGTTTGGGCGGATGATCTGACCGGGTCTCTGCTCGTTGGTATAATCTGACCGGGTTTGTGTTCTACCGCATGACCTGCCCTGGCCTGTGTGCAGCCGTACGCTCTGACCGGCCTGCCGTCACCGACAGGGTAACGGACTGGTGATCTGGTATACCCCTGACATCAGCCAGCCGGGCAGCACCAGCATCCGCATCACGGAGGGCGTGTTCTACAAGACGGGCGCCAGGCGCGACCAGGTGCCTGCCACCCGCGAGGACATCATGATGGTGCTGGAGAACATCGACTTTTTCCTCATCGGGTACGGGTCTTCCTCTGTTGGTGTCAACATTGTCTCTCTCAGTCCATCAAGAGAGTGTCAGTTACTTGCACGGTCGCTTACAAAGTTTGAGCTGAGTAAAAACAGCATAGCCTCATTTTCACAATCTGGCTCTCCCGTTGCTGACCTGAATTGAGCAGACGTGAGGTGACCTGACGTGACACATGACCTGTTCTGGCCTGAGATGACCTGCCCTGGCTTAATGTGACCCGGCCGGACCTGACCTGACCTCATGTACACGGCAGGGTGCCGCGGTCTTCGGACGGCCGGTTCCAGGGCGAGCTGTCCGCAGTGCGCATGGAGTCGGCCACGGTGGCGCAGACTTCCCAGGGCCCCACCAACCTGGTGGAGGACTGCAACTGTCCGCAGGGCTACTCCGGCATGTCGTGCGAGGTGAGGCGGCGCCCGAGCACGGGGCAGAGTTTCCAGTCTCCCCTGCGCAGAGGGCACTCAAAGCAGCGATGTGCGGCGGCCGTTAGGAATATTCGCGGCGCCTCCGAGTTTGATGCGCGGGCCGGGCTTGACGCCGCCCCTGGAGCTGTCTGTTGTGTCTGCAGGAGTGTGCTCCTCCCCCTCCCCTCCGGCGGTGGCTGCGCTGATCGGTGTCTGCTGTCCGCGCCGCAGGAGTGCGCACCAGGTTACATCCGCCAGCAGACCGGCCAGTGGCTGGGCCGCTGCGTGCAGGAGCCGCAGGACTGCGCCCCCGGACAGTATGGTGACCCGCGGCGCGGAATCGCGTGCCGGCCCTGCTCCTGCCCCGGCACTCCGGCCCAGTGAGTGGCGGCGGCACTCCGGCGCGCTCAGCAGCGAGGGGGACTTCCCCGCACGTGGTTGACAAGGGCGCTTCGGTGCCGTCGGTACCAGAAACACGACGGCTTAGCCAAAGCCAGAGACAGTGGCGCATAGTCAAGGCCAGGGGCAGTAGCGCACAGTCATCATCAAGGAGCACTAATGCACAGTCGGCACTGGGAGGCACTCCGTCATAGTCGGTACGAAAGACGTCATCATTAGTGACCATCATGGGTGTTCCCGACGTTCGATAGTCGTAGATCTCTTCGTAGTCGTTGCAGAACAGTACAGTATAACGCCGCTGTGTAGTTTTGATGGTCAAAGTTGGTGATGTCGTAATCGCCTTCGACTGTAATAAGCCCCCGCCTCTGCCGTCGTCATGGGGCACCAAGCCGGCGTAATCCCGCCTGGCCGGTGCAACAGCCTGACCCGGCGCCCGCTCGGTCGGCAGATTCGGCCAGACGTGTCGACTGGACTCCGACAATCAGGTGACCTGCGACTGTCCGGCGGGCTACATCGGTCGCCGCTGCGAGCGCTGCGCGGCCGGCTACCGCGGCGACCCGCTGGCCGGCACCCCCTGCTCACCCGGTACGGCAGGCCGCCCTGGCCGGTCCCTACCGACCCGGTCTGCCTCAGTGAAGCCGCTGCGGGCAGTGTCCCCGCCATGCCGCTATGTCTCGCAATGACGTCTCACTGGGTGGCGCTGTTCTCCTGAGTTTGGTTTTATCTGAAGGGGTTCGTTAGTTCTCTCAGCATCTGACCGGATCGAAAGCAGTGTTGGTTGCGAGGCCATTTTACAGCAAAGTCTTACCTGCCGGGACTCTCCCGTTTGCGTTTTCCCCCCGATACTTATCTACGGGTACTTAGGACCCGACTTCTCAATTCAGCCATGGCCGCCCGTGCCATTACCGATCTGGTTGTCGACAACTGAGCCGCGGGCGACGCGAGCCTCGCAGTGCGACGACGCGCCGAGGTCGCGCTGACGCGCGCTCGGTGCCGTTCCGGCAGGGGACCAGTGTGACCCGGCTGGCTCGCTCCAGAGCACGCCCGACCCGCGGACAGGCCGCTGCGACTGCAAGGTAGGTGGCGCGGCGCCGCGGTCTGGTCCCCCACCGGCGGCCCGGGGCCTGGCTCGCGACCACGCTTGCGCCGGCCACTGTGTGTGTGTGGTGTGTGTACGTGCGTACGTGTCGTGAGCCCTGTACATACCACCCAGCCCGCTTCGCTCCGCCCGGTAGATTAGGTGCGCCATGGCGTCCGCGACTTGACCTGCTGACGAAGGTCAGGGTCGGCTACTGTTCCCTGGTGCACTGCCGCATACAAGGCAGGCAGTCAGCCCGCCCGCGCGCTCTGATGCTGAGAGCGGACCCTGCGCGGCTTCAAATGACCCTGCGCGGCTTCAAATATCCATGATCATTAGTCGACCACAGGTGACACTCTGTAGTCACGATTGTATTCAGACTGTGTGCCTAGGTTAAACAAATTCATCTGAGGTCATGTCTCTCTTCTGCAAACATCGCCAGCACTGCAAGCATGGCCCGAGCGCGGGGCAAACTCACAGCGTAGCAGATGCACAGCGTCTCCCGGTGTTACCTCTTCAGAATTGGCCACCTGCAAACACACTTGCATTTCTGTTCGGATGTCTTATGGGGAGACTTATCTCTGCACTGAAACCCGGCTGGCTCTCATTTCGGGAGATTGACCGTGTCTTACTCTGGCTTGTTTTCTTGTCTCCCTGCACCACCTCTCTGTCTCTCGCTGGACCAACGCGGTGAGTCTCTAGCCAGCTGTACCCTCCCTCTCGAACCGGCCTGCGTGTACCCGCTTACCCCGTAGATCGCCGCCGCGTAATCGTTCCCGATCGATCGCACTGGTTCCCACCTGTATCTTCTCTTTACGTACCGGCACATCAGCACCAACTGCCGAGCTGCGACGACCTAATGGGAAGCGTCGCAGTGCGCGTGCTGTATCTGACCACGCTGACCACGACGCCATGCTGCTGTCACCGAAAAATCGACGCCATGTTGTTGGCCTTAAGTCGCCGGTCGAAGCACGGACGAAACAATATCGGCGACACGACGTGGCGTGCTGGACGTCGCGGACGTGCTGACGTCTTTCGCGTGAAAGGACGTCAAGACGCCTTGCCAACGTCCATGACCAGCTGGTTAGCATCGGTCGTCCCCGTCATGCGTGTGCCACTGATAACCTGGCGGCATCTGTGGCGCAGGAATTCGCCACCGGCGCTAAGTGCGACCAGTGCAAGCCGCGGGCGTTCTTCCTCAGCGACAAGAATCTGCACGGCTGCATCAACTGCTTCTGCATGGGCGTCACTGACCAGTGCAGCTCCTCCAACTGGTACCGCCAGCAGGTGAGCTCAGCTGGAAGGGTGCCCCTCCCCCAGCCCCGCTCCGTTCGCGGACGCGGCACGTTTGATCCCGAAGCTGGGCGGACGCCTGGTCGTGCCATGCCCGCCGCCAAGGCCGCGGTCGGGTGAGACCTCCGATGGTCTCCATGCTCGTGTGTAACGATAATCTGTAACGTGACGGCGGTCGGCTCGCTGACGCGTCTAGAAACGGCAGCGTGCTCCGCCCGCTGGAGAACGCTGGAGTACGCTGGAGTACACCGGAATACGCTGAAGTACGCTTGAGTACGCTAGAGTACACCGGAGTACGCTGGGGTACGCTGGAGTACACCGGAGTACGCTAGAGTACACCGGAGTATGCTGGAGCACACCGAAGTACGCTGGAGTACGCTGGAGTACGCTGGAGTACACCGGAATACGCTGGAGTACGCTAGAGTACACCGGAGTACGCTGGAGTACGCTGGAGTACGCTAGAGTGCACCGGAGTATGCTGGAGCACACCGGAGTACGCTGGAGTACGCCGGAGTACGCTGGAGTACGCTGGAGTACGCTAGAGTGCACCGGAGTATGCCGGAGTACGCCGGAGTACGCTGGAGTACGCTGGAGTACGCCGGAGTAAGCTGGGGTACACTGGAGTACGCGGGAGTACGCTGGAGTACACCGGAGTTTGCTGGAGCACACCGGAGTACGCTGGAGTGCGCTGGAGTACGCCGGAGTACGCTGGAGTACGCCGGAGCACGCTGGAGCACGTGGCGAGGTGGCCGCGCGTGGCTGGGGCAGCCTGCGCGTGGGCGCTGACGGTCGGCCCCCTGGCTGCTGGCGACAGGAGTCTGCGGTGTTCACCAGCAGTGTGCAGGACTTCGTGCTCACCGACGAGAGGGCGCAGCAGACGTTCGACGGCGCCTTCGTCAACTCGGACGCCCGGGAGGCGGTCTACAGGGACCTGAGCCGGCTCGGCAGGAGGGTGAGCATCACTGTCAACTTCGCCACCGGCAGGCTGTAGCTCTTGCCTTCGACCTTTTCAGCTTGTTTTGTCTGGACAGAGCAGATTGCCGAAATTTCATAGGTCGGTGTTCTTTGCCCACTTATGCTCACAGCCGGACGTTTCTGTTTTGTATGCGTCTTAGCCCAAACCGGCAGAAAAGCCCATTCCACCGGCGTGCCCATTTCTGAGCGAGTGATATGTACCCGGCGCTCATTTCAGCCGCTGTATTGGCGCCTGCCGGCCCGGTTCCTCGGCGACAAGGTGACCTCGTACGGCGGCTCGCTGAGGTATAACCTGCGCTTCACGGCTCCACCCGGCGCCCAGCCCGCCTTCCAGAGCTACCCCGACGTGGAGATCTTAGTGAGTTACAGAACTACCTGACGTTTTGTTGTATAAGCCAGTCAGATCGCAGACATTTCTTTTATCACAGAACTGTATTGCTTGTTCTGTAGAAGTCCTATCTGATGGTACCATGACATTACAATGCGACACTTGTCTTTGCCTGTAAGGTAAACACCATTGGTGTTTACCTTCGGGGTAAGGACATCTGCGTGTTGAACTTATAGTAGCAATGTCTTCCGTACTGTTCCGGTCGCCTCACGTTTCCAGGCATTGGACTTCGGTAACATGACCTGTTGCCTCGACCCTGTTGCCTCGACCTAATGGTAAAACACATGCCCTGTTGTCCCTGGTGACATTCTGGCCATTGCCCACGGGTTAACGACATTTGCTCTCTTGACCTGGACGCGGCGCCACGAGCCACGACGCCTCAGGTTAACGATACCCGCCTGCGTGGCTTCAAAACAACAGCTTTTGCCCTCTTGATCCCTGACTAATAACACCTGCCTCTTAATCTCAGGGCACCGCCACGTGCCCTCTTGAACGCGAGATACCAACACGTGACGTCTTGATCTCAGGCCACCTATGCGTGCCCTCATGACCTCAACGAACCAACACGTGCCCTTTTGACCTCAGGGTTCTGCATGCACCGTCCTGAGCTCATGGTGCCGTCACGTGCCGGCTTGACCTCTGGATCGTGCCCCGTCCGCGTCAAGGTACCGTCACGTGTCCTGACCGCAGGGTAACGACATCTTGCTGCGGCACACGTTCGCGTCGCCGCCGGAGTCAGGCCGGCCGACGCCCGTCGTTGTCGACATGTACGAGCAATCCTGGACCCGGGACGACGGTGGGCCGATGGACCGCGAGCATCTCATGATGGCGCTGGCCGACCTCGAGTACATCATCATCAAGGCGGCGCCCGTCGAGGGCGCCCAGCAGGCGGCGTGAGTAGGGTAGGGGTGTGGTAGGGCAGGGCAGGGCAGGGCAGGACAGGACAGGGCGGAACAGGGCAGAGCAAGACAGGACAGAGCAGAGCAGAATAAACCAGAACAGAACAGAACAGAACGAAACGGAACAAAGCGGGGTAGACCAGGGAAGGAGAGAACAGAACACAACAGAACAAAGCAGAGCAATGGCGTTGAGAAAAAGAGCAAAGCGCATGGGGAAGAACACAGGGTAGAGCAGTAGGATGGCGTGGGACGGGATCTACTGAGCGGTACGTACGTTGCAGTGGTTACTGAAAGGAAAGGGTAGAACAGACGGCACCCATCCCAGTTGGCCGTCTGCACCCGTCCCAGCTGGCCGTCTGCACCCGTCCCAGTTGGCCGTCTGCACCCGTCCCAATTGGCTGTCTGCACCCGTCCCAGCTGGCTGTCCGTACCCGTCCCAGTTGGCCGTCTGCACCCGTCCCAACTGGCAGTCTGCAGCCGTCCCAGTTGGCTGTCTGCAGGAATGGGCAGCTCTGAGCTGTGGTGCCATGAGTGTGGCGGCCAGGCTGCTGCGGAGCTGGACTGATCACGGCGGCTGGACTCTGTGTCGGCAGCCTGTCGGAGGTGGCCCTCGATATCGCCGTACCGCAGAACACGGGTCTGGAGCGGGCGCACGCCGTTGAGCAGTGCTCCTGCCCGCGCGGCTACAAGGTACGTCGTCTGAAGTGCTAGCCGTCACGGGGACCATGTCTGAAGTCCTAGCCGTCACGGGGACCATGTCTGAAGTCCTAGCCGTCACGAGGACCATGTCTGAAGTCCTAGCCGTCACGGGACCTTGTCTGAAGTCCTAGCCGTCACGGGGACCATGTCTGAAGTCCTAGCCGTCACGAGGACCATGTCTGAAGTCCTAGCCGTCACGAGGACCATGTCTGAAGTCCTAGCCGTCACGAGGACCATGTCTGAAGTCCTAGCCGTCACGAGGACCATGTCTGAAGTCCTAGCCGTCACGGGGACCATGTCTGAAGTCCTAGCCGTCACGAGGACCATGTCTGAAGTCCTAGCCGTCACGGGGACCATGTCTGAAGTCCTAGCCGTCACGGGGACCATGTCTGAAGTCCTAGCCGTCACGAGGACCATGTCTGAAGTCCTAGCCGTCACGGGGACCATGTCTGAAGTCCTAGCCGTCACGGGGACCATGTCTGAAGTCCTAGCCGTCACGGGGACCATGTCTGAAGTCCTAGCCGTCACGAGGACCATGTCTGAAGTCCTAGCCGTCACGAGGACCATGTCTGAAGTCCTAGCCGTCACGGGACCATGTCTGAAGTCCTAGCCGTCACGGGGACCATGTCTGAAGTCCTAGCCGTCACGGGGACCATGTCTGAAGTCCTAGCCGTCACGGGGACCATGTCTGAAGTCCTAGCCGTCACGGGGACCATGTCTGAAGTCCTAGCCGTCACGGGGACCATGTCTGAAGTCCTAGCCGTCACGGGACCATGTCTGAAGTCCTAGCCGTCACGGGGACCATGTCTGAAGTCCTAGCCGTCACGGGGACCATGTCTGAAGTCCTAGCCGTCACGGGGACCATGTCTGAAGTCCTAGCCGTCACGGGACCATGTCTGAAGTCCTAGCCGTCACGGGGACCATGTCTGAAGTCCTAGCCGTCACGGGGACCATGTCTGAAGTCCTAGCCATCACGGGGACCATGTCTGAAGTCCTAGCCATCACGAGGACCATGTCTGAAGTCCTAGCCGTCACGGGGACCATGTCTGAAGTCCTAGCCGTCACGAGGACCATGTCTGAAGTCCTAGCCGTCACGAGGACCATGTCTGAAGTCCTAGCCGTCACGGGGACCATGTCTGAAGTCCTAGCCGTCACGGGGACCATGTCTGAAGTCCTAGCCGTCACGGGGACCATGTCTGAAGTCCTAGCCGTCACGGGGACCATGTCTGAAGTCCTAGCCGTCACGAGGACCATGTCTGAAGTCCTAGCCGTCACGGGGACCATGTCTGAAGTCCTAGCCGTCACGAGGGCCATGTTTGTCGCAGCCCTTCGACTGTTCATTCGGCGTGCTTGGGACTACTTAACTCGTCCTTGCGCCCTGGTAACAGACGGCGTTGGTTTTACTTTGCCAGTACTACGCCAAGCGTCGTTGTCCTTGAAATTTGCAAGTGTCTGGGACTTGCTTTATTCAACTTTTGTAATCGTATGGCCACAGGGAGCCACCCTGTCACCGAGATAGTTACACCAGTTCTTAACGTCTCAAAAGTCGTCAAACCCAGCGCATGAGGCATGCGCCTTCATTGCGCGGCGTGGTTACCAGGCGCCTGTGACCTGCGTTCCAGGGTCTCTCTTGCGAGGACTGCGACGTGGGCTACACCCGGTCTCTGGGTGGATTGTACCTGAGACAGTGTGAGCGCTGCGACTGCAACGGACGCAGCGACGAGTGCGACCCGGATACTGGCGCCTGCCTGGTGGGTTTGACTCTGGACGACTCCGAGTCTGGTGACTCGTGTGGTGACGCAAGCCTGTAGATGTTGAACCCAAGATTGAAACAGTTCTCCGGCCTGGGGTGAATCTGATCGACAAGCGTATGGCTGGTCCGATGTAATGGACCTCCTGGTGCGCTTGTCGTCTGCTCAGTTTCTGCCGCACGAGGATGTAATCAGTTTTGCTCCAGCTCGCCGCCTTGACTATTTTTCCGGCTTTTGTTAGCGATAGGGGCTATTGATTTGCATTGCGCAGTTCACGATGCTCGGTCGTCTTCGTCGTCTCCGGTGGCGTCCTGTCCGTTCGGCGGCATTCGCAGCTGCCTTGCGCTCGCCCGTGCGTCAGTCCCCTGGACCGTCCCCCCTGCCACAGAACTGCCGCGACAACACGGCCGGCGCCTCGTGCGATGTGTGCGCTCCCGGCTACCGTGGCGACCCCATGCATGGCCAGCCGTGCCGGCCCGACTCCAGCCGGCCGTGCGACTGCGACCGGCGCGGCAGCCTGAGCCGCGACTGCGACGCCAGACGCCAGTGTCCCTGCAAGGTGAGAGGGCGCCACGCGGGTGGGGCCGGGGCGTAGTCACCCGACCGCGACTCCAGACGCCAGTGTCCCTGCAAGGTCAGAGGGCGTATCACCCGACGCGGCATCGGCGACATTTGCCGCGAGGTGTTGAGCGATATCCTCCGCAGCACCTGATGTTTCGGCACTTGTGCGTCCCCGCTCATCTCCCTTTGTTCAGAGTCGAGTACCGTAGCGGTATGTCGCGCTGAATTGCCGTTTACCGGCCGACAGAGTAACGTGGAGGGCGTCAACTGCGACCGCTGTCGGCCCGGCTACTTCGCGCTGATGACGGGCAACCCCGACGGCTGCTCGCGCTGCTTCTGCGCCGGCGTCAGTCAGCAGTGCTCGGAAGCGCCATACTTCCGCACCCAGATCCCCATGCAGGTGGTGGACGATCAGCACGGCTTCGCACTCTCCAACAGGTGAGTTGGGCGGCGGCATGGGCCGGCCGCTGAGGTGATGTACGTCCTTTTCCAAATGCAGCCCGTCTGACTGGATGGGCTGGCGGGATATGTATCAGGGACGTTTACCCAGGCGAACCCTGCGGGAATCCTGGCGTTGCATGTGCCAGTGGGTGGGATGGGGTGGGTGCAGATGTTGGCCCGCGACCTTGCGACCGACGGTCCCGGCCTTGTCACAGGTCGGACCGCAGGTCATCCGACAACAGACCCTATATACAGATCGGCCGGCGGTGACCGCCCTGCCACAGGCCGGACCGCAGGTCATCCGACAACAGACCCCATCTACAGATCGGCCGGCGGTGACGGGAGAGTTGCTGCCATGTGCGACTGCCCCTTTGTGACGGTTTGATCCCGTCGGTTGCCCCGAGCCCTGTGTATAGCTGCCATGAACGCCTTTGTATGGGTTCGCGATGTTCTACGCTACGCTTTGGTTCTCTCGCTCACTGGAATCGGTGTGTGGTGTTTAGTTGAGTGAGCAATTGCGCGTATCCTTCGTAAAATAATCGCAAAAACGTCCCCATCAGTGCTGTCATCTCTCACCGTTTCCGCGCACGGCCGGGAAGCGCGTTTCATTCGAGTTAGCGCCGCCAAGACGGACTCTTACAAAGGTCGGCTTGGTTGCAGGCTTCGCAACAACATCATCCGCGGCGAGAGCTTCAGCGTCAGCCCGGCCGAGAACGAGATCGGCTACAACCAGTTTCCACAGGGTCCTGACGGCGGTATCGGGGAGAGCCTCTACTGGTCCCTGCCGGACATCTTCCTCGGAAACCGGGTCAGTCAGAACACTGCCGTCTCCACCCCGCCCCAACTGCGGCGTCGTCTGTCTCATCTGTCTCGATGGGCTCCTCATCCGAAAGACAAAGGCAGCTAAAGTACTTCAAGTGGGGTCTTTTTGTTGCGGTAGGGCACCGTGTGGTTCATTGGTGACGGTTCGGTTTTTACGGGACTGCTTGGTAGGTCAGAGTGGCGCGACAGACGACATTGACGGAGCACTGACCCATCGCGTGCTGAGCGCAGCTGGCTTCGTACGGCGGCAAGCTGATGGTGCGCCAGCGGTACGAGGAGAGACCCGGCGCCGAGTCCTACGACGACTCGGACGTCATCATCACCGGCAACGGCGTCACCCTGACCTGGATCAACCCGTCGCCGCCGAGGCCGGGCAGGTGCGGCTAGCCGCCAGCGTCGCAGCGCGGTGTCTCCGCCGCGGACGGACCCTGGGGCTGCGCCCGCCGCTCTTCTAGCACGGCTGGGCGGCTTGCGCACAGGCCTGTTCTGGTTAAAGCCCACACTTCGCGACAGGCAGGAGGACGAGTGCGGACAGAGGCGTACATTGCAGTGCTGAGCTGTGAAGCTTGGGCTTTAGTCCTGAGCTGTTGCGAACGGAGCGCAGTTTGCGGCGTTTTTACATCCCCTGGATAAAGCCACTGTGTGCAGGCTCTCGTCTGAAGTTTGTATGATAACTACCGTGCCATTATGTGCCCGTTCGGCGTTCAAGCATAAAACACGGCTACGCAGGCACCACCAACGATCTTAGTGCCGCAGCGCTGTACACTGTACAGTCAGTTGCAGGGGGGGGGGGGGGAGGAGTTGATGCTGGCGTCACTGCACGGCCGCCGTCTCTGCATCCCACAGGACGGGGACATTCGAGGTGGAGCTGTCGGAGCGGGCAGGCTGGAGTCTGCTGGACGCCGCGCGCACCGTGCAGCCCTCGACCCGCGAGGACCTGATGACGGCGCTCAGCGGCATCGGCTCCATCCTCGTGCGCGCCACCTACTCCAACAGTATGCGCAGCACCTACCTCAGCAACGTCGTCATGGACACAGCTATTCCTACGGTGCGTGGCGTCGGACAGGCCGTCGCACCCGCCCCCTGCCTCTGGGCAGATTGGAGAGTTCGTGTTAGCTGGGGTGGGGTGGGTGCCGTGTTTGACTGGCTATGGAGATGGCTATGGCTATGGAGACTGGGTCAAACCTGTGAGTCGCCGAACCCAGCGGGCGTGTCTCGTTGGTATGGTCGCCTGATTTCGGTGTGCACGTGTTTCGACAGGACACCCAGCAGGGTCGGGCGCTTGGCATCGAGCAGTGCCGCTGCCCCCGCGAGTACATCGGCTTGTCGTGCCAGGTGAGCGACCTACAGCCGCCTACCTCTCACAACACATATCCACGAGAATGTTACTTATCCTCGCCTTCATTGACTTGCGAGTTCGGTGCGTTTGTTCTCACGTCGTAAAATCGTGAATTAAACGGCCCCAGAACATGCATGATGCCAACGTTAAGCAGTGCCGGGAACGAAAACGTTCTCGAGCGCGTTCTTCGTTCCCACGCTCTTCGTGGTCTTTGCTCCTCAACAATTCAGCAATGCAACTGGGGCTTGACCGCTCAAGCCGGCGCGGTGTGCTGCTGCGCCGGGGTGTCTGACCGGCGAGCTCGTGCGCCGGCCAGGACTGCGCGCCGGGCCACTACCGGGTCAGCACCGAGCCACTGGGCACCTGCCGGCCCTGCCCGTGCAACGGCAACGAGGAGAGCTGCTTCCTGGGTCCGGACCGGCGCGTTCAGTGTCGCTGCCGATCCGGCTACACGGGACAGTACTGCCAGCAGCAAGGTGAGTGCTGCAGTCGGCCTTCGCCGCGCAACTCGCCGTGACGCTCCGATGAGAACGCGGAGGGTTGTCCAGGTCCGCATGGAGAACGTGCCACTGGCGACGGGCGGGGTCCGGGTACTGAGATAAGTTGCGGACAGGACATCCAAGCTGGTTGTCTTCCGCTCGTTCGGATGCAATGATAATCCCTCTCAAGGGCATCAGTGCATGACCCACATTCAGCGTGTCTCATTGAATGAACGCCGACTGCGATTGTGTATATTATCTGCTGGTCATTCCCCTATCCTTCGTTGTATTTACTCAGCCTCTAGTGTTAAAGTGTCTCTTATCTGGCCCTTCCCCATGACCGCTGCCTGTCTTTGCATAGGCCTGTACCTTTCCAAACTCGTATTTGGTTTCCCGTTAACTGATTTCTGTCGTGACCTACACCGTTCCTGTCCTGACCTGGATGCTCCCCTGCCGAGACCTGACCCGCTGCTGCTCTGACCTGGGCGCTCCCTGCGCCAGACGACGGCTCCGGCTCGGGCACCCGCCCGCCGCCGACCATCTCGGTGACCATCAGTGAGCCAGTCATCGTGGCCCAGGTCGGCGACAGGGTCAGCTTCCGCTGCTCGGGGCGCTCCCGCACCGGCGAGAGGGTGAGTGACGTCAGTGGGGCCTTCCGACGGGCACAGAGGCTGCGCGCTGAGGCGCAGCCGACCGGCGGAAGTCGCGCCTAGGGGTTGGCGACATGCGCAGTGGCGGTCTCCTCTCCCTGGTCTGTGTGGCGTCAGTGTGGGCGGGATATGCGCTGCAGACGCCGCCCTGCCCGCCGCTGCCAGCAGTGACGCAGTTGTGCCGCGCACATTGACGACTTCTCGCGCCGGACCGGCTCAGTCATGACAGCCGTGTGACGTGACGTGACGTGGCGTGACGTGACGTGACTGTGACGGCTGCCGCAGGTGACGATCCGCTGGTACAAACGCTCGGGCGAGCTGCCTCGTGACCGCGCCACGGACGACGGTCGCGGCCTGCTGGTGATCCGCGCCGTCATCTCAGCCGACTCGGGCGTCTACGTGTGCGAGGCGCGTGACTCCGTGTCGACCGTGACCGAAGAGTCGGAGCTGAGGGTGGGAGGTATGTGACCGAAGAGTCGGAGCTGAGGGTGGGAGGCAGGTAAACGATTGGAGGAGGTGAGGGTGGGAGGTAGGTGACCGAGGAGTCTGGACTGGAGGTAGGAGGTAGGTGACCGAGGAGTCGGAGTTGAGTGTGGGAGGTAGGTGACCGGAGAGTCGAGGCTGAGGGTGGGAGGTAGGTGACCGGAGAGTCGAGACTGGAGGTAGGAGGTAGGTGACCGGAGAGTCGAGGCTGAGCGCGGGAGGTAGGTGACCGGAGAGTCGAGGCTGAGTGTGGGAGGTAGGTGACCGAGGAGTCGGAGTTGAGTGTGGGAGGTAGGTGACCGGAGAGTCGAGGCTGAGGGTGGGAGGTAGGTGACCGGAGAGTCGAGGTTGGGGGTGGGAGGTAGGTGACCGAGGAGTCGGGGCTGGAGGTGGAGGGTAGGTGACCGAAGAGTCGGAGCTGGGGTTGGGAGGTAGGTGACCGAGGAGTCGGAGTTGAGGGTGGGAGGTAGGTGACCGGAGAGTCGAGGCTGGGGTTGGGAGGTAGGCAACTGATTAGTCGGAGTTGAGGGTGGGAAGTATGTGACCGAAGAGCCAGAACTGGGGGTGGGGGGGGGAGGGTAGGTGACCAACGAGTCGGAGCTGAGGTTGCGAAGAAGGTGATCTCGCAGTCGGGGCTGATGATAGGAGGTTCTGCTTCGGAGGTTAGGAATTCGAACAATACTTGCCGCCCGAACTGTGAGCATGCCTGAATTATGTGCCGGAGTGATGCGACCGTGCATACGTCAGACCACAAGAAAACTCGAACCGAGTAATTATCACACTGAGAGAGGTACGTAATTGTCGTATGGTCATGCCATCTGTGCGATCCCCCAGTTTGAGGAACACGAGCATCTTGCTCCGAAAGTTTCGTATTTCCTGACACACAAGCAGTTGATCCGTCCAGCCATGGCCTGTTCGATATTTCAAGTGTTTGTATTTCAAAAACGTTGCGATGACATGGATTCCGAATGCGACGTGGTGACTTGATGCCCTTTTGCAAGCGGGCAACGGCGCGCAAGGTACTGGCTCTCTCCTCAATCCGACGCTCTTGTTGATCAGTGTGCTCCTGGCTCTCGTTGTGTCTCACTCCACCCACGCTCTCCCTGGTAGGAAGGGTAAATAATACTTATATATAAACGCCGGCACCTGCAAGCTCTTACATGCCGTTATCTCCAACTTCTCCATTTCGTGTTTGATTGCTTCAATTGAATCGCAAAGTAAGAAAAGTTGTGGACCTCTTTGGAGATAAATGCATGTGAAAGCCCCTATTGTCGGCATATTCGTTTCGAGCTTTTTCCTTTTTATTCAGGTTAGCTTTTTCCATGGATGTTTTATTTCGCGCGTTCTTATAAGCATGTTGATCAAATGTGCTCTGAACAATGTGCACAGGATATTTGGCATACGCATATATGCAATGCACTATTCATGTGTGGAAGTAAACAGGTTCGTTGCTTTACTTCCAAAATGCAGAGTTTTTCACCTGGGATTGTTTTATTCCATCGGTAGTTGTATTTTAGTTTTGTGCAGGTTGAAATAGATTAAATCATTGTGTCCATTGCCACCCTAGGGCGTAGGCCGCATGATCCTAATACTGGCGAATCAATATAAACCGTATATGCCCGTAATGTAGTTACTTAGTTTTGCATTTGATGCTTCATAGATTGTTTCTGATGCCTTATGGAACAAACGTATTTTGTACATACTGTGTATGCTGCACCTTGAATGTGTATAATGCTATTTAGTAGATTGTGTATATATGCATAATACGTTTGTCAAGTAAAAGGACAACACGTCAGGCTGTTTTCTGAGGGAGGTCATAAAGTCCACAGCAGGCTGATACCGAGTCCCAAATCTAGTCATTAGAGCCTAGTCCACGTCGAGCTACGCCACGCGTACCGTAATCTGACGAGGCCGTCCGGGTCCCATGTCAGCACGCTGTCCATCCGTCAAAGAACAATATCTAGCCAGTGCCGCTGACCCGCGCCAAGCTTCACCCAACGCGCGACGTATCCCTGACGGCTTGTCGGCTAACTCGCGTTTTCGCGGCGCGCCGCCAGGCGGCGAGGCCAGCCCACCGCGCGTCACCATCTCGCCGCGCTACCTGCAGCTGACGGCCGGCGAGCCGGCGGAGTTCGAATGCTCGGCAGAGGGCAGCCCGGCGCCGCGGCTCGAGTGGAGCGGCGGCCGGGGAGGTCGCCTCGAGCCGGACGTGAGTACCGGCCGTCGTGCCCGGCAGGGGTGCGGCCCTCGCGTCCGCCGCAGAGGCTGGTGGCGGCTCGTGAGTGTTGGGCGGGGTAAAGGATTTGTCTGCCCGGTGTTTGGTGTTCCCAGGGCTGATTTCATTCATCAGAGGTGTAGCTCCTCCTGGCCAGGTTATCGCCAGCTCAGCTTCAGTCTTCTACGTTACCTCCGGTTCAGCTCCCATTCGTCACATGCGTCCCACCTTCCAGCCCGGTGCGGCAGGCCGCCACAAGCCCAGCTGCCGTGCGTCCGTCACCTATGCCGGCCTCGTCCGCCAGGCATGATCCGTCCGGCTGCCGCGCGCCGCCTGCTCACCAGCCGCGCACCTCTCCGCCAGGTGTCTGTCGTCAATGGCGTGCTGGTGATCGGCGCCGTGCGCAAGGTGCACGAGGCCGAGTACACGTGCACAGGCACCAACCCAGTGGGCTCAGATGCGGCGCGTACCATCATCTATGTCAGCGGCGGCGAGGAGCCGCGCCCGCGGCCCAACCCGCGGCCCGAGCCGCGGCCCGAGCCGCGCCCACGGCCCGAGCCGGGCCAGAGGCTGGGCGAGGTGGTGCCCAGTCAGGTGTCGGTGCGCGCCGGCGAGCCGGTGCGGATCACGTGCCGCCCCCGCGACCCGAGCGCCAGCGTGGCCTGGAGCGGCGCCGACCGGCCGCTGCCGCAGGTATGGCGAGGCCGCCCCCACCCGCTGGGCGGGGACGGGGCGGGAGCAGGCATTGGCAGTGAGTGTGGAAGCTGTGGGCGCTGGCAGAACTGGAAGGGGTAGAGGTTTACGGTCTTTGAGTCGTACCGGGTTGAATTTGTGGCAGACTGGCTAAATATCTGACCTCTCAGCCTCACCATGACTTGGTGGATAAGCAGTCTGTCTGCAGGAATGGCGCTCATGTGGTCAAAATACCGCTAAAGTTTATTACAAAATGGGCAGAGCGCTTGGCATCGCAAAGTAACACCACCTCTATCTGAAGTAACAGCTGATCCACCATGGGAGTTCCTTTCTCTCTTGATGTGCCAGTGTTTGACTTTTATGCCGCGGCGGTGACCGGCGGCCAAGTTGGGCTGTGTCCAGTGACCCGTCGTTGACATGTGACCACCAGCGGGCCAGTGACATTCGAGGTGAGCTGATCATTCCGGCTGCCCAGCCAGAGGACTCGGGCATCTACGTCTGCACCATTACCATCTCGTCGGGATACAGGTGAGCGGGGAGCACACGGTATGTGCGTGCGATGAGCACAGGTATGTGCGTGCGATGAGCACAGGTATGTGCGGATACAGGTATGTGCGTGGAGCACCACGGATCCTGTCTGGTGTCAGTGACGACAGGAAGAGAAACACAGAGTACAATGGCAAGCACGCGAACACGCTTAAATGCCTTATAAACCCGATGGTTGTAGGAAGTTATGAACTATGTGACCAAAGAGTGTTCTGGTTCTTTATAGTCGTTCAAACTATTCACCTTTGCAACGTGTGTCGACATGTGGTTGCATGTCATGCGGTGTGCCTGGTCAAAATTAGGAACACCACTTCGCCTCTAATGGGCTTCCCTATCGTGGCCAAATGTGTTAAGATATCGCAGTGTCATGCGACTTTACATTGCGCCCGTGCGGTGTTTTAGTGAGGAGGTGCGCGCCAGGGTGGAGGTGGTGGGCTCCTCACGGCCGTCCAACCCGCCGACGGCCCGCATCGAGCCCGACCGGCAGACTGTGGCGCAGGGAACCGTCATCGAACTGCGCTGCCAGGCCGACGGTGAGTCGCCGCGGTTGGACAGCAGACACCCGCTCCTCGCAGGGCGGTGGGTCAGAGGTCACCTCACCTCACCTCAGAGGCCGCTCGCCATCTGTGAGGGAGAGAGAGAGAGAGGAGGGGAGGGTGGCTAGCTGTGGTCTCTTTTCAGACTTTCAAACTTCGAGGAAGTAAATGGGGGGATCACGTTTCCCAGCCTGACAGCTGCCCAGTGTGTCTGTCGTTCAGAATGTGAGATCCTGGCGGGCATTATCTGCCAGTAGCCAAACGTCTCCGGGCTGACAGCGGCCAGGCGTCCACAAACTCTCAGAGAAGTTCCATGTATCCATGCGACATGCGGCGATGTATTGGTACCAACCTCGCAGCCTTGGAAGGATCCCGGCGCAGGGAGTATCTGCACGTGGAATAGCTGACAATGCCGGATCTCCCTCCGGCGAGAACGCACGCAGTTGCCTGACTTCAGCGCGCGCCGTCTGCCGCGCGAGCGCCGCCCTGTGACTGAGCCACGTCCGGCTGGCTGCAGGATCGCCCGCGCCGGAGGTGCGCTGGTCCAAGGCGGGAGGGCCACTGCCGGAGCGAGCCCAGGTGCGCGGCAGCTCTCTGGTGATCAGCTCGGCCGAGGTGTCGGACCGCGGTCTGTACGTCTGCACGGCCAGCAGCCCGGCCGGCTCCTCCCAGTCGTCGGCCATCGTCGAGGTGGAGCGTGAGTGTCGTCCGCCGCCGCCGCCGCCGCCGCCGCGGCGCCCACCCCGCTCCGCGCTGGTCTGCGCTGCCACCCACTGGACGCGGTCGCCCCCCCCCCCCCCCCGCTCGCCTCGAGGCGTCGTGCTGGGGTTGCAGACACTCGTGGCTGTGTTTTCGGTTCTCACACTCGTGACTGTGTTTTCGGTTCTCGCCTCCGTCGCCGTCGAGCGGCCATCAATAGAGGACGAGGCCTCGCCTCTGTCGTCTCGTTGGTCATATGTAGCTTGCTTTCTGCAGGGTTTCCTTTGGCCCATTCTGACTACGCTGCACCACAGTATTATTTTGTTTGCACATGTGCGTTTTGGTTGTTGATTTCGGTGCACCCATTCCCGGTAGGCTGGTTTCATAAATAGGTAACACGACATTGTGGTGAGCGACGCTGAGCTTCTATGTGGGACCCGGTGCGCCGCTCGCATGTGATCTAAAAACACACAATTGATCAGCATGCAGCATGCTCATATGCATCCGTGTGGTATGTAGTGCTGGAGCAGAAGCATGTGGCTAACATGGAAGATGTATATACAGCTGCCCTGGGACATGGCGAGTCAAACTACCTCCACCAGATAAGGGCAAAGCTCTTCTCGTTTCTCTTCAGCTATGGCTAGAGTAGAAGTATTGAAGACCGCTTAACAATTATCAAAATTTTGTCTCGTCGATGGCGGGTATTGTTGAGGCTAAAGTCATGCCAAAGAAGTCGTCATGTATCCATTTGCAGCGTTTTTCCCCTTACGTTACCATTCACCTTAAAGCACGAAAGGCCTGACTCAACCAAGTGCTTAGCACGGTCTGTACCCGCGGTCTGAGCTTTGCCCTTCTCGGCCGCGTTGTGGCCCGCTTCAGCCCGTGCCGCCGGCCGCCGCCAGCCTGCCCGCCGCCCTGCTTCTGACACACCCGACCCTGCAGGCGCCGCGTCCGACTTCTGCGCGCCCGAGGAGTTCGAGTGCTTGTCGGGCGAATGCGTTCCCATCTCGAGTCGCTGCAACGGCGTGGTGCAGTGCAGGGATAACTCTGACGAACTGTACTGTGATGTCGGCCCAGAGCCGCCCAGCTCAGGTAAAACACAAGGGATAACTCTGTCGAGCTGTACTGTGATGTCAGCCAGAGCCGCCCAGCTCAGGTAAAACAGAATGGATACGATCGCTACGGGAAATACCTGCTGAGCGCGCATCTTTGCGGCCTCTGAATTCCCCATGATGACCCGACTAAGCTTTACCCTGTGGAGGCCTGACTGACATGCAGGGGCAAAGCCTGTCATTTTACGGGCATAGTGCGCCTGCAAACCGTCGTTCTCTTCCCCTTTGCGTTGGCCATCTTCATAGGCCACTGCGGAACAGCGTTGTGATTCTGGACTACCGCTCACGCCGTGCAGGCCGCCTGACTGTACTGGCAGCTTAGCGCGCTCCATGGTCCGCACCGGTGAGGATGCCGTCCGCCGCAAGAGCCAGCATGTCTCATTGATGCATGCACTGAGCCTGTGTTGGCGCGGCGCGCCGGTGCGCTCTGACGCGGCATGGCATGTGCGGCATGTACCAGCCCACTGTGGTGTACCGCAGCATGCAGGCCGACCGAGTTCCGCTGCCGCTCGGGCCAGTGCGTGGGGCGCCGCTTCGTCTGCGACGGCGTGTTCGACTGCTCGGACAGCTCGGATGAGGCCGGCTGCGGCGGCGCCCGGCCAGGTGACGGTGAGGCGGGCCTCGCCTGCACGCGTCCCGCCCGCTGACGACCAATGGCAGCGGGCGGGCTGCGGGCACTGAACGCGTGCCGAGGGGGGCGCGGGTGTGGACCCTGCCTCAGGCCCCTGCCTCGGTGGCCTACAGTCGCCGTGTCAGGGGTTCGAGGTCGCCACACACGGCGCAGGGCACGCTCACGGCCAGGGCGAGCGGTGTCCAGGACGACGTGTTCACTGTCGGCCCACGCTGTACAGCGGTTCTCGCTAGCTCGTGCGGCTTGGTGCCGGAGCCGCCAAGTCTGTGGGTAAGGTCTGCATGAAGGTAGAGTTATTCAGGTGACTAACACTGCGCAGACCTAACCACCCCTGCTGCGACGCGTAGCTGCCCCGAAGCCCTCGAAGCTCAGCAAGCCATCCCCCGGCGCCGGTTCCACTAACCCCCCCCCCCCCCTCCCCCCGCTCCGACAGGCCGCGAGGTGCCCGCCATCGAGATCTATCCGGAGGGAGCGCAGACGGTGAGCCGGGGTGGCTCGGTGCTGTTCCAGTGCCGTGTGAACGCCGGCGCGCCGGCGCCGAGCGTTAGCTGGGCGCGCGCCGACCGTCGCCCGATGCCGGCCACCGCCGAGCAGCTCGATGGCGGGGTTATCAGGTGAGCAGCGCCCGGAAGCCACGGCACCAACCAATCAGCGTTCGTCGAAAAATAAGCCGATAAAACGTAGCGACCGTTTAACACGCCTTAGAAAATGATCCCACATTGGAAAAGTGAAAATTAGTGTTATGTTTTGACCATCCATGCTTGGAGAGGCGACATTCAGAACTCCCGCACCGTGCAAGCAAAAGTCTTCAGTGTGTTGAATCCATCACGTGTGAACCAACTTATCTGAAATGGTTTTCCTATAACATGGCCTGTTGCTTGCGCGAAATCCGCTGCTCGATGTTATTTCATTCTATCACTAATGTCCTTAGGCTAGTGCATAGAAACGACATTGTTTGTAGTCAATCTTAACCTTACCTGGGTCATTACCACCGTGAAAGCGTTGGACCCTCCCGTGCGGTCTAGCTATCCACCCGTGGACTTCTGAGAGGCTGGCCTAGTCCCGTGACACCGCCGGTGCCCGCGGCAGCGACCCCGAGGCCTCGAGGCCTCCCGATCTCCCGGCCTCTCAGCTGACGGGGCGGCTGGGCCTGCAGATTCCTGCGTGTGACGGGCGAGGAGGAGGGCGAGTACATCTGCACGGCCACCAACACGGCCGGCACCACCAGCGCCACAGCCACGCTCTCGGTGGAGTCGCCGCCCGTCATCACGCTCACACAGCCGTCTCAGTACAGGTGCGGGCTGCGTGCGTGCATGTCGCGGCACGGACACGATGGCAGGCGCCGTGCTGTATGCTGTGCCGCAAGGCAAGAGCAGCGGTGACCGCCGCACTGGGAGGTCCCAGCACAGACACAGGAGCAGTGTTAGGTTACTACTGCTGTCTAGGCCTAGGTAACGCGTGACATTTCGTTGTCTGTGCTGTCACATTTGCCTGTTTGGCAGACGTAGAAATACCACGGGCGTGAATAGCACCCACTTGACTGAGGAGCTCCATCAGGCACTTGCTTTAAACGGACCGATTCTGGAATTAACGGAAGTCATCTCTCTGATAAGCCACAAATGCCATCGAATGACAACAGGTAAGTAAGAACGGAACAAGGATGACATCTTCGACAAACACCAAGTGCGGCACTTGACCTCCGGCGGCGGCGCTGTCGCTGGTGCCCTCGCCGTGCTGGGGCCAGACGCCTGACGGGCCGGCAGCGCGCCTGACGCTCTCCGCCTGCGGCAGGGTGCGGGAGGGCCAGCGCGTGACTCTGGAGTGCCGTGCCACCGGAGACCCGACGCCGTCCGTCTCCTGGGAGGGCGGCCGCAGCGGCACGCCGTTCTTCAGCGAGGCCAGGGACGACCGTGCCCAGCCGGGCGTGGCGCTGGTCGAGATCGGCGCTGTGACGCAGGAGGACGCCGGCGTGTACACGTGCCGCGCGCGCAGCAGCGCCGGCCAGTCGGAGCAGCGGCTGCAGATGGTGGTGGAGCGGCCCGACCGCCGACCGGAGCCGGGGCCGGAGCCGCGGCCGCAGCCGCAGCCGCAGCCGCGGCCGCGGCCGAGGCCGCCCTCGCCCCAGCCTGGCGACGGCGGCGTGCAGCCCAGTGAGGACACGTACCGTGTTCCTCTCAACGGACGTGCCGAGCTCGTCTGCTACGTCGCCGGTAGGTCGACCGCCTGAACCGACGCGAACCAACTCGCGACGAGCGGCGCTGGAGGGGGGGGGGGGCTTGCTGGGCTCTTGTGTCACGCGTTACTTGATTTGTTGAGGCGAGATTTTAGCGCCTTTCTTGTGGTCCCTGCGGTCACCCCTCCACTGACCTCCGCGACAGCCGTCGTGGTGACGCCCGCGGTGATCGCCCGACGCTTCTCCGCCAGGCTCCAACCGTGATGTGTACATCAACTGGATCCGGTCGGACGGTCGCGATATGCCCGTCGACCACCTGATCCGGGACGGCACGCTGTACATCAACCAGGTGCAGGAGGACGCCGAGGGCACCTACACCTGCCTCGGACTGGGCGTCTCTGGCACCGTGCTTTTTGAGGCCAAGGCCACCCTGCAGGTTATCGGTCAGTACCCCGCCCGGCGTGGTCCACTCCAGTGTCCGGTTGACCTGAGGTCATCGGTGCGTGTCGTTTCGCTGCTGGATCCGCCCGTATGGCTGGGAGCGTTTAAGGCCGTCCGACATTTGTGGTATACCTACAGTATCTTAGTAGTTGTGATTGTTTCCGAAACAACGGCCACAGATTGAACGTTTTATTGGCCTTCGAACAAATGACACTTGCAGAATGTTTCATCATTCATTTAACTCTGGTGTTAAGTTTACGAGATTTTGAGTCAGGGGAGATTTGGCTTTTTATCAGCAAGTTTGAAAATGAAGCGCTTCAGGAGAGTCCAACGAAATGCTGCAAATATTGCGATTGTGATTCGGAAAACATCTCAGCGTTGATTTTGTACATTACATGTCTGCACACTTTTGTAGGAAAACCTTGCTCTATTCGAGCTAGAGGTAAGACAGAGTTCCAGATAGCTTTTTTTCAAGCCCTGATGAATTATTACATTAGGCTGTCGTACTCCAAGCATCTCGCGTCTAAATGGACCATACTGTCTCGTTCCATGGCGCCGTACGGCATTAGCAGCTGTATTTAGACTTACGCGTTCTCATCATGCCCTCTGACTGCATCCGTCTTTGTTGACGCCCAGGCAGAGCTGTGTTCCGGTCAGCTCTGACCTGGCCGCCGATCCGACCCCGGCGGCGGGTGCGCCCGCTGACGGGTCCCTCTCCCATGTTGTGCAGCGGTTGACGGGCCCCTCTCCCATGTTGTGCAGCGCCGCTGACGGGCCCCTCTCCCATGTTGTGCAGCGCCGCTGACGGGCCCCTCTCCCATGTTGTGCAGCGCCGCCCCGGATCCAGCTGAACCCGGCCCGCCAAGTGGTTCGGCCCGGCGACAACGCCATCATCTACTGCTCGGCCACCGGCGACCAGCCAATCACGCTGCGCTGGGACAAAGTCAACGACCGGCTGCCGCCGTCCGCCACCGTCCGCGGCGGCGAGCTGAACGTGAGCGCCGATCGCGCCGCTGTGCACGGCATTGCGGTTCATAACAGCGCGCGCACGTGGGCTGATAGGGCTGCGCAACTGATGTCTGGTTGAAATGCGTGTGATGTTTTTGTTTGGGTCTGGAAGTGGAGGCAGTGCGACTTGGTTTGATTTGAAGGCAGTGAGCCCGCGGCGGCGACCAGGCTATCCGGATGAGAACAAAACACACCGGTTGGGCGTTTAGAACTAGTATGTATTTCTTCACTTCACCTGCTAAGATAGATAATTATTTCGCCCATGACGTATGCGTCTTTTCAAGAAGTGCTTATTTTGGACCTCCTTAGCGCGTGCGACTATCGGCAACGGTCTGAGCAGGTTTGACAATAGCACCGCGGCTCCGACATTTCTTCCTTTCCCGAGCATGATCGGGTTATTGCCTGGGTGATCGGAACGCTGGTTCACTTTCCCACAACGACGGAAAAGTTTCTTAATGACATGGCTACGCAATGGCAATGGCAGCTGTGTGACAGACGTGGCCCGGTTGGCAGTTCCGTGGCATCTCGGTGTCGGACGCGGGCCGCTACCTCTGCACGGCCGTCAACTCGGCCGGCCGCTCTGAAGGCGTCACCGAGGTCATCGTCAACGGTGAGCAGAACTGAGCCCCGCACAGCTGCCCATACATGCCGCTATCGCTTTAGTCATGAGGAATTCGAATGCTGCAACTATAAGGGACTGAAGAAGAATGCACGGAGGTTGACGACCTCTTTCCACACAAGACCTGCAGAGTACGACTGCTTGCGAATTTTGGCCAGCTGACGACCGCATAATCCCGCTGTGGTCCGGGAGGGTCCGTCCACGCCACAGGCCTGCGCGCCTGACCCGGCCCGCGCCGACAGACGGTCCCAGTGTGACGTCACTGGACCCTGACGTCACGGCGTACGTGGGCTCGACGGCGACACTGCGCTGCGACACTACCGGCTACGAGGGCCGGCTGACCTGGCGCCGCAGCGACGCCCCGCTGCCGCCTGGCGCCGTGTACGACGGCAACAGCCTCAGGTACGCATGGACCGGCGCGGCAACACGCTTGGGTACGGACTGGTCGACAGTGTTTTAACGGCATCCGTTGTGCGATGCCGGCGTGCTGCCGGCAGCGACAGCTCGGAGGCACTCTCGGGTGCTGTTTGTGTTATTTATTGGTTTTGTACCCAGAAAAAGAGATCGTCGACGGCAGCACTCGTGCGCATACGGACCGGGCGGCTGCGACGCCGACGAGAGCGTCAGGTTTTTTAATGGACCACCCTTAATGGTTGTCACTCTCTCAGACAGCTAAAGAAAACGTAGCTCCAGAACTCCCCGACGTGTTCGTTTTCTCTCCGTCATCGTGCTTAACAGCCACGAATAGGCCTGGTGCGTGCAGCACCGTCCATCTGGTGTCACACAGTGTATCGCTCCTCAGTGGGCTGCTTGCCCCACCATGCCGTCCTGACCCTCACCCGACGCTCCCCCCCCCCCCCCCCCCCCCACCCCGCGTGTGGCGCTCACCCGACCCGCGCTGTGTGCCGCAGGCTGGAGAACGTCGACGAGTCGATGTCGGGCACGTACTTCTGCGAGATCCGCGAGCTCTCGGGCGAGTCGGGCCAGGCCAGCGTGCGCCTGACCGTACAGCGTGAGTGGCCCCCTCGGCCCGCCCCTGCCCCCGCCTCAGGCATGCTCTATCGCCGCGCGTGGTCCACACGTAGCTCGTGAATGGAGCCGTAGAGGTCGGCGCGCATGCCTGCTTCCGGTGCGGTCCGCTGTCGGTGGGAACCTGGCGCAGTCCTGCGCCGCTCGGCCGCTCGGCCCGGGCGCGAGCGCCGCGCGCGCCGGCGGCCACCCGGCCGGCGAGTGGTGCTCAGGACTGGTCTCAGTACTAACTGACTGACCGCTAGCTAGCATTGTTACATGCGGTGTCATTCCACGTCAGATCGGGCCTGTCCGGTCTCCCCGTTTAACAGTGGACAGACCTTATAGCGATGTGCTTCAAAGAAAACGTCGATTCGAGAGAAGAGAGATAACGCATTGAATACTATAGAAATTGTCGTATGACGTCTGCCATCTGGTGTTTGTTGAAGCAGTCGGCTGACCTTGTTTTACATAACGTCATTCGAGTCCGGCGAGCGTCATCTGCAGCCAGTGGCAAATCTTTATCATTTATTCTTCTATATTTCTGATCATCTTTTGTAACTTGATGCTTCAAGATGACTCCAAACCTGACGAAGCACAATCAGAAGCTGTTTTGACGTGGAATGATGCCCCATTGTTATACGTTTTCATACTTCGTTCCCTCTGATAGATATCACGCATAAGTATACCTTTCATGGGGTTTATGTAGCCCTAATAATGCTATGCTTGTAGACGGTGGTAGCTAGATGTGTCATGCTCTAACCGGTGATTGACGTTCGCCCGCTGGGCAAGCTCGGGGACACCAGCATCTCGCTCACAAACACCCGGCCTACAGACACACAATGTTCACGTAAACGCACGGCGCCGCGACCCGGCCGGCTGCGGGAGTGTCGCTGTGGCCGGGGTGCAGGCGGGCGCTGGTGTCCCCCGCAGTGTGGCCCGCCGCCGTCGCCAGCTGGCTAACAGGTGACCATGACCTGCTCTCAGCGCGCGGCCCGCAGCCGCCGGCCGCCAGCTGCCCGCCGCGCGCGTTCCCCTGCGGCTCGGGCGAGTGTGTGCCCCTGTCGGCCTTCTGCAACGGCCAGTATGACTGCCGCGACCGCTCGGACGAGGCGCGCTGTACCCGCCAGGCGGGCCGCGCGCCGCCGCTGCCCGCTGAGGCGAGCACCGCCGCCGAGCCGCCGCCGCCGCCTCCGCCCCAGCCGCCGGCGGCCCGGGCCGGCCGAGCGCGCGGCAGGAAGAGGCGCCTCCGGAGACGCAAGGGCCAGAAGCGCAGGAAGAGCGGCAGACGCGGCAAGACTTTCAGAGCTGCCAAGGCGCCGAAGCAGTAGCAACGGAAGAAATGGAACGAGAGCAACCGACGCTTACAAATAACTGCCATGTTGAATTCTCGAGGGATTCGTTGTGTCATTAACTTTGCTGCCACTGCCTGCTTCAATACGGTGTAACATTTAGGTTAGCTTATAGAAAATAAAGTTCGTAGTATTCTAGAAGCGCATGTTTGGTACTGCATGGGTTACGCCGAGATCCAGTTGGTACAAGCGATGAACGCCATGTTGGGGTGAGGGCAGCCAGTCGCAGGTACGTTGCATTTCTTCCTTGTAAGCTATTCCAATCTTTTGGTGTGCTTTTGATGTGCAATATGTGCTTCTTTCCACTAACGCTTTATTGGAAGCGGTCGCAAAACGCTGTTCGCTTTACTTTTGGAAAAATGTAAAGTGTCAAAACTCAAACACCTTCTCGAATTTGGACTTGATTGTTTTTCATCGCTGATAGAAAGAAGCTCCCACTCAATTTGAGCAATGGAAGAGCAAAGATATATTCGACATTACCGTTATCTTGCAGCTCGCCACCGCCCTAAGCGTGGATTTAACAGACCCTTGCAACATGTTTGACGTCACTCAGAACCCTCCCGCTGCCGCCATCAGCCCTGGTCTGACCTGACCTGACCTGACCTGACCTGAACCGCCGCCAGCCGTCAACGACCTGTCGATTCGCGTGCGGCCGTCCAGTGACGTGGCGCGCGTCGGCTCCACGCTTGACCTGGTGTGCGAGGTGACCGGCGCGGAGGGCGCGCGCGCCAGCTGGGAGCGCGTCAACGCCGCCCTGCCGGCACGCGCCATCTCCCGGGGAGACATTCTGCGGCTGGGCGATTTGCAGCCGTCCGACGGCGGTCTCTACCGCTGCACGGTCCGCACGCCCGCCGGCGCCCAGTACAACGAGGACTACGTGCTCGCCATACAGGGTGGGTGGCGGGCGGTGCGCGCGGCGCTGCGAGATGGTGTGTGCTGGCCCGCTGTTTCAGAGGTTTTCCAGGATCTAGAGCAAACGGCATTGTATCGGAGCGGACGGGGTCGGGCATCATTATTGATGAGGTGTGCTGGGTTGCCTGGTGGGCTCCCTCGTGAACAACCTGATGGTCTGTCTGATCGGTGGCTTGCCGACATCCCTGCTGCCCTTCGGTCGCTGTGTGTTGGCTGATCTGGGTGGCTCCGGGCTGGTTTCGCGGACCGCCGTGGTGCTGTGACAACTCACGTGAACGAGTCGGCGCTGGTGCTCTGGTGCTGGTGCTCGGCACCGTGCGCGTGACGGTGACAGCCGCTGCCGCGCGCCGTTGCAGCGGAGCCGGACCTGAACGAGTTCGTGCCGGAGCGCTCCGTGCCGGAGACGGTGCGCGCGCGGCTGACGGCGCCGGTCGAGCTGCGCTGCCGCAGCCCGCTGCCCGGCCCCCTCAGCTACACATGGACCAAGACGGACGGCCCCATGCCAGCTGGCCTGGTCACTAGTCGGGTGCGTGGGCCCCGAGGGACTCCACTGACGCTCAGACGGACGCCGTGGCCGAAGTAGCTGACCG
The DNA here is from genome assembly GCF_011947565.3 of Pollicipes pollicipes. Taxonomy (NCBI): domain Eukaryota; kingdom Metazoa; phylum Arthropoda; class Thecostraca; order Pollicipedomorpha; family Pollicipedidae; genus Pollicipes; species Pollicipes pollicipes. Next base: position 42,322,824 of record NW_023596461.1, read on the forward strand.
GCTGGATCTTGAATGACAGAAGTGTTTCGAAGGGGCGATTTGCACTTACTTTCAGTCATACGTTTGCGAATTGCGTCTGACGGTGGAACAGCGGCAGGTTTATTCGTGATAGCTCATAATATCTAAATAGGTATCGCATCCGAACTTCTGAGGAGATACGACATTTCTTCTACAAATCATTCTTTGCTCCGGATTCAACAGGCGTGCCATCTGCAGGCGAGCTGGACGCAGAACAGCGCGTCACGCCAGAGCGTACTCTGGCGCCTCACCGCGTGTGCTCCCTCACGTCCCCCCCCCCCTCACCGTGTGTGCTCCCCTCACGTTGCACGCCGTATGTGCTCCCCTCACGTCCCCCCTCACCGTGTGTGCTCCCCTCACGCGCCGCGCGCCCGCCTGCTGCAGGAAACGCTGCCCATAGACGTGGTGCGCGTGGACCACGCCGGCATGTACGTGTGCACGTCCAGGAGCGCACTGTCGTCGACGGACACGTCGACGGTGCTGCTGGTGACGGACGTGGTGCCGTCCTTCGGCGCCTCGCCCAACTCCTACGTCAGCCTGGAGACCATCCCGGATGCCTACCTCAGCTTCGATGTGGAGCTGTCGTTCCGGCCTGCCCGGAACACCGGTGGGTGGGCCATTCCTGGCAGTGCTGGTGACGTCTGCCGTGGTGGCGGCCACGACGACGTCCCCGGTGGCGTCCAGTTTTATGTTGCTTGTGAATAGGATTTGGTGCGAGGTCCGAGACTTCCCCAGAACATGGTTCGGTGCCGATGGCTTGGATGCTGTACCTGCTTACACTGCCACTGCAAAGCATCAGGTCTCGTCGGCGCAGTATCTTTGAGGGACGTAGCACTGTTACTACTCGCCATCTTATCAACAGGAGGTTAGACGGGCGCAGCCTCCCAGCAAGAGGCTGCCCGTTGATAGGATCGGAGACTTGGAACGGAGTACAACTGCTGGGAAGCCGAAAGAGACATTCATGCCCCGCTGTTCAGGTGCTGTTTTAGTCGCCTGTGCTCTGAAAGGAATCGCCCTAGCCCAATTAGTAAGACGGTTTGCAGCTATGACCCAGGGCGGTTTGCACACCCCTGGGGCATGATGATCGAGCCGTCGTGTGGGTTAAGGCGCCGGCAGCACGAAGACAGGCATCAGAGCCCGTCGCCGCTGGATCAGTTGCGAATGCGGCGTGCTGCTCTGACTGCGTCAGCGCGCGTGCCCGCGCTTCGCCGCTTCCGGCTGGGGCTGCTCCCGGGTGCGCCAGCGCGGTCCTCTCCCACCGTCCGCCGCGCCGCCGCAGGTCTGCTGCTCTACAACGGCCAGGAGGACGGCGGCAGCGGCGACTTCGTGTCGTTCGGCCTCGCCGACGGCTATCCGGAGTTCCGCTTCAATCTGGGCGGCTCGCCGGCCATCATCCGGTCGCGCCGCGCCGTCGTCATGGATACCTGGCATACGGTCCGTCTGCAGCGTGATAAACATCAAGGTGAGAGCTACGGCGCCCCGCCGTTGTCATGGATACCTGGCATATGGTCTGCCTGCAGTGCAGTATCAGCGTGAGAGCTACGGCGCCGCGCCGATCCCAGCGTGTAACACGGAAGAACTATTTGATCAGAGTGGGCAAGGTCGTAGTGAGCCACTGATAGAGAGGGATATAATTGCGAAGGATACTTTGCTCCAAGGACTTTTCGGACTATTCCCATATAATGACACTCAGTTGCGTATTTGTAAGACGTCTTTGTCATGCGTGACGATACCTGCACAGAGGATAGGCTATTTCATGGTGGAGATTGTCCGCATAGTTTACACGCATGGTCTCCGTGGCATCGCGCGTTTTTCACTTAAAAGTGCTAGCAATGTCGAAAAGCCATCAAAATAGGTTATGTTTCAGTTTACAGTTTTCAGTATTTTCCCATTTTTCATGGCGCAGTTTACTCTTAACATTCTGCGCCATGCACGCGCGACATGTGTCGGAGCTCGAGCAGCCGTCTGCAGCAGCCGCAGCACCCGCAGCAGCGGCGGCGTCTCGGGTCGCTCAGGCATCAGCCCGTCGCTGCGCCGTCTGACGGGGGCCCCCACCCCGCAGGCAAGCTGACTGTGGACGGCGAGTCGGAGGTGGCGGGCGAGACAGACGGCGAGTATGTCGGCCTGGATCTGGCGCTGCCGCTCTACATCGGCGGCGTGCCCGACTTCTCGCAGATCCACGCCGAGAGCGGCTTCTCCCAGGGATTCACCGGTGAGCTGATCCACGCTGAGAGTGGCTTCCCCTGGGGCTTTAGCGATGAACAAATGTTTGCCGGAAAGCCGTCTCGATCGGAGCTCGTCCATAAGCAGTGGCTGATCTACACCAAGAGCGACTTTTCACGATGGTTCACCGGGTTACGACCGTCGTGCGTCGGCGAGTGCTTTAGTTTGTTTGGTTTTGGCTGATGACATGCACGCGCTGGGGAGAATGCCACCGTCACGTGCCTGCAACACCACGAGGCCCGTCTCGCACGCAGTGTTGCCCGGAGCAGGTATGCTGCCGTTGCCTCCGCGCTGCGCACGCTAGCACTGTCCGGCCCCGGTCGGTGCCCGCCGGTGGCCGCTCTAACGGTCTCGTGCCGGGCCAGGCTGCGTGGCCCGTCTCTCGGTGTCGGGCGTGCTCTACAGCCTGCAGTCGGACGCCGTCGACCGCCGAGACGTGCGTCAGTGCGAGGTGTGCCGCACCGACACCTCCTGCCAGAACAACGCCCTCTGTCAGGAGGCGCTCAACGAGCGCGGCCATCGCTGCCTCTGCGCGCCCGGATTCACCGGCCCCACGTGCGACGAGGCCGGCCAGGTCTGCTACCCAGGTGGGTCTGCTGGCCACAGCGGGTCTGCTGACCAGATGGGCCTGGTGGCTGCGAATGAAATGTGCTCTACACTCCCGATTCAGAAACTTGTGATTGAGTTGGCTGTCTATAGCCGGCGGCAAGGTCCAGCTCATCAGATGCCTGACCTGACCCGCAGGCGCGTGCGGTGCCGGCCGTTGTGTGAACGCGCCTGGCGGCTTCGACTGCTACTGTCCGTTTGGCAAGACAGGCCCCCGCTGCCAGCAGGACATCGTCATCACCGAGCCGCAGTTTGGCGGCGACAGCTACATCGCCTATGACACGCCGCGTGCCATACGACAGTGAGTCGCGGCAGTGCCCCGCCGCCCCCCCCCCCCCCTTCCCCTCTAGCATGTTCCTGATGAGAGCAACCGTGAAAGGCGGCTCGACTGACTGGAGGAACGATGTTTACGACGATGGTTCCACTGGCTGTAAGGTGTGCGTAGCTGCCGTCGTTGATCAGATATGAAGTCATGCGCCATGCTCTGTAGCAGGGTGCGTTTGACCTTTCTCAACTGTGCGTCCGAAAATGAATGGGCCGAATGCTTTCTTGCGTCAGTTGAAAAGTTAGTGCTTTCTTGTATGCAAGGTGTCGGCGTGAATGTAAGGCTACCTGGGCAGTCGGATATTTCCAGTGAAGGAAACGAAACGAAATGAAACCGAAGTCCCTGTTTCCACACGCGCAGGATGAGGGGTAAATGTGAACCACGAAACAAATGTAGCGTGATATTCAGGGTCAAGTTTGAGATGCTGCTGAAGCCTGAGAAGGTCGAGGACGGGCTGTTGCTGTATGCTGCCCAGAATGACCAGGGCCAAGGCGACTTCGTGGCCCTCACTATCAAAGACAGACACGTGGAGTTCAGGTGAGAGATGCGGGCTGTTTGGAGACGGTGTGAGGTCAGCTAAGAATTGTTTTACCCTGTTGCTACAGCCATGGCCTTCATATGGCTCTCAATCAATCTACATTGCCATCTGACATTCCCATTTTCGCATCTGCATCCTGCTGTCTCCTTGCCCTTGGGAGGAAAGTCTTAAAGAATACATTCCAGCTTGGTTTTGGCGGAATGCGGATCATGTTAGATAACACAACTGCTTACAAAATACCAAATAGAATCATTCATTCCTCCGCTCCACTGCCTGTGCTGCCATTTTGCCGTTGAGCGTGTGCGGCTGAGTGTTGCGCTGGCGCTGTCAGGTATGACACCGGCACGGGAGCCGCCGTACTGCGCAGCCTCGAAGAGGTCAAACAGGGCGAGTGGATGAAGATTGCCGGCACGCGGCAGATGAGGGACGGCACGCTGAGAGTCAACGATGGTGAGTCAGCGCAGGCGCACCTGATCGCCACGGAACGGACGCGGTCTGTGAACTCCCGTAATCCATAAACTTACAGGCTATCTGAGCTCCCATTCTTTGATCTCTTGCTGTCCTGCAACTTTGGCCGTAAAGCGTTTAGATAAGCTTTCGAGAGGCAATGATTTAGAGAGATTTGTCTCCTAGTCGAGACAGTGGGCAGACGCACTCACGGTCTCGGAGTCACAGCCGCCCCGCCTGGTGCGCCGCTGTGCGCCTGTGAGTCTGTGCCCAGCCGACGCAGGCGAGCGGGCGCGGGGACGCAGGCCCTGGCAGCACGCCACACCGCACTGCCGGCACTGTCCGGCCGTTTGTCCACCCCCCAGGAGAGCTGGTGCAGGGCAAGTCGCCCGGCAGCACGCGCGGCCTCAACCTGCAGACGCCGCTGTACCTGGGAGGCGTCGACGCGCAGGTGATGCGCGTCAGCGACGCCGTCGGCGTCGAGCGCGGCCTCATCGGCTGTGTCGGCTCGCTGCGTGTCGACGACCGCGAGCTGGCGCTGATCGACGGCCGGCAGGAGGCGGCCAACGTGGGCCAGTGCTCGCCGTCGCTGCCGTGCGAGAGGCGCCCTTGCCAGAACGGCGCCGCCTGCCGCGACATCGGACGACAGCCGGACCAGTTCCAGTGCGACTGCGTGGCCGGCTTCTCCGGCAAACGCTGCGAGGTGCGTATCGGTGTGACCGCGTCCATGGTCAAAGGTGCGGCTCTGCTGTCTCGCAAGGATGGGAGCGAGGTGGTCGTCCTCCGTTCAACGAAGGGGGCACCTGGGTCCGGGAAGATCCATCCCTCGGTCCGAGCTTGTTAGTCATCGATGAGTCGGCTGTTGCAGGATGTGGGAGTGGGAACAGCTATTCCCGCCCTTGCAACGGGCCCAAACATTACGTCCAACTGCAGAGCCAGACAGTTCATTTTCCTCGTATATATGTTCCCGTTCCGCCGCCTTCATACGGAAAACATCACCATGCTGCACTCTTGTCTGGGAAGCGGTGAGAAAATCCTTGATGTGAATTGTCAGACTACTTGGCTGCGCTTGTGCTGGTACCGCCTGACACCAGCTCTTCGTGACGAGCCTGTTGAGCCACCGTCCTGCGTGTCTGCATGCGCGTGTTTAGCGGTCTGCGATTTACGGTGTCAGTCACTTCTGGATCTGTTCGTCAGGTGTCCGAAGACGACTGCGCCACAGATAACCCGTGCCAGAACGGAGGAGAGTGCGTGCAGAGGGCTGGCGTGAGCGCTTGCAACTGTCCGATCGGTTTCGGCGGCCCCTACTGCGAAGACGGTAGGTGCCACGACGCTAGCACCGACCTCGGCCTCTGATCACGCCTCTGTGTTTTTGTAGTGTACCTCAGACCAATTTGGGATTGGTCACGCGCCGCTTGCAGTGCGCAGTTGGTTAGTAGTCCATGTTTGCTGCCGGAGCAGAATATCGTGTGCGAGCGAGCGAGTGCGAGGACGAACGCGTTGTCTCCTCGTGTTCGTCTGCTGCCAGCCGTCCCGCTGCCGCCTGACGTCACCCTGACGCCCGCAGAGGTGGAGCTGGGCAGGCAGCTGTGGTTTGACATGCACTCGTACGCCGAGCCGCCTGACGTCACCCTGACGCCCGCAGAGGTGGAGCTGGGCAGGCATCTGTGGTTCGACATGCACTCGTACGCCGAGCTACCGCTGGAGCTGCTGCCTCACCAGTCCAACACAGAGCCGGAGACGGTCAACATCACCTTCTCCACGCTTGAGGACGGCCTGCTCTTCTTCCACGGCCAGACGGCTCGCGAGCCTGGGGCTGGCCAGGACTACATAGCCATCGCCAGTCAGTACCTGCCTGTTGGGACAGGACCGCGCAGCAGTCGGTCATCTGTATCGCTCTGTTCAGAAGGAGCTACACGGTTCTATCGTCACTGAGGCTCAGCATGTTTGAAGGAAGTGTTCCATATTCTAAAGGGTTTTGATCCGCATTAGTCGTGTTGAAGATCATTCGTTGCAGTTTACCCTGTCGTTCTTAAGACCTAAGCCCTTCTGGTCTCTGAGGCATACGCCCGCGAATATGTCCAGACTATTTCACGGGGGCTATTTCAAGGTCACCTTGACATCCGCGACGCGATGGTAACGCCATTCAAATCATGTCATTCTATTAGTCATGCGGGGATCAAGGTGAACAAAATATGGTTGTCGAGCCGTTCATGTTTGGCGTTCGTGAGGACGATGTCCAATGTACGATAACGGATAACAGTTAACGGCCTTCAATTGGTTTCCAGTCAATGTTGTGTAAGGTACGATCACGTAATCAAACAATAACGCATTAAGAAGTACATTTGCTAAATAGAAAATCGTGTCGTCTGGCGCAGTCTTTTGCGCTTACAATTATAGCAATAGCTACAAGTGACCATATTTCATCATACCTGATCTTTGCTTCCATATATTCAAACGTGGAACATTCCCGTTAAAAAGCGCCGCAAAACGGAGGGACTATTTTGGACAGAACTAAATTGATAGCTCAGTGTATTTGGCAGCTCGTGCTCAGGTGCCACTTTATGGCTGCTACCGTCGCCTAGCCAGGTGCCTCCCCCCTGCGTTAGGACTAACTTTATTGATGAAGGCGACCGAACCACCATTGCAGACCGCGTTTTTGGCATGCCTCATGATCACTGTGTCAGCGGCCCTGAGCTCCTGTCGTGGTCCAGACCATGACCTGCCTATCCAAACGCCGGTCAGCGCTGCGCCCTGGTGTCGGCCAGAGGTCCTCGGTCCGCCCCACTGTTCTGCGACCGGGCAGCAGCCGAGCATCACCCTGCACCGCCGATGCTGCCTGCGCCCTCGCAGCCAGCGGCCCCAGAGCCCTGAGAGCCGGTGGCCCAGAGCCCTCGTAGCCGGTGGCCCCGGAGCGCTCGGAGCCGGCGGCCCGGAGCCCTGGGAGCAGGCTGTCCGAGAGCCCTGAGAGCCGGCGGCCCCAGAACCCTGAGAGCCGGCGGCCCAGAGCCCTGGGAGCCGGTGGCCCCAGAGCCCTGGAAGCCGGCGGCCCGGAGCCCTGGAAGCCGGCGGCCCGGAGCCCTGAGAGCCGGCGGCCCCAGAGCCCTGGGAGTCGGCGACTCCAGAGCCCTGAGAGCCGGCGACATCAGAGCCCTCGGAGCCGGCAGCCGGAGGGCCCTCCCAGGAGCCCAGGCGCTGTCGCCGCGCGCCCGTCGTGACCGTTCTGCTGGTGCCGGCAGTTCGCGGTGGCCGGCCGGAGCTGAGCTTCGAGCTGGGCTCGGGTCCTCTGCGGATCACGCTGCCGCAGCGCGTCGACGACGGCCTCGTGCACTCTCTGGTGGCGCGCCGTACCGGTCGCGACGGCGAGCTCGAGCTGGACGGCGTGCGCGCCGAGTCGGACGCCTCGCCCGGCTACCTCACCATGATGAACACCAACGGCAACATCTACATTGGTGAGTGGAAGATCGCTCTTCTAGAGCGCGCGCGGTGTGGCTTTCCTCCTGGCTTCAACGACCACCATGGCCAACGGCTTCGATGAGGATGCTCGCTGCCTCGTGCGCTGGTTGCAGCTGAGGAAATGGAGCACCCATGAAAGCCTTTAGCCAACAGTACTGTGGTCAGGCCGCCTGGTTCTAGTGTCTTCGCCACCGTCTTTGTCCTCACACCCGCGTGCTGTGAACCAGAACCACGGCCGGCCCATCACCTAGCTGCTCTCTAGCCTGCTGTGCGTTTATGTCAGACGGTCCAAGTACTGCCCGATTTGTGCGCGTGCTGACCCGGCTGATCGCAGTCCCGACTCATGGAGCCGGGCGAGGCGCCTCTCCGTTTGGCAACGCTGCCAGTCTGAGGCCGGGCGTGACGCTCCCCAGGCGGTCTGCCCGACTTTGACCTGATGACCGAGGGACGCTTCTCGGCGGGCCTGGTCGGCTGCGTGCACGGCCTGGCCATCCAGGGCCAGGAGGTCAACCTGGCCAACGACTTGCAGGGCGGGGTCAACCTGATGGCTTGTGACGGGTGAGTGGGCCGGCGACCGACTGTGGGCGCCGCCGCAGACCGACTCGGGGATAGTGGGTGTCTCGCCCGTGTCAGATATAAAGGCCTCCATACTGCCGCCTGTGAGTGCAAAGCTAGAAGTGAGTGGAAAGCTGTAAAGCTGTAAAGAGCTTATACTGCCTAATTCGTGATAATAAACGATAAGTGGACAATAGACTATACTGGACGAGTGTCGATGTGACAAGCAGAACCGTGACATGCAGATTGCTGAGGCTGGCGTCATTTGCATCAGGCTGAGACGTTCAAGACCTTAAACTGCTGTGTTGTGCACGTGCTGCGTACAACATTTGTGCTTTACGTTTGTCCTCAACATTTGTACATTTGTGTTTTACGGCACAATTGGTGAGGCAGCGTTCTGTTGGTGGTGAGATTAAACGACTGGTGTGTTTGGCGGCCGCGAGCCCGACGTTTGGCCGCCCGCACTATCCTGAGCCCGTTGTCTGACCGTCTGCCCTGTCCTGAACCTACTGTCTGCCGCCCGCTCAGTCCCAAGCCCGTTTGGTGGCTGCCCGCACTATCCCGTGCCCGTTGTCTGCCGTCCGCTTTGTTCCGAGCTCATTGTCTGACCGCACGCTCTGTCCTGAGCCCGTTGTCTGGCCGCTCGCTCTGTCCCGAGCCCGTTGTCTGCCCGCCCGCTCTGTCTCAAGCTCGTTGTCTGGCCGCCCGCTCTGTCCCAAGCACGTCGCCTCGTCGGTCGTGCTTCTCCATAGAGCGTCGCCCTCTGCCGCAGCGGGCTCGGCATCGACGACGTGCTGCCCGGTGAGGAGACGTCGCCGCTGCCGCTCGACTACGACCAGTACGACTACTACGATGACGAGCCGCCGTACGAGACCGGCGAGCAGATCTCTAACGGCACGGATCACTTGTTCAACATGGACGACTATGACTATCAATACAAGAACGACCAGAACGACTACTTGCAGGGCGGCTGGTCGGACCTGCTGGACAACTGAGCGAGGCCGCCGTCCGGAGTGTCCGGCGGCGGCTCGGCCCTGCCGCGTTCGGGCGGGGTTGGAGAGGACCGTGGCATCGTGCCTTCCGGGGTGACCGCGGTCGTTTGTCCAGCTTTGGAGTCTATTTTGGTGGTAATTGTCGTGCACGGGGTAGTGGTGAGCTCCAGTCGAATCTCGTCAGAAGAATGTGCCAAAGCCCGATTGAATTGAGGGCGACTTTACTATATTGAATGCTTGTGCGCTCCGCGACCAGGACGAGTGCAAGAGTCGAGCGACGGTGAGTTGGCTTGTTTTAATTTGAGCGCGCCGTTTCGGTTCGTCGACGAGACCTGGGCGGTGCGGGGAGGGCGGCCGGCGCCGCCTGCGTCCGCGGCGCCCTCCGCGCACTGTCCCGCCGTCTCCCCCGTCACTGCCATTTGCTTACTAACCGTGCCGCGCGCCGTGCTGGCTCCGCCTCCACTGCCCGAGCGCGCGGCTCCATCCTCGGCGGCGCTCTCGTTAGCGGTACGTGCCCGCGCCGAGTGAGCGTCCGTCTTGTCCGTGTTCAGTCCGATTTCACTAGTCAGTGTGCGTTGTCGTGGTGCTCAGCGCGAGCGCCCCCGCTCTCTGTCCGCGCCCTCGGGTGCCCGGTTGGCGCCGCCGAGGTGCGCCCTCCCGCCCTCCTTGGTCCGCTTCGCTTCCACATATCACCGTTGATTTCGGCGCCGATCGGTCCCCGCCCGGCTTTGGAGCGCGGATCAAACCGGTTTTTCGAGCTCCCGCTTCGTAGCCGCTCTCAAGAACGTCCCTCGTTGGAGTTGTGTAATTGTTGCGGCGATGCCGACGCACTTGCTATATGTCTATTTGTATTTTAACGTGTCGCCAATAAAGTCCTGCTCTCACGGGATCTCTGACTGGCTGCCGCACCACCGGTCGAGTCGCAGCTGACTCCGGGGCACTCTCTGTTCGCCGCGATCTGACGCCGTTGGGTTTCTGGGTGTATGAGAGTAATTGTGTCATGGCCATGCTGTTAGTGCGGTTGTCAGCGGCGCCTCGGACCACTGGTCAAGCCGGACAACTGAGGCGACAAAAAAATCCGAGCCCGTGGAGACACACGCGAAATGCCATTCAAGTTATAACGATGTAGACCATGGAATACGTCAAATGTTTCAAGCAGAAACCCACAAGAACATCGACTCGTCGAAACACTGCTAAGGGTGTCCCGACGAGTCCATGCGAAGCACATCAAAAATACGTTTCGAATCGTTTACTTGAAACTTGCGTGTACATTGCGCCCGCATACCTTGGTCGGCTCCTACAGCGACCTCGAGGAAATCCGTGCGTAGTGCCCCCACTCTTACTGAGAATGTTGTATGCTTCGCTGAGGAAACCTTCCCGACAAGGTGCAAGCTTCGGCGAACTGCAGAGAAGCGCAGCGTAACGCAGAGCAGACTGCCGCCGTCACGGTGCTCCGATGAGCCTTGTTCACCCGACGGGTCTCAGCCATGCTGCGGATCGCCATCATACCAGGGTGGCAAACAGGATCACAAACGTTTTGTGACCGTTGATTCAAGAGGTTCTGATCACTTTCGAGATCATGTTAACACACGATCGTGTTCGAGATTCAAATTTCTATTGTGAAAGCGGTCTGGGTGGTTGACAGCCACTAGACTGAAAATTGCCCCAGTTCCAGTAACATGAGTCCTTGTAGGTAAGCTGCAGTACCACCTAAACTGGCACAAACGTGACAAGTGTGCATACACGTGCAAATTGGAGACCTGTACAGTGATCTCGCTTTCGGGTCAGAAATTCACATCCTAAACCAGAACTTTTACATAATTATCCCTGGTCCCATCATACACCTTTCTGCAGATTGCCTGCAAGACCGCTCAATCTGGTACAAACGTGACATGTGTAAATGTGAGAGAAAATTGTAGAGCTGCACCGACTGTTCTATCGCTTCCAGGACTGAAACTCCCATTAAAGAAGCCATCTGGGCAGTTGATGGCCGTCCGGCTGGATAACTGATCCATATCTAGTAAACGCACCTCCACACAGACGATCGGCAGGGCCGTCTGGAGGGGTACAAAAATGACATGTGTACCGGCATGCATGCATGTGCAGATTGTGGAGTTGTACCGACCGCTCTATCGCTTTTGGGACCGAACTGCGCACTGTAAAACGGTCTGGGCGGCTGGCGACCGCCCGGCCGATCACTGCCCCAGGTCCCTTACCGCGCCTCCGTGCGGTACGGGTTGACTGATGCGGATCGACTGCCAGATCGCCCAAACTGCTGCAAACGTGACCTGTGTACATGCATGGGTCGATCTGGAAAAACAGTGGGTTATGCCGCAGGTCATGTGTCAGATCACCTCAGGTTTACATTAACCGTGATACCGCACAAACCAATAAGCTTAAGCGTGACGCACTGTCATGCATGTCATTGACAGTCGCGCACGGACGGTCCTATAACCTGCGATACGGACGGTCCTGTAACCTGCGATTGCGAACTGACCACTGCGAGGCTGCCGTTATCATAGCCACAGCTGCCAGCATGTACAGCCGATGCGCCTTGGTGATTATCTGTCAGGCAGCACCGTCCTACACGTCACATTTACATTTTCCATATCGTGCATCAGCGACCTAGGTCCCTATGAGCCGGACCGACAATTTTGACAAGCAGAATACCGACAGGCCAAAACTGCACTGTCGTATCCGACAGCCAGCGAATGAAGGCAGAATTGGCAGGTCGAGTGGAAAGAATAGGGAGTGGACGAGAGCCGTCGTCTGCTTGCCACCCCCCACTTCTTCCGGGAGGGGGTGGGGATGGACCTACCGTGCCTGCAGGTCAGAGTGAGCCCGGGGATACACCTACCGCGTCTGCAGGTCAGAGTGGGCCCGGGCATATACCTACCGTCTCTGCTGGTCAGAGTGAGCCCGGGGATACACCTACCGTGTCTGCAGGTCAGAGTGAGCCCGGGGATACACCTACCGTGTCTGCAGGTCAGAGTGAGCCCGGGGATACACCTACCGTGTCTGCAGGTCAGAGTGAGCCCGGGGATAGACCTGCCGTGTCTGCAGGTCAGAGTGAGCCCGGGCATATACCTACCGTGTCTGCAGGTCAGAGTGAGGCCGGGGATAGACCTACCGTGTCTGCAGGTCAGAGTGAGCCCGGGGATACACCTACCGTGTCTGCAGGTCAGAGTGAGCCCGGGGATGCACCTACCGTGTCTGCAGGTCAGAGTGAGCCCCGGGATACACATACCGTGTCTGCAGGTGAGAGTGAGCCCGGGGATAGAGCTACCGTGTCTGCAGGTCAGAGTGAGCCCGGGGATACACCTACCGTGTCTGCAGGTCAGAGTGAGCCCGGGGATGCACCTACCGTGTCTGCAGGTCAGAGTGAGCCCGGGGATAGAGCTACCGTGTCTACACGTCAGAGTGAGCCCGGGGATGCACCTACCGTGTCTGCACGTCAGAGTGAGCCCGGGGATACACCTACCGTGTCTGCAGGTCAGAGTGAGCCCGGGGATGCACCTACCGTGTCTGCAGGTCAGAGTGAGCCCGGGGATACACCTACCGTGTCTGCACGTCAGAGTGAGCCCGGGGATAGAGCTACCGTGTCTGCAGGTCAGAGTGAGCCCGGGGATACACCTACCGTGTCTGCAGGTCAGAGTGAGCCCGGGGATAGAGCTACCGTGCCTGCATGTCATAGTGAGCCCGGGGATACCCTACCGTGTCTGCAGGTCATAGTGAGCCCGGGGATACCCTACCGTGTCCTGCAGGTCAGAGTTGAGCCCGGGGATACAGCTACCGTGTCTGCAGGTCAGAAGTGGCCCGGGGATACCCCTACCGTGTCTGCAGGTCCGAGTGAGCCCGGGGATCACCTACCGTGTCTGCAGGTCAGAGTGAGCCCGGGATACACCTACCGTGTCTGCAGGTTCAGAGTGAGCCCGGGGATACACCTACCGTGTCTGCAGGTCAGAGTGAGCCCGGGATAGACTACCGTTCTGCAGGTCAGAGTGAGCCGGGGATACACCTACCGTGTCTGCAGGTCGAGTGAGCCCGGGGATACACCTACCGGTCTGCAGGTCAGAGTGAGCCCGGGGATACACCTACCGTGTCTGCAGGTCAGAGTGAGCCCGGGGATACACCTACCGTGTCTCAGTCAGAGTGAGCCCGGGATACACCTACCGTGTCTGCAGGTCAGAGTGAGCCCGGGGATCCCCTACCGTGTCTGCACGTCACAGTGAGCCGGGATAGAGCTACCGTGTCTGCAGGTCAGAGTGAGCCCGGGATACACCTACCGTGTCTGCACTCAGAGTGAGCCCGGGGATAGAGCTACCGTCTGCAGGTCAGTGAGACCCGGAGATACACCTACCGTGTCTGCAGGTCAGAGTGAGCCCGGGGATAGACCTACCGTGTCTGCAGGTCAGAGTGAGCCCGGGGATACACACCGTTGTCTGCAGGTCAGAGTGAGCCCGGGGATAGCTACCGTGTGCAGTCAGAGTGGACCCGGAGGTACACCTACCGTGTCTGCAGTCAGAGTGAGCCGGGGATACACCTACCGTGTCTGCAGGTCAGAGTGAGCCCGGGGATACACCTACCGTGTCTGCAGGTCAGAGTGAGCCGGGGATACACCTACCGTGTCTGCAGTCAGAGTGAGCCCGGGGATACACCTACCGTGCCTGCAGGTCAGAGTGAGCCCGGGGATACACCTACCGTGTCTGCAGGTCAGAGTGAGCCGGGATACACCTACCGTGTCCTGCAGGTCAGAGTGAGCCCGGGGATGCACCTACAGTGTCTGCAGGTCAGAGTGAGCCCGGGGATACACCTACCGTGTCTGCAGGTCAGAGTGAGCCCGGGGATACACGCTACCGTGTCTGCAGGTCAGAGTGAGCCCGGGATACACCACCTGTCTGCAGGTCAGTGAGCCCGGGGATACACCTACCGTGTCTGCAGTCAGAGTGAGCCCGGGGATAGCGCTACCGTGTCTGCAGGTCAGAGTGAGCCCGGGATACACTACCGTGTCTGCAGGTCAGAGTGAGCCCGGGGATACACCTACCGTGTCTGCAGGTCAGAGTGAGCCCGGGGATGAGCTACCGTGTCTGCGGTCAGAGTGGACCCGGGATACACCTACCGTGTCTGCAGGTCGAGTGAGCCCGGATAGAGCTACCGTGCCTGCAGGCAGATGGACCCGGAGATACCCGTGTCTGCAGTCAGAGTGAGCCCGGGGATACCCTACCGTGTCTGCAGGTCAGAGTGAGCCCGGGGATACACCTACCGTGTCTGCAGGTCAGAGTGAGCCGGGGATAACTACCGTGTCTGCAGGTCAGAGTGAGCCCGGGGATACACCTACCGTGTCTGCAGGTCAGAGTGAGCCGGGGATCACACCGTGTCTGCAGGTCAGAGTGAGCCGGGGATACACCTACCGTGTCTGCAGGTCAGAGTGAGCCCGGGATACACCTACCGTGTCTGCAGGTCAGAGTGAGCCCGGGGATAGAGCTACCGTGTCTGCAGGTCAGAGTGAGCCCGGGGATACACATACCGTGTCTGCAGGTCAGAGTGAGCCCGGGGATACACCTACCGTGTCTGCAGGTCAGAGTGAGCCCGGGGATACACCTACCGTGTCTGCAGGTCAGAGTGGACCGTCTGGTCCACTCGCCTCCCCTTCTTTCACAAGCAGAAAGCTCGTGCGGACCAAGGTCGTCGTCACCTGGTGGGCGGATTAGCGTCATAGACAGGGCGACCCCTTCCTCCGGTGACAATGGTAGCTCGTGTCTTCCTGATGGGGAACTTCGGCTCCAGACGTGGCAGCAAAACATGCCAGATGGGGACGGGATCACCGGGTGTCTCCTTTCCATGTATACTAGTGTGACCAGAACAATATTACATGAGTCTGTGCAGGAAGAGAGCAGAACATTCGACGTATACCGTATGCATTTGGGTGATATGAGTAACGAAGTGGTGAGAGCTTGTCCCGAGGAATAGCAGTCCAACCATGTGACTGCGCTGTCGAGCAGGGAGCTGACAGAATTCCTGTCAGTTTAGCTACATTAACTTAGTCGTGATATGACAGGCGGGATGATTTACATTAACTATGGCGTGCGAAAGGTGGGCACAGTACAGCCGTCGTGTCTGGAGCAGTCAGCATAAAGAAACGTGTGCTGGTTATGGTCTGCCTTAAACTTTGCGAAGGGTGCATATACCTCAATTTCCAACACGTTAAGTTGTTTATTGTATTTTGACAGGAAGACTGTGTTCGACATAGGGTCGCGCCACAAAGGCAGCCGGGCTGAGAGTTGGTTTCGAGGAAATGTGCGGGAAGGTAGGTGTTCGTTGTACTCATATAAGGCGGGTGCTTATAATTGGGCCCAGGCACCCAACTCTAAGCGATGGCTTAGTGTTGGGTGCTCGGGTCCCACGTCGGCGAGCGGGCCGATAGGACGGTGGTGAGCGAGGGTGATGCATCGGAGGTTACAATTTTGTGTGCCGCGACGCGTGCGTAAAATCTGAGCTACACTGTGCGCTGTCGCAGGATTGTTTCTGACCCGCGCAGTTGACCCCGGATCAGCATAAGAACCCTAGCTGATTTGTTTGTATTATGTTTTGTATTCAGTCAGGATAATTACTGAGACAAATTATGTAACATTGGTTTGAACATGCGCGCTCGTAGATCTTGGCAAGAGCCTCGACGCCCGGCGTTGCAGTCTCCGTAAGCCGCGCGGTGTCGGCTGCGCGGCTGCGATACTCAGCGATGGCCAATGGGCAAAAGCAAAAGATTACGCAACTGCAGGAAGATGGGTAGGGAGCTAGGTGAATCGGCATGCATGCTGCATATCTATGGCAGCACAAAAACAACAAAAGCAGGATTTAAGTTGCAAAACGCAACTTCTATCCGCAAAAGTGGGGGAGAGGGGCATTGGCCAGTTAACATTGCTGACCCCACCTTGAAAAGTGTGTGTGGGGGGGGGGGGCACTGGCCCCTGGCCCCCTGTTCCTACACCCATGTCATCAGTGGTTACTGCATATTTCCCCAGTGAAGTCAGCTGCAATGCTGGTTTCTAGACCAAATAAAATTCAGCCCGCGACCCACTAAACCTTAACTCAGTGAAATAATTCCCTCACTCCGTTTGGAATAACTTGGCATAACACCTCACCGCCTCACGGTCAATGCTGACTCAGCCGTTGACTTAACTTGACTTTCCGCTAAACCAGAGGCGTCCAAACAAAACGAGGTAATTGCAGGACGGGATTTGGGCGCCAATAGACTTACTCCCCTTCGTCTCCATGTTGGCTTGAGATTCCCGATCTGAAATCAATGCTTTCCTGTTTGATGATATTCCTTCCTCAAAAATCAAAACACTGCACACTTCCTCGGTCGGTAAGCAATATGCTTGCATACACAAAACTCCACATCACACCTGAGGGACTCCGTACTGACCAAAGGATATGTCCGTGCTGTTAGCGATTTATTCGGCGATTTTTTCAGCGACGAGTTCCGATTTTTCTGAAGAAGATGCGGAGGTCAATTATGGCACGAGAACATCGAAAATGATATTTATTTTGCAATATAATGTGACCTTCGGGGTCACAAACTGGGTCAAAGGACAAGAAACTTGATATCACCCAAAAATTACCGGCCGATTTGAAAACTGTAAGCATCCAAATATTTACAAGTGCAAGAGCTAGCGTTCGTCAAAAAGTTTTGACCACGCAAGGTCACCCTTCAAGGTCAAACGTGGGCTCAAAGGACGGGGATTTTAATGTCACCGACCGGACGCTAGTTCTTTCGGGTGATGAATATTCTGATGTTTTTAAGTTTAAAATCGGCGGGCAATTTTTGGGTGATACGGAGTTCCCCGCCCTTTGAGCTTACGTTTGACATTTAAGGGTCAGGACTGTTTGACGGACGCTAGTTCTTTCTGTGGGGAATATTCTGATGTTTGCAAGTTTCAGATCAGCCGGTAACGTTTGGGTGGTATCGAGCTTCCCGTCCTTTGAGCCCGCGTTTGACCTTGAAGGGTGACCTTGAAAGGTTAGAAATTTTTTGACGGACGCTAGTTCTTGCTGTGGTAAATACTCTGATTTTTGTAAGTTAAAAATCGGACGGTAATTTTTGGGCAATATCGAGTTCCTCGTTCTTTGATCCAGCTTTTGATCTACAAAGGTCACGTGATATTGCAAACTAAATATGATTTTCGGTGTTCTCGTGCCATAACTGACCATGGGACCTTCTTCGGAGAAATCGGAACTCATCGCTGAAAAATCGCTGAAAAAATCGTTAACTTCACGGACATCCAGAGGATCCCGTCCCGTGGCACCAGAGTGACGGCCGGAAAGCACACCGCGGTGGGACAGAATGGTCCTTCAGCCCTTGACTGTGAACAGCAATTTGCCTAGTAGTGTTGTACTTAACAGGGTCCTTTTACCGGAAAGAAATAAAGTGGTCTCGTTAGTGTTTAGTGGAGTGGGTCGAAATGAGTGCAAAACGCACAAGGTCATCCCATGTTTCCCAGAAAACGCTCATTATTTCGCAGAATCGACCAGTGAAAAAAAACGCCAAAACGTTTGTGCCTACGCGCCGGATGCCGATGGTGCAGCGGTGAATGTGCCTGCGTTAACCACTGCGCGTCTGAGAAACCACAGGTACGGGGTTCGAGTCCCCGAGGTGCTCGCCCTTCCCGCCAGGGTGAGAGGCTGGCGGCGCCATACAGTTCCAGTAACTGAGTGCGTTATGAAGCCCCAATGACACGCCCACAATCTCCGGGAGAAAGGATAGCGACAGCTTGGGTTGCAGTTTTCGTAAAATTGAACGGCGTTGGCCGCTACAAGTAACGCCGGGGGGCGGCTGCCGAGCGCGCAACAATGACCGTTGTAAAATAATGTTTCTAAATGCTTTTCGAAATTGATTTGCACAGTTCCAAAATCAAACTTGGCGAACCTTTTCTACAACTTTGAGGCTGTCCTCTTGGAAGGATTGATGGCGACAGCATCACAGAACACTGACATTTTACCTTTACTCTTCCTGTTCCACCACCAGGTCCCAGCACCGCAGAGTGGTGCTGTAAAGACCAATAGGTTATTGTCACCAATCTAAAAACCACACAAGTGAAATATACGTCCGAAATATCCCTACATGAACCATTTGGTGTCCAAAACCGTTCAAAGGTACTTCTTTCAAATGCGTCATCATTTTCGTCCACTTGTTGGCCTAGTGTTAGCCACGGGGCCGACATTGCCCGGCATATGGAGACTGCAACGCCTAGCATCGAGGTTTTTGTCGTCAAAGTATGCGAGCGTGCATAAACCACATAAACCGTACATGCCCTCATTAACAAATGGGCCATATCCCGCTATTTTGGGAGAGGCCCTTTGTCAACCCCGTGCCTCCCTCGTAAGGCTCTGGCTGCGTCCCTGCTTGCAGGCAACACACAGGGAGGGACGGTGTTTTTGTGTGATGCGTATCGTACACAGAAGGCAAAAAGTGTACTTGCTGTGTATTTGATGGAAACATTATAATTTTCTGAACGATTCAGCACTGGGTATATTTGCACCAATGTTGACCTGATTTCACACTATGCCTAGAGCTCTCCCTACCTCCCTACCGTTTCCCGCATTATGAGGTAATGTGGCTTTACCAAAATACATAGTAGCCTCCAGTCATGTCAAGCTCGCAGTAAATTAGAAGACAAAAACAATGTCCTGTAAAAGAGTATTTTGTGGTGTTTTTAACATCATAGAAAAATCAGACGGCAAAGATTTTTTCAACCAATGTATACGAAATAGCTTATAAATCACATGGGTTGTGATTTATGGCCATTCATATGGCCATTCAAATCACATGGCCATTCAAAATTTTCCTACTACTAATCAGCTGAGCTCGTTGCCTTGTGGAAATGGCGCAACTGGTTCGTTTATATGTAACTTGCTATGCTGACTAAGTATATGTAACTTGGTTTAAAAAGCGCCGAAGGGGGGATTATTGGGCTCAGGTGGTCATCACCGAGGAATACCCAAGGCCATAAAACAGAGGAATACCGTCAGAGAAGTGTTATTCGCTTTCCACACAGTGGTGTTTTTGTATTGAATAGGACTTGGATTGCATCGCACACCCACTTAACTAATTTAGCTTGCAGATTAGCATAACATGCCGAATTGCCTGTCAGTGCAGCTGGTCACTTCTGGATTGTCCCAGCTGGCCGTGAGGCATTTGAGAACTAGTGCAATATGCCAGAATGTCCGCACAAGATTTGCACCGAGTCCAACAGGTCAGTGCAGGCCAAGTATTTTTGCATCATATAATCAAATAATATAATAGTGGTGCCAAGTTCCAACAGGGCAGGGAATCCTGCATGATGCATTGATCCATTCAAGACCTTTGTAATGAAGCTTTGTTATTTATTATAAGTTTACCTTGCCCTGGTATTTTATAATGGTGTGAACTAGTTTCAGGTCATCATTGAAGCATAAAGCTTCAGATGAAATTGGCAGGGATGATAAAACTCTCAAATGACACTGCTTACAATGTTTTTTTTTATTTTTTATGCACACCTGCTTCAGCATACCAGGCCATTTTCCCCAAACAATTGCATAACAAGTACAGCAGAACAATATAAGCAATGTGGCATAGTCCACAAGCCAGTTGCTGCACAGCCACACTATGCATGATGTGCAACAACAGAGTAGGATTTTCTTTTTTTCTGAGCAGCACAACACTGTAATAACAAATAATGTTTCTGTTCTTATAGGGCTGACTATCTCCCTAGGCATAACCTAATTATCCTAGTCTAACCTGGGCTACCACTGCCCCTACTCCTACTCTTACTCCTACTCCTCCAATTCCTTCCTGACTCCTACCCATGTTCCAGCCTCCATGCCCAATCCTACCTATATTCCCATCCCTACTCTTGACTGTACCCCTATCCCTATTCTTGCTCAAATCTCTATCCTTTTTTCTTGCTAAGCAACAGGGCTTCACCTCATGGTTGTCTGACTTGTTGAACACACTAAGCTGAATTTCTACCATTTACTGGTCTCAGTGTCATCTCTCACACTGTGGTGCACTGCAGATTGCTGTCATGGTATTTTTTTATAATAGTTTTATTTTCAAGGGAAATATGATGCATTGCTCAGTACTGGCTGGTATAGTGTGGTCTAAATAAGTCATATACAGTTGTTTTATAAATCTGTATATACTTTCTCAAAGGTGGTGCAAGCATTAATCAATGCTGATCACATCATAAGATCACCTTGCCTTCAAAGCATTATATTTGTGGTCTTATGCTGCCAAAATTCCAGTCTGCAGAAATTGATCCACACAGGGCACCCATGTGACAGTGTGGTGAACCTGGCACTCATTTGTGCCAAACTCTGGCTATATGGAGTTGTGCTGAATTTTCACATTAGATGTGCCTGTAGTTTTAGATATATTTTTGCTTGAAATTGTCTTTTGTCGCAGAGCAGTGGAGAGGCAGGGTAAAAACTAGTGCAGATGTGCTCAGGTCTGCTCCACGGCTGTGAATTCATCCCAGTATTGAAATTTCTCAGAGGTCTCCCAGAAACTAGATGTTTCTCAGAACAAAAACTTCTTAAATGGTGTCATAATTGTGATACTGGCATAATTGGTGACAATTGGTTTGCTACCATGTGAAATGGCAGGGAAATTCCAGTGTGAAATTATCCCCATTATTCTGTCAAGAACTGCCTAGGCTGCTCAGTTGGTTAGTTTACCTGAATTCAGGCTCACCCACCTGTAGGTGTGTTAAAGTTTAGCCACTAAGTTAAGCTGTTGACCAGCAATTTCATTATTACATAGTGAAGAGAGAGCTCACACAACAAGCGTGGTTTAGCAGGGGTGCAGTCCCAGAAATCAGTTCACTCAAATGGTTAAGGCTAAACTATTGTTAAATCTTGCATGCAAGCCCAAAAAGTGTGTAAATGCCAGTGGTGTCATTCATGGGTAGTGGAGGCAGTATGGCACATACTGTGGCAACTACATCAATTGTTATTGAAGTGAGCAATTCTGGCATTTTTTATATTGGAAAATGTTTGTTTTGGCACCTTCTCAACCCAGTTATTGCCAAGAATTTTCCATCTGTGATGCCATTGTTTTTGCTATGCAACTCATACTGTACTTGTGTACCATTGTTTTTTCAATACCTTTGTGAAATATTTGTTCTTTATCTGGTGTGTTGAGTCCTTTGGGATCAAACCTGTCTCAGATATGAATTAAGCAAGGTGAAGCACTTGGGACTGAGCATGGGGTGTACAATATCAGTGCAGTTGCAGTCTGCCTATTTGTCCACCAGGTGACCTGCACCTAGGCAGTCTGCGCTCAGCACTCTACAACTATCTGTTCGCCCGTTCACACGGGGGAACGTTCGTGCTGCGCATTGAGGACACGGACCGAAGCCGCACCGTGCCTGGCGCTACAGATCGGCTCCTGAGCACCCTGCAAACGGTACAGCCATCGGCCGATGGTCGGTTGTGTCCCACCGACAGCTGGTGTTCACGGTCTCCGGTGGTCGAGCC
The DNA here is from genome assembly GCF_011947565.3 of Pollicipes pollicipes. Lineage (NCBI taxonomy): Eukaryota > Metazoa > Arthropoda > Thecostraca > Pollicipedomorpha > Pollicipedidae > Pollicipes > Pollicipes pollicipes. The sequence continues at coordinate 42,344,497 of NW_023596461.1, forward strand.
GTCTGATGTCTCAGCGACGTGGGTGTTATCCGATGGTCTGGTGATACGTCTGAGTCGCCTGATAGCGGCGGGTGCTGAGCATCTAGCGGCGGACGAGGAGTCTGCCGTCTGAGTTAACCTCGTGACACCTTGTGCTGAGTATCTAGTGACGGACGAGGAGTCTGCTGTCTGAATGAGTCTCGTGACAGATTGTGCTGTGGCGCTGACGCTCTCTCCTGGTGCATTCCCTCGCGCCTGGCTGACGGCGTCGGGGTCCGTGCGAGTGAACTCCGTGACACCTCGTGTTGTGGCACTGACGTTCTCTCCTGGTGCACTCGCTCGCGCCTGGCTGACGGCATCGGGGTCTGACCGGCTCCGGCTGGCCCCAGATGGGCCTATGTCCGGACGAGGGGCCCGAGGGTCTGACCGGCTCCGGCTGGCCCCAGATGGGCCTACGTCCGGACGAGGGGCCGGGGGGTCTGACTGGCTCCGTCTGGCCCCAGATGGGTCTGTGCCCGGACGAAGGGCCGTCGGTGGGCGGCGCGCGCGGCCCGTACGTGCAGTCGGAGCGGACGGCGCTGTATCAAGAGCACGCGGAGCAGCTGGTGGCCAGTGGCGCCGCGTACCGCTGCTTCTGCAGCCGGGGCCGACTGGACCTGCTGCGCCGCAAGGCCGTCAGTCGCGCTGAGAAGCCGCGCTACGACAACCGCTGCCGCCACCTGACCGACGACAAGCGGCGCCACCTGCTGGAGCGCGGCGTCAAGCACGTGGTCAGGCTGAAGGTGGGCGCCGCACACACGGTTGGGGGACTCGGGCTGGAGGTTAGGGGGGGGGGGGGGGGCACACAGCTTTGTGACTTGGACTGGAGGTTAGGGAAGGTGTGTACACGGCTGTGCGACTCGGATTGGAGATGTCAGGGTAGGCGCCGCATGCACAGCTGTGGGACGCATACTGGAGGTGATTGGTTCAATGTGAAGTGACTGGTTACCAGTTGGAGTGCAGTCTGGCCATCCGGTTTATGAACTACCGTGAGCCGAGTAAAGGCTCGCCTGTGATGTGCCTTGTAGCAGCCGTGGCTGCGGATCGCCTGTGAATGGCTGTGACTGTGGCTGTGACCAATTGTAGGTGATTAGCACTGACGTCTGTGAGTTGTTGCGGGTGTTATCGCAACTGTGGGCTGCTGTGTGACGCTTCATGCAATATGACGTTATCAAACCTGACCGGATGAATATAACCTGCGTGGTGATGGCTGTGCCTGGGGATGTCCGAGGCTGCGTGTGCCAATAGTGCTGGGGATGTCCGAGGCTGCGTGTGCCAGTAGTGCTGGGGATGTCCGAGGCTGCGTGTGCCAGTAGTGCTGGGGGTGTCCGAGGCTGCGTGCGCCAGTAGTGCTGGGAATGTCCGAGGTTGCGTGTGCCAGTAGTGCTGGGGCTGTCCGAAGCTGCGTGTGCCAGTATTGCTGGCGGCTCCGGTGGTGAGCGGCTGGGCTCGCGGCAGGCGGCGGCCGCAGACGGTGACGCCGCTCGGTACCGCGCCGCCAGCTGGAGGACACGGCGGCGCCATTTCCGGACCTGGTGTACGGTCCGGTGGCGTTCGACGTGGCCGCCCAGGAGGGCGACCCCGTGCTGCTGAAGGCCGACGGCTTTCCCACCTACCACCTGGCCAGCGTCGTGGACGACCGGATGATGGGGGTGACGCACGTGTTGCGCGGTGTCGAGTGGCAAGTGTCCACGTCCAAACACCTAGTGTTGTACAGGTAAGGCGCTGTATACCCGTGGGCCCGCCCACCTGCCCACACCCACACCTGCCGGGCGACACTTGCAACTGGTGTGAGGCGGCAATACGTCTCTCTCGGAGTGTGATAGTGGTCTACCTTACTCTTGTGTGTGTGGAATTCTTGTGAGTGTGGGGTGAGCTATGTCTCTCGCGGTCTGATAGTGAGCTGCATCGCTCTCAGGTTGTGATAGTGAGCTTCCTCACTCTCTAGGGTGGAACTGCTGCTGTGGTGAGGTGTAGCACTTTCCTCACCCTGCCGGAATGACCCTGGTCGTAAGAGGCGAAGGACGGGCTTCAGAGTGAGCCGGCCGGTCCGGTGCTGCTCACCGGAGTGGCGGCTTCAGCCCTGGATCCGGGTGCTGTGCATCCGGTGCAGAGCGGCGCGTGTGCGCGTCTCGACTGACGGGCCGTGCCGCCCGGCTGCCAGGGCGTTCGGCTGGGAGCCGCCTCAGTTCGCCCACCTGCCGCTCATCACCAACCCGGACGGCACCAAACTGAGCAAGCGGCACTCGGACGTCAGCGTGGAGAGCCACCTGGCGCGCGGCTTCCAGCCGGAGGCGCTGCTCAACTACGTGTGCCTGACCGGCGGCGGCTTCCGCCAGCTGGAGCAGACTGCGCTCACGGACCTCACGCATCTCATCGAACAGGTGCGATAGCTCACGGCGGGCGGGCTTCCGCCAGCTGGAGCAGACTGCGCTCACGGATCTCACGCAACTCATCGAACAGGTGCGATAGCTCACGGCGGGCGGGCTTCCGCCAGCTGGAGCACACTGCGCTCACGGATCTCACGCAGCTCATCGAACAGGTGCGATAGCTCACGGCAGGCGGGCACCGGGCGCGCGAGAAGCACGGGCAGGACAGCCTGGCGCAGGATAGAGCAGCGGTGGAAAAGCCCACCGGTCGGCATCGGTACGCAACCAGACAAAATGCTGCTGCTAGATGCCGATCAGGGTGGTGTGGATGCTCATATGTAAGATGCATTTCCTTTATGCATCTGACCAAGCAGGAAGATCAAGCGACCCGGCGTATCGGGATCTGGGCTCCGTCGCGAGACAGGCAGATGGATGCGCTCACCAGCCGCGGGGACCAGAATGCACCAGCGCACGGGTGGTATGTTTGGCTTGTGTTGAAACTCAATTTGACCTCGTGTCGAGCCGTCTTGTCTGTTCGGTGCGGATGGTGCGGCGCCGCTGAGTCCTGAGCCCAGCGTGTCCCCAGTTCGACCTGAGCCGGGTACACACCAACTCGTGTCGGCTGGACCCGCACCGGCTGCACCATCTGAACCAGCTGGCTCTGCGCCGCCGATTCTCCAGTCCAGGACCGAGAGCCGAGCTGTTCGAAACTGTACGGCAGCTGGTCACCGGGAGGTTCAAAGACAGGTTCGTGGTGTCACTGAGAGGCCCGCTGGCTGCTCTGTGGGGCTTCTGAGATCCTCCCGCAGGAGTTTGTGGTGTCATCTGGGGCTGGGAGGCAGACTCCTGTCGTCACCGATGGGTTCGCTGGTGGATATGTGTGGTCAGCGTCGCTGAGAGGCCCACAGACAGGTATGTGAGGACATAGAAGGGTCACGCGCTGGTCCACGTGGTCACGGAGAGATTCGCTGAGGCGCCTGCGGTGAGGGTCTCCGCGCTCCAGACCAGACTGGAGCTTGGCAGCGGCCACCCTGACGACATCGCCTGCTCCGCTGGTACCTTCGGGAGAGGGGGGGGGGGGGGGGGGGGTGGACGGTGGTCCGGCACGGCCGCGGTCCGCGGCCTCCGTCGTCACCCATGTTGGACAAGCCTCTGCCCTCGTCTCCCGTTCCGGGCACGGCGCTGCCTTCGTCGCTCCCGACGCCGCTGGCAAATGCGCGTGGATGAGCGTCAGAAGCGTTGGAGCGTCACGAGGCGGAGAGGCGCACGCGATGCCAAGCGGGCGCGCTTGGCCGAGCGAGAGCAGGTCAAGGCCTCCAACCGTTTGTCCGGTGCGGGCAAGAAGTACGTCCCCCGCAGCACTACTCCAACGCCCGGAAGGCCGGTGGAGGCCCCCGCTGGTCCCCAGACGTCTGGTAGGGGCCCACTGATGGGCCCTCCCCCGCCGCCACCCCGGCCGGGGTACGCTGGCGTGAAGTGTGCCCCGGCCGGTCCCCCGTCCCCATCTGACGGAGGGAGTCCCAGGACCCGTCTTTGAGTGGGGCATGGTCCTGCAGAGCTGGGACGTGGCCCCCAGCCCCAAACGTCTACTCCTGCAACTGGCGCAGCCCAGTTCTTTTAAAATGTATCCGTTTTTAATATCGGACTCCTAGCTGACTTTTAATACGCCCCCTTTACATTCCTTTTCACAGTGGAATTGTAGAGGGATCAGGGCGAATACCCTCGACCTCCAGGCCGTTATCGGCAAACACTGTCCCGCAGACGTAGCGCTGCAAGAGACTAAGCTATCGTCTCAGCATTGCTGGTCTTTGAAGGGATATGTGACGTTTCGCAACAACGTGCTGACGCAGAGCATCGCGCGTGGCGCTGTCCTTGCAGTTCATCATAGTGGGCCAGCAAGGAGGTTAAACTTGCGGTCCACGCTTCAGGCTGTGGCCCGCGGCTTATCTTAATCGGCGTCACATCACTGTTTGTTCGCTTTACCTTCCACCGGGTACTGCCTTCCTGTCGGTACACGTCCAATATTTGCTGTCTGAACTCCGTCCATGTTTTTTTTTTCTAGGTGATTTCTGGTGAACTCCCTCCATGTTCACTTTTTCTTCTAAGTGATTTCAATGCACATCACACCGCATGGGGATGTGACACTACGAACACTCGCGGAAGGCCGTGTGCGAATTTTATCCATGGTGTTTCACTATACATTTTAAACACGGGAACTCGTTCGCATTTCACAATGTCGTCCGGTCAGGCGTCGGCGTTAGACTTAGCCTCTCCAACCCCCAGCTGGTTCAGCACCTTGAGTGGAGTGTCGGTGATAACCCGATGGTAAGTGGCCACTCTCCTGTGTGGATCCGATTTATGAGACGTGGAACATTGGGTGTAAGGCCACAAGGCTGGAATTTGAAAAGGCCGACTGGTGCGAGTTCGAGACTCGGTTTCAGGCATGGTTCTTATCTGACCCTGGGAGGGCGCCACTCTCTATTGAGGATTTTACTAAAAAACTTTTAGAGTGTGCCAACAGGTGTGTTTCACGCACTTCGGGCGCTCCCCGACGCACCCCTGTTCTGTGATGGACAGAGGAGTGTCGGAGCGCCATTCGGTCACATAAGCGTGCGTTTCGAGGTTTTGGCTCCAGGAGCAGCATAGAAAACTTAATGGCATTTCAAAAGGCGAGAGTTTTTGTTCGTCGCACGGTAAAGGAAGCAAAGCGTGCTTCCGGGCGTGCGAACGTGAGCATGCTGGGCCGGTTTACGCCGACATCGCAGATGTGGGCCCGGATCAAGCGTATTTCGGGTCAGTTTTCACCCATAGCTCCGGTGGTGCTATGCGTTAATGGCCAGGCTGTGACGCGCTCGTTGGATGTTGCGAATGAGGTTACCCGGGCCCTAGCCCAACGCAGCGTAGGTGGTAACACAAACCCACAGTTTGTGCGACTTAGAACGCGATGTAAGCAATCTGCAGTGAACTTTTTCGTCGAGTGAATTGCACTCATATAATGACCTTTCACGTTGGTTGAGTCGAAATCGGTGATAACCAAGTTTCGCAGCGTGTCAGAAGGCTCGGACACTATGCACAGCAATATGCTGAAGCATCTGCCGCCTCGCGTGCTTCGCGTTTTATTAGTGGTCTTTAATTCGCTTCGGACCAGAGGTGAATTTCCAGCTTCTTGGCGGGATTCTACCCTCGTGCCTCTCTTGAAGCCGGGAAAAGTGGGCTAGATCCTTCAAATTATAGACCCATTTCTCTTGTGTCATCGCTCTGTAAGTTGATTGAGAAGATGGTTAACGTCCGTTTAACCTGGTTTTGGAGCATCACGGCATTTTTACAAACGCGCAGGGTGGTTTTTAGAAAGAATCACACCACAGTTGATAATCTCTTACATCTTGACGCTATGTTCGTGAGGGATTTAAAGCAAATCGACACACTGGTGCAGTCTTCTTTGACATAGAGGGCGCCTACGATACCACATGGCGTCATGGTATTCTTGTCAAACTATGTAGGTATGGTATACGGGGCAATATGGGCACTTTTCTTCAGAACGTTTTAGTTGACAGTTATTTCCGTGTCCGTGTTGGGAGCGCGCGCTCTGAGAGGCACCATCAAGATAATGGTGTGCCCCGAGGTAGTGTCCTGAGCGTATCACTGTTCATCGTTATGATAAAAGACATCGGGGTTAGGCCGCCACAGTTTGTAGATCGTGGCCTTTTTGTTGATGATTTTACCATTTGGACCAACGCGGCAAGAGCTTCATCGATGGAGCGGCATCTTCAGTTGGCTGTGGATCGTATCGAGAAGTGGGGCACCATAAACGGGTTTAGGTTTTCTAGCAGCAAGACTGTAGCCATGCATTTTTGTCGTAGTCGGCAATGCGGCAATATGTCTATCCGTCTGTGTGGCCAACGCATCTTCGGAGCATCAACGGAGCCTGTGGCTAGATACCTTGGGGTATACATTGACCGCCGACTGACGTAAAAAGTTCATCCTAAAAGGCAACGCAAAAGTTGTTTTAAATCTTTGAACATGCTAGAATGCGTTTCTCGCACCTCGTATGGGGGAGATAGAATTACGCTTTTGCTATTGTATCGCTCAATCATGCGTTCTAAGCGGGGCTACGCATGTTTTATTTTTGACAGCGCGTGCGAATTCACCACACGCGTCCTGGACACTGTCCATCACACCACTTACGTGTAATCACAGGGGCGTTCCACACATCACCTGCCGCGGGCCTCATGGTGGAATCACACGAACCGCTCTTGTCAGCGAGGGGGAAAATGCTCGGTATGCGTTATGCACGTAAGCTGCGGACAGTTCCCCTCCCATCCGGCATGTAACGCAGTTTTTTCACGGCCTGCTGTGCGTTTTCGTCGCAGTGCACCTCGGGTATATGCTGTAACCTTTGGCCTCCGAATACAAGCCTCGCTGCGGGAAAGCGAAATTCCCATTCGAAGGTTGAACCGGGTGGACCATCTGTCCACTGCCCCCCGGAGTTTGACCCCGCCATCAATAGATACGTCTTTGGTCGAAACGAAACAGTGTCGTCTTGCCAGATATAATGAGGTCGAGGGCACTTGAGCGTATGGCGTTATATGACGGTTACACACTTACTTACACGGACGGATCTAAAACTTCTGGCGGTGTGGGCTGTGCGTTTGCGAGCGGTGGCGTCATCCGGTCGTTTTCTTTGCCTCCACACGCGCCGATGTTCACATCGGAGTTGGTAGCAGTCACCAAGGCGCTGTGTTTCATTGAGGTCAGTGACGAACCTTCACATCTGTTTTTGACAGACTCTCTGAGCATTGTTCTTAGTCTGAGGTATTTTTATCCACCATGTGCCCTTGTACAGGATATTTTAGGACGTCTGACTCAACTGGATCAGGCCCGAAAGAAAGCCATCTTGTGTTGGATCCCCAGTCACATTGGAATCGCCGGCAACGAGGCGGCTGACGCGGCTACAAAGCGAGCACCCCCATGTGTACGTTATCTTCCTATCCTTGCTAGATATTTTTACCCTGCAATAAAAACCTTTGTGGAGAAGGAATGACAGCGTTGTGGGGATGGGACAAATGAAAATAAGCTCAGAGCAATAAAACCCAAGCTGGGTCAGTGGTTATCATGTTCTTGCAGTCAGACAAGAAGAGATGGTGCTCTGCAGACTGCGTATTGCGAGCACGTATGCAACTCACTGTTATTTGTTGCAAGGAGCCGAAAGATCTATCTGTCATTGATGCGGGGCTGTTCTCACCGTTCGTCATGCGTTCATATCGTGTCCACCCCTCGAGGAAGAATGTCGACGCTGCCTTGGGCGGCGTGACTCACCCCTGACGCTCTGTGACATTTTAGGAGATAACTCGGGCTTTCTTGAATTTTGACAGGTCTTTTTATTCCTTAAACATATCGACTTCGGGATTCTTTACACGGTTCATGAGTTAGGTAAAACAAAACACGTTATGGGGCCCAAATGACTACTGCAGTCGACGCGCCCGAAAACACCATTTAACAACAACAAAGAGTGGGAGGGGTCAAATTGACCTACCCCGAGGGTTTTCCAGAATAATTTCCGAACGGCGCGGCGCAGCTGCGCCAAACTCGGCATAGCTGTTGAAAATCGAATAGCGGATCGTTTGGTATAAGAAATTAAGATGTACATTGTAAGGTCGCTGACCTATGGCAGGTCAAAGTCAGACCATGGTTTCAGCGAAGTCATTTTCTAGGGAATCATTTACCCTGATGCGAAAACGTAGGGGTAGACGAAGCCATACATCTCTGAGATGCTTTCTTAGGCAATACAAATATTTAATGAGCAAACTACGTCGACCTAAGGTCAGGTATAAAGGTCAGACCAAGGTCAAAATCAACCTGTTTTATTGCTCTGGGGTTATGGTATGGGGCAGTTTCTGGTGCTCATTTCGAATTTATTGATAGCAGGAACCGCATTATGCATCTTTCATGGACTCCTAGAGGTCTGACTAGGTCATGACCTAGAATGACCAGGTCAACATTTTGCTTCTAGAGACATACTGTGTAGCGTAATTTTTGACGCTTATTCAAATGTAAAACTCAGAGCGGTCTTGTATGCTTTTGGTCACCATGGTCTTCAAAAGGTCAAACAAGGTCACTGACCTTAAATGAGCACGTGACCTTTTGCTTGGAAACAGCTAGGTTCTGTGGGCACTTTGGAGACCAACCTGAAATATGACCTTGTTTGACCCTATTTGACCCGAAGGTCATGACCTAAGAACCACAAAATTTGACCTGAGTGAGTTCACGTACAGGTCAAGACACCCTGTGAATTTGGTGTATGTAGCTCCCTTGGTTCTCGAGATCTCAGTGAGGTCAAATTGCCCCCCCCCCACCGTAGCAAAAGGTATCTAGTCGGCTATCCGGGCGCGTGTTAAACAACTGTGGCTGCATTGGGCATGGCATATATGTCATAGGCAATGACCAGTCATTTGCATTTACTTCAATTTAACCATATTCCTCCGAGGGCCATGCGATTTATATTAAATTGCTGGAAGGGGCTAGTTCTGCCCCTCCCCCCCCCCCTCCCCAAAGATCTCAAGGAGTTAACGGACTGCAATTGGTGAAGCGTCGTTCGGTCGTGTAAAAAATCTTAAGTTGTGGAGCTCCGATAATTGTTTAAAAAGTAGATGACAGGAGCAGGCCAAAATTGAAACATCATCGTTGCCATCTGGGGGATTACTATGGTCATGTTGATGAACCAGTCTTAAAGGGAGTGGCCGATATTTGGGGCATATTTCATAAACATACCGTGGTGAAACCTCAGGACCATTTACGTATCGAAATAGCATTGGGTAGTGCCGCTGCAGCGCCATCAAAGTACAATGAAGTTGTAAATGTTACTTTTGTTTAGTCGACGCTGCCCAGGCTTTGCAACAGCACGACATTTCTTGTTTTGTTGGTAGCCCCAGAGTGTATTATGAGTCCGCGACAACTGCAGTTTTGACCGTCGTCACGACAACCGCCGTTGTCATGACGGCAGAATCTCCTGAGGGCCGTTGTCAGCTGTTACGGGTTAGAGGTTTTACTTGAGCTGTTTTAACCCACTCATTGCGGCCCCGTGGGCTTAAAAGCTGTACCTCGACTGGTGTGAATGACGTCAGTACAAATAAACATTTGTGATTGGCGCAGCGGGCAGTTGCCAAGAAGCGCATAAGTCGAAGTGTGAACCAGTGTGTCACTATGAACCATGTGATACTCCGTTACCCAAAGCCAAACTGCGCGCCGGAAAAGAGCAACCGGGGTGAACGCCGTAGGGGAAAATCAAAGCCATGTTGAAACGTTTCTTTGAATTTGCGGGACCAAAGCCTCATGTTCGTATACTTTGTTATGTAAAGAGTGTTTGAAGCTTTCGTATCATTTATTACACAAGCATTTCGACAAATAAGCGTGTTGCAAACATACATTGTGTGTTCATGCAAACATGCAACGTGCGTTCTATACATACGTTAGCAAAAACATGGCAAATTGAATTTGCTGCGTTCGTAGTGGTAAACAGGGAGTCAAAGGATGTTTCTTCCGGCTACTTCAAGTCCAAGTTCCGAGACACTCAGAAGGATTTCGAAAAAATGGTGTTACCGATGAAATCGGACACATCGGGCTAAACGATAAATGAAAATACATAAGGAAGGTGCCATGCTCCCTGTAGTGGGTTGAACAAAGCTAAGTATGGAGTGCACGGGCCTTCATTATATCCAAAGCTCAAAACCATAATAAAAATTCCTAGACTGCTCCAGGGTAGTAAAAAGTTGATTTCTGTGAAATAGGGAATTAATGCGGTTGTGTCCTATTTTGAATGATACAAACGTCAAGTATATACATTGAAAACCGATTTATGGCTTGTCATGCATTGTTCAAGGTCGGATCTAGCCAAATAATATGGCATAGAGGCACCGTCGGTGTCTCTTCTTCGTCCCCCTCCCCATCGCTTGGCCTCCCTACCTGGAGGAACTGACACCAATAGTTGCGATACATGTCCTGCATGGTGTACGCGCACGGCAGCGTGACTGGGTTTCCCACCTTTACTTTACAAGTGAAGGTGATGGCGGCAGACCGCGTCCAACGCAGACGAACCCCGAATAACGGGAGCCTGAAGCCGCACATTATCAATGTTTCTCTTTTGAAGGTCTTGTACGGTACGCCCATGGGAGAAGCGATTTCTATATACGCGGGTGGTACTTGTAGAAATGGTGTGATCAATCCACCGGTGTGTTGTCATTTGTCAGTACCTGAGTGCTTCCTTACCATAATATTTGTGTTAGAACCCAGTGTATAGGTTAGATGACATTATGGATGAGCGTGCCTGCGTGCGTGCGATCCTGATTTTATCACAGAGTTCAGCGGAAGTGTGCCGCTCAACATTGCGTTTGGTATTCGTTTCGCAGAGCATATTGCTTACCAAAAATAGCGGCCCGAAGGTGCCTCTGCCGAGCCTCTTTCTTTGGGATTTGTACAGAACACTCGCGTATGAATTTCATAACGAGCGACAACAGTTCTTTGCAAGACGGTTTACGGTTTACGACCGGTTTACGACCGGCGAGAAAAAACACGCTGGATGGCAGAATGTGCGTCGCATCAGCGAATGGGAAAAACACACTGGCTGGCGTATCGTCCCGCCGCATTTATGAGTGTCGTCTGTCTCGGGGCGGGACCTGGGCGCGAGCGCAGGGCTGCCGCCGTTCCGGTCCCTGTGGTGGTGTTCTCCGTACGGGACCGCGAGCCACGCCCCGGCTCCAGCGCGAGGCCTCCTCTGGCTCGATGGACTCAATGTCCGGGGCGAACTTTGACCGTCCTTCCGCGATGTTTGCGGCTGTGACAGTTGCGACTGTTGCGCTTGTGGGCGTCACTGTGAGTGGCTGTGACTCACCAAGCCGGGAGAACAGCATGGCTGGCAGGATGCAGCTGTGGGTTTCTTGGTTCGGGCGCTGACAGAGAGTTCGCGAGGCGAGCTAGCAGGCCCGGTGAGCATGAATGGCGAGGCATCGCTCCCAGAAGAACAACAGCGTGGTCATATTTGAGACGCTGGCTGTGAGGCATCCCTCACTTCCCTAACCAACGTAGACAGATAATGCCATACACGAAATAGGAGATGCTGATCTTCATGTGCACATTTTTGGTAACGGTGATGTTTGTGCACGTGATATGCAAGAAGGTAAGGAACTTTGTTGGACAACTGTTTCGTAATCACGGCTGGTTGTTTTAAGCTCAAATTCACTTCATATTATAATGCGTTAGGATCTGATATCACAACGTTTTCATGTCATGAGCAAATCGGGTGATTCGGGTGATACAGTCAATTACAGTCAATTCGGGTGATACATGTCCATACGCATGTCGGGGAGTGTAAGGAGAGCCCAACGCCCTAGAGGCTTGCAGCTGGCTCGTACTGGGCTCAATACCACAGCTGTTGAATGTGCAGTCGGCACGAGTCATCCCGTATTATGGACGGCGTCCAGTGTCACACCCGCGCCCCTCGCTCCCCGCGTTTCTCACGTTGTGCGCAGATTGCCGGTGCGGTATCAGATACGGTTGACTGCAGTTGGTGTTCAGTGACCTCGCCTCCCGTTACGCTCTGCCTGCGCTGCCTCACATCGCGTACCGGACGTGGTGCTGATCTGCCGGTGCTCATTGGGCGGGGACGCAGACGCATCCTGCTGATGCCCACTGCAACGTAGCCAACTGGGGCTCCAGGGCGGGGCCAGCAGCTGCCCAGTACAGAGCTCTGCCACCCACCAGAGCGAGAAAGGCTCCCGGCAAACATGCCAGCGGGTCACGGGAGGAGGTGCTTAACTATTTGTCGTAGACGGCGTGCGCAGTAACTCATACGTTGTTTTCGCCATTAAGAGCCTTGGGCTGTTAAGGTGTCAGACTGGCGGTATGTGGTCACATCAGGCGTGGGTCCGTCCACCTGCGGCAGGATCAGACCACCAGCCGGCTGCGTACAATACTCACCGGTGTCGGCATCAGGCGTGGGTCCGTCCACCTGCGGCAGGATCAGACCACCAGCCGGCTGCGTACAATGCTCTCCGGTGTCGGCATCAGGCGTGGGTCCGTCCACCTGCGGCAGCATCAGACCACCAGCCGGCTGCGTACAATGTTCTCCGGTGTCGGCATCAGGCGTGGGTCCGTCCACCTGCGGCAGGATCAGACCGCCAACCGGCTGCGTGCAATGCTCTCCGGTGTCGGCATCAGGCGTGGGTCCGTCCACCTGCGGCAGTATCAGACCACCAGCCGACTGCGTACAATGCTCTCCGGTGTCGACATCAGGCGTGGGTCCGTCCACCTGCGGCAGGATCAGACCACCAGCCGGCTGCGTACAATACTCACCGGTGTCGACATCAGGCGTGGTCCGTCCACCTGCGGCAGGATCAGACCGCCAGCCGGCTGCGTACAATACTCACCGGTGTTGTTTAGCTTCGTTGTCGGGGCTTTTCGCCGCAGCTTGGGTTCATGGCCCTGCCTGCTGTTGACCATGACAGGAAGGATGGGCGCTGCGTGGAATCGAACTTCCGGCGCCTGGTTTTCCCCAGCTTAACCACTGCGCTATCGGTACCCCATTGTTCAGCTGCAGTCGCGGCTTATGGTGTGCCGACTCTGTCCTTGGAGCGGCAGATTGATTGTAGCAACCCGCGAACATGCGAATTCCCGCAATCAAACCCTGTTGTTCCTGTCGGTGGGCAGCACTATTAATTTCGTGGTTATAATCCCGATGTGTGGCAATTAAAAGTAGCAAGCCATATTCAACAAGTCACGGTGGTCATGGGAACATTTTTTACCCGTATGCATGCAACGTTGCCGACCGAAATCGCGGATTAAAATGTTTGCAGACATTGTTAAGAAGTATGTCATCGCGACATTGATCCTGGTCATCGCTAATTTTTGCGTTACTTTTTTCGTGGTGAAGCTTTGTTTGGTTCGTGTAAGAAGACAGTAACTACAATGGCAGCCTTTCCTCATAAAGCCACCGCCGGCATGGTTTTAAAGTCCCCAATGGTTTCTCCACGGAGCCAGTGATGTCTAAAAGGTAGCGCACTCAGCTCCAAGGCGCGGTCCTCGTGTGGCTTCATAGCGGCACGGGGCCACGTGGACAGGCGGTGCCGCTCTGGCGGCGTCTCGCGTGTCGTGTTGTCCGCGGCTGGTTATCAACCGACCCCGGGCACCGTTCCCCGCAAACTGACCGGTGGGTCCGCTTTCGTCCCGGCAGGCGCCGCGCCGCAGCGCGTGGTCTGACACCAGCCCCGGTCTCGGCAGCGGCCACGCCGCGTCGCAGAGTGTGATCTGACACCAGCCCCTGTCTCTGCAGCGACCACGCCGTGTCGCAGCGCGTGCTCGAGGACCAGTACGTGGAGAAGGTGTTGGCATGGGCGCTGGAGGAGGGGCGCGTGACCACGCTGCAGGAGCTGGTGGGCCGTGACCTGGCATACCTGTGGGCTGTGCCCGGCTGCCTGCCCGTCGGCCGGCTGCCGGCAGTGGCCGATCCAGGTGAGCGTTGGGCCGTCGGCTTCAAGTCATCAGGCCGTTGGGGTGCAGCTAGCCGGGTGAGTGCCCACACACACGTGGGCCGGGCCGAGCGGAGGACCGCCTCCACGGGGCGCCCAGGGGAGAGAGGGGGTGGGGGTGGTGGCGAGGCTGTCCTCGCGCAGCAAGCCCCGGTCTCGGAAGGCGCCGGCGGAAGGTCTCAGTCGCGAGGATCAGGGCGTACGGCGACGAGCGCTGAGCTGACGGTCGGCAGCCGGCTCCGGTTCGTTTGGCTTTGTTGGGACTACCGGAGCCGGCTGGCCACTTCAGAGCCGCGGGGCGAGGGGCGGCTGGTGAGAGGCGTGGCGGCGCCGCGGCTGTCCTGGATGGTCCCGGCTGTGGAGACTTCCCCGGTGTGGAGGCCGACTTCCCGATATGTGCGAGCGTTCGGGCGGCACTCCCGAACCGCGCTGAACCGCGGGGGAAATTGATGACGGCCGGCCAGGATGGGCGGACGGCCGCAGCGTCCACCCGCCCAGACGGAACTCCTGCGAAAGTGCATGATGAGGCGAGTGGGCGCCCTGCGACCAGGCCGCGCTTCCGTCCCTCGAGTACCAGTGACCTTCAGTGGCTTATGGCCGAGCTCGGTCCCCATTGGTCGCCGGTCACGTGACTTATGTCCCCTCAGCTGACGATGTCCGGCTAGGAGAGGCGCGCGTGGCGCCGATGCAGCGTCAAATCAGTCCGCGGCGGCCATTCCTGTCCCTTTCGGACACTCAGCTCCGGTCGTGCATCCTATTCATTCCTATTGCGTGAAGGCTACCCAGATCCGGTCCGAGGCTGACGCGTCAGCGTTGTGCTCATCCGCTTAATGTCGTAAGCCTGTAGGTCTGCGATAAGCCCGCAAGTGCAGCGGATGTCACCGCCCACGTTAGTAGTCCTGGAAAAAAGGTCTGTCCTTTGTGTTGTCGGTTGCGGCTTCTGGTCGCGCGTTTGTTGGAGATTTCAGGTTCTTAGTGTATTTGTTTCGTCATTTCGGCCGAGAAAATATTTTGTCACGGACTTTGTTGTCGTCTTAGTATAGAGGCGTCCAAAAAGGCTCCATGTTTCACGTACCTGGCCCGCAGTATAAAGTCGAATGATCTGGTCTTTCCTTCGTGAGTATGAACGTGTCATCCTTCGTATCACAGGTCCTGGTACACAAGCAGTTTGCTGGCAAACCCATCTGCCATTAAGAGGATGCGCTCCTCTGGCAGCTATACAATTACGCAATCATGGTGCTGGACCAGTTGAAGCTCAGGCAGAGCTGTAATTTGTTCGTGATTACGCTGACATTTGTCAGGCTAGGTGGATTCGCTCAGGAATGCACGTGCGGTGTCTGGTAACATTGCAACAGGATGTTTTAACTTTGTTGACATTTCATTTTGACGTGTTTTAATCATGGGAACATGTGGTTTTGAGGTATTGAAATGTTTATTTTCATATATTTGCCGAGTGCGCCGTCTGTGCTTATGTTAAGCATCGCTAAAGGGACAGGGCCGTGTTTGTAAATAGGAAGATAAGCATTTAGTCATCCTGTCTGCTTTTTCTGCTGTTATGTGGCAAGATGGCCGAGCCGATGGCGCTTCGTGTGCCCATGGTACGGAAGAAAAACGTTTTTTTGTCCAGGCCGGAATGTATGCGAGAACGCGCATTAGTACGTTTGACCTGCTATGTGGATGGATTGGAGCGAAGAAGGAGCGATATGTCTCTCACTCATCTAATCATCCCTCTGCGGGCCGGGACCCATCATGCGGTCGCACTGCTGACTGATGAAATTATGTCATCACATGCTTTATTGGAGACGGTCTCCCAGTCACTGACTGGTTCCAAACCCCACCTGGCCTAAGCTGATCCACATCCACATGCATTTTCAATGTAGAGCATGGCATCATTTATGATGATGAAGGTCGCAGGCGGAAAAAGATATGGAAAAATTGGGTTGCGTATAAGATGTCAAGAAAGCCGGAACAGATAGGCTTGTTGTGCGTGCGTCATGTGGAGAGGGGAGCTTAAGAAAATCGCGTGGACGGTCTGTGCAGGCGCTATGGTGTATAGCGGCTCGGCGCACGTTGGCGAATGCGTCCACTGTCATCCAGCAAATGAGACAGCTAAATAAACTGGTGGGAATGAATGTAGGATTCACGAACACACGGATTACGCAATGTCTTATGATTATGCGACAGACGTATGTACCAAGAGAACCCCTTTCACGACACTGGACAGGCTGGCCCCCAACGGCGACCTGTCCTACACCGGCAGGGAGGAGCGCAAAACGTCATCCGTCGGGTGATGGGTGGGTCCATGTCTCTCGTATAGCACTGCCTCGAACGCATGCATCTTTGTTTTGTCGTGGCAGCGCGCTAACCCTGTCGTGTATTTCGCCAACATCTTGCGCACGAGTTCCGTGATGGGGGAGCGGCGAAGATGCTTCTCGGGGACGCCATCCTGCAGGTGATCCAGGCTATTCTTTTGTAGAGCGTCTTTGTTGGGTGGCCAGTGTTACAGCGGTCGGGGCGGTGTGCATAGTCACTGGCAACACACCTGAACTTGTATACTACGCTGGTAGATCTCAGCTTCGAGGGATCTTGCGGCAAGTTGTTTCTCATCACCAGGATAAACACTTGCGGACTCTCGCTGTAACCAACTGGTTGATGTTGCATTCACTGCAGACATGCTCTGCAGTCCTTGTCCTGCAGCACTCTCTCATCCTTTAAGAACTATGGCGACATGGAGTTTTTGTGGAACAGCTCGCGTGTGCTGCCAGCAGGTTTGTTGTCAGCTGTTGGTTGGCAGACCATCCACCTTCCCTCGAATCTAGTTGCTGGTGGCTGCGACGCTGTAATCGTTGTCAGCGAGAATTTTCAATAGCCCTGGAGCTGTCGGCGCACCAGATCCCAGCAAAAACAGTGTTTCAACGTCCGATGCACGAGTGCGCGTATAACGCCCCCCCCCCCCCCCCCCCCCCTTGTAGCGTCATGGCAATCGCCCGCCCGTTCAGGCAGAGGCCGGTGTTTGTTGGCCTGCGGTGCACTTCAGTCGCTTCCAGCAGAAACGTCTACGTCAACGTCCGGGAATGGTGTGTCGCTGTTGCATTCTGGGATTGTTGATATGAACGCTTCTGCTGGAAACTTCCATACTCAAGCGCACCGCAAGCCGGCAAACGCCGGACACGGCCTGAACAGACGGGTTGATTGCAGTGAAGTGCGCCGCGGAGAGAGCGTTAGTGTGCGCATCGCGTGCAACTGACAATTCAAGCACTGCGCTTGCTGATAGTTGGTGCCAGTCACCTCCAGAATATATATATGTATTGATATATGTTATGTATATATTTGTTTTTTGTGGTGGTTTTTTTTTAGACACAGTTTTCTTATAACTCAATACATGCACTACTTTTAGGTACAACACACACACGCGCGCGCGCGCACACGCACACGCACACGCACAACACCACGCGCACACGCACGCACAGCACACACCACACGCACACGCACACCACACCACACCACACAACGCACACACACACACACACACACACACACACACACCACACAACACACACACACACACACACGCAATATGTAAGTGAAAACAGAAAGCGTCCCAAGGCAAGCGTGTTCATTGTTGTCGTTTCCGGCGTCTGCTGAGCTACCTTGCCTTCTGCTCCGAATATAAGCTTTATTTTTACAGCGATATGCAATATTGCTGTAAAAGTGTATAGTTGGGCCAGTCGTATTTAATCAACGCCGTATTGTGTTTCAGTTGTGGTCTTTGACCAAGGCCAGCTTAAGCAAATGATTGTCGAACGGGAGTCGCACATGCCTACCATGGAAGGCGGGCGCGTCGTGAAATGTGTTGGCGGGCAACAGAATGAGGGCATGTTTACAAGTAATTTTGATAGTGTGTTTTGGCAGGACTTGGCATGGGGTCATGTTCGGAGGTAATTTCAACGCCAATAGCAGGTTTGGAGACTGGCATCCGCAAGGGGAGTGTACCTATCAGGTGAAATAGCACAGGTCCATTACGACATGGCATCCGCGAGGGGAGTGTACCTATCAGGTGGAATAGCACAGGTCCATTACGACATGGCATCCGCAAGGGGATTGTACCTATCAGGTGAAATAGCACAGGTCCATTACGACATGGCATCCGCGAGGGGAGTGTACCTATCAGGTGGAATAGCATAGGTCCATTACGACATGGCATCCGCAAGGGGAATGTACCTATCAGGTGAAATAGCACAGGTCCATTACGACATGGCATCCGCGAGGGGAGTGTACCTCTTAGGTGGAATAGCATAAGTCCATTACGACAGATGCAAATGCCACCACTGTTCCACATCCGCATCTTCCATAATAAATGCGGTGTGGTGGCATCCTGGCATCTGTTCGTTTTCCTTTATACAGTGACAGCTGGTGGAATGTGGTGCTTGTTTGGCCTGTTCAATCGCCTCACCGATGCGGCGTTGGTTTGGACTGTATCAGTCACCTCACCGACGCGGTGTTTGGACTGTCAGTCACCTGAACGGCGCGGTGTCAGTTTGGACTGTGTCAGTCACCTCACCGACGCGGTGCTTGGACTGTCAGTCGCCTCACCAACGCGATGTTGGTTTGGACTGCATCAGTCACATCACCGACGCGGTGTTTGGACTGTCAGTCGCCTCAAGGGCGCGTTGATGGTTTGGACTGCATCAGTCACATCACCGACGCGGTGTTTGGACTGTCAGTCGCCTCAACGGCGCGGTGCCGGTTGACTGCTCAATCGCCTCACCGACGCGGTGTTTGTTTGGACTGTGTCAGACACCTCACCGACGCGGCATTTGTTTGGACTGTGTCAGCCGCCTCACCGACGCGGTTTTGGAGACCGTGTCGGGTCCGGTGTCTTGAAACTGTCGGTTGCGATTGTGAGGGAGGGTTCTGTCGTGCCTCGCACCAGTGTGTTGTCTGTGTCGGGACCGTTGAGCTATGCCCGATGTTCTGCGGACTAGGACGTGGTGTTGGTGGACTTGTCCTTGGACTGGACTGACTTGTAGGACTTGTAGGACTTGGTGACTTGGATGCCCTGGTGTGCTGCGCGTGCTCCGATAGTGTGCCGGCGTCTGGACCGTTGTCCCATGCTGCGGTGCTGTGCTAGGGAATGATCCAATGTCTGATGCCTGGGTCCGGTGGGGTGTCAACCGTGTCTGTTCCGGTGTTGTGCATGGCTCCTGTCCGGTGTTGTGTCTGGGTCCGGTCCGGTGTCAGCCGTGCCTGGTCCGGTGTTGTGCCTGGGCCCGGTCCGGTGTCAGCCGTGCCTGGTCCGGTGTTGTTCCTGGGTCCGGTCCGGTGTCAGCGCTGCATGGTCCAGTGCTTTGCCTGGGTCCGGCCTGGTGTCATCCGTGCCTGACGCGGTGTTGCGGCTGCGTCCGGTCCGACGCCGAGCCTGACGTCGTGTTGTGCGTGGCTCCGGTCCGGTGTCAGCCGTACCTGGTCCGGTGTTGTGCGTGGCTCCGGTCCGGTGTCAGCCTTACCTGGTCCGGTGTTGTGCCTGGGTCTGGTCTGGTGTCATCCGTGCCTGACACGGTGTTGCGGCCGGGTCCGGTGCGGTGTCAGCCGTGTCTGGTGCGGTCGGTGACGCCAGCTGTCGGTGTGTGGCGCAGGCGGCGCGCTGCGGCTGACGGCAGCCGAGCTGGCTGCGTGGCCGGAGGAGGACCTCACCAGAGAGCGGCTGGTGCCGCTGCTGCGCGCCGTCTCCGAGCGCAGCCAGGTCAAGTTCGGCGCGCTGATGAGGTTGCTGCGGCTGGCCCTCAGCGGCGTCGAGGTGAGCGGCCCGCCGGGCCAGGCGCATGGACGTTGCCGGCGCGCGGACGGCCGCGCCGACGGTGACTGGAGTCAGCTCAGCTCGTGTGCGGCTCCACACAGAGCAGGGCCGGCTAGCAATTAGTGGTCGGCTCGCCCTGGCGTGCCCGGCGGGGAGGGACACTTCCAAGGAAGAAAACGAAGGTATCAGGGGAGATTGTGGTCAAGCTTAATCCTGTTTTGAATCGGGGGAGATAACTCCGTGCATCGCCAACTGTTAGGTGCTGAATGGAAGGTGACGCTGCTACATGCACTGAGCCGAGACTATGTGGTATGATAGCCAGAAACAGGATCAGTATTTCCACTCATGAAGCGCTCACGCAGGAGCGAGATAGCGAGAGTTTGGTACTGTGCTGTGGTTCGTATTGCCCGAATCCAATCGCTATCTAGAACACTTCTGTGGACGTATCAGGCGTTTGTTTAACCCTGTCTACGATAAGATGAGAGCATGCATGCCCTAATTTATTTATTCTTGTGCGGAATCTGGGACAAATCATTAATCGATCTATCCATAAAGAGAAATAAATCCAAAAAGGTTAAGAAATTCCGGTTAATTATCGAACAAAACATTTGTTGGTACAATAGAGCAATCGGCACAACCAAAGTCGATCCCATCGGTGTGGACGATGAAATGTCTGTTTTTGATAAGGCTAAGTAAACCTGCATGACGATAATCGTGCTCGGCTCTTGAAATTGTGGAGACAGCAACCGTCGCACGGGAAAGTCGTGTGCCATTAAGACGGTATCTATGTTCGAGGGGGCCGTGACATTGGCATTGCGTCGGCGTTTCGTGAGTCCTGTGCCTTTAACGGATACATGTATCATGTAACAGGCACGCCGCTTGTATTTCAGGAGGGTCCTGGGGTCGCGGAGATGATTGCTGTGCTTGGTCACGCGGAGACCATTCAGAGAATCACGAGCTGCATCAGCCAGCTGCCAGCCGAGGGCACCGTTCAGAGCTGCTGAGACCGTCCGGTGGATCAGCAGCTGCATCAGCCAGCCGCCAGCCGAGGGCACCGTTCAGAGCTGCTGAGACCTTCGGATGGATCAGCAGCTGCATCAGCCAGCTGCCAGCCGAGGGCACCGTTCAGAGCTGCTGAGACCGTCCGGTGGATCAGCAGCTGCATCAGCCAGCTGCCAGCCGAGGGCACCGTTCAGACCTGCTGAGACCGTCCGGTGGATCAGCAGCTGCATCAGCCAGCTGCCAGCCGAGGGCACCGTTCAGACCTGCTGAGACCTTCGGATGGATCAGCAGCTGCATCAGCCAGCTGCCAGCCGAGGGCACCGTTCAGACCTGCTGAGACCTTCGGATGGATCAGCAGCTGCATCAGCCAGCTGCCAGCCGAGGGCACCGTTCAGAGCTGCTGAGACCGTCCGGTGGATCAGCGGCGGCGTTTGCTAGCCCTCTCCATCAGCTGCATCAGCCAGCGCTAGCGGCGTCAGTGTGGGGGGGGGGGGGGGGCTCCAGTCAACGCGCTTTGGTCTCCAGCAAGCGCTTGCGCAGGCCCTCGTTGGCAGCGCTGTGCTCGAGCTGCCCACGATCTGTGCACCCCCGTGTGGCGTGTAATATGAAGTGGGCGGGAGCTGTGCGACTGGCATGTGATGCACACCATTGGGCGCCCATGAAGTGATGCAGAACACCCGTGATTTGCTTTGAGTTTGGTATATATGTGACCTTTGCAATACATGTAGCGTCGTGGGAAGATCTTTATGAAGCGTACTTCAGGCTTGCGTGTGAACTTGTGGGCGTTTTGGATAACAGCGGTACCGGGAAGGTCGATCGGGGCGTGTTCGTGCTGAAATAACCGTCGACACAGTCTCACACTGTCGCGTCCCCAGCTGTCGTATCTCACGATTGTCATTTTCCGCCCAGTGACGCAGCGGCCGAGGCTCGTGCCCAGAGATTGCCATCTGAAGAGCACCCCTCGCCCCCCCCCCCTCATTAAAACAGGACCGCAAGTAATGTCCTCCATGCCGGGGGGCTTGACTTCGTGTGGATGAGTTGGGTACAATAGCGACTGGCGAAAATATTCAGTTGTCGATGTCAACCGATATGTAAAAATATGAACGGAAATTATTTCTCCCCAAAAGGATCACATTTAGGACATTTACTGGTTGGCATGCATGCTGCGCAACCCATTCTCAATTTATTTCAAACATGATAATCGGTTAGGTGGACCATAGCGTCGCGAATGGGGGAATTATGAATGGCTAATAACAGAAAGTGAAATAGGGAATGTTCTTTGCGTTTGTTCCTTCTTGTCCGTTCTATTTATAGACTGGCGAAATAATTATTTTTATTTACTGATAGTGGAGAGCTTTTAGTACGAATTGGTGTCACTTTGAGCGGAATTGTCAAAATCTGCTCAACTCCTACGGCTGTAACGCCGGATCTTCGAGATTCGGACCCGATCTGACTCCATTTTTTAGCGTTTTCGCCTCCCGAGATTTGTTGTATCCCATGCAAGTTGAAGGGACAGGGGGCAGTGTGATGGCATTGCAATCTGGAAAAACCTGCCCGATGTAAAAGTTTGCTCTTAAAAAATTGGCATTTGATATGGTGAACAATTTTAAGAGTTGCGTTCTTTGTTGCCGAAAACTTAAACAATGTAATATCCTTAATTTTCCATGTATGCCCAATCAGACCAAATGAAACTTATCACTTCGTGTCGTTTCAAGAAATATATCAATGCCAGCGGCAATGTGGGATTGAGGATAGGTGGACAGAACGATGGGCGAGGAGTGTCCGCACAGTGGTGCTCAATACAACCCGACTTCCGTAGGTAAACACAAAACGGTGAAACGACATTCTGTATCTGAACTTTCATAACGGACAATCGATCACAGGATCCAACTTTGTCCGCATCTAAGCAGGGCATCAGAGGCTTTGCAGCTCGGTGAGGACTAGCTCCCTTGACGCAGGAGAGACGCCACTCGCCAAAGGGTTTGCGGTACGATCCGATGTCAATGAGGAGGTGTCATGCAGTCCCGTCACACGGCCGAGGCGCCTCCCTCCCCGGTTCCGCGACCCTTGGAGCCAATTGGAGATGGCAGCGTCGATCTCTCCTACCGCTCGCTGCTGGAACATCGAATGCAAATTTTACATCGCTTTCTTCAGAATAACATTTGCGGACTATTTTGATAGACCTGACGACAAGCGATGGGTTTCGCTCCTGTTTATCCCAGCTTTGGTGCATTTTGGGTTCCGTATTTCATTAAAATATTGTCTAATGTTGCCAGTGTGAAAAGGGCTCATCATTCTTTGCCATGTCAGCTCGGTTATACGCTATGTCACTTTGCAAATGCTGGAAAACCTCTCAAAGCATAACACTTGAATGCGGAGAACAAATCGACTGGAACATCCCGCAGCTCTTTAAAGTTGTAGACAAAGTGGTAAGTTAAAGTTTGCTTCCATCCATCAGCACGGAGTGTGGGTCCATGGCTCGAAGTCAGACTGGAACGACGTCGCCAGCGGTGCCCCTCAAGGATTGGTACTGGGACATGTCCTGTTCATTAATTTCGCCAACGGTTTACAGCAAGAGCTTTGTAAACGTAGATG
The DNA here is from genome assembly GCF_011947565.3 of Pollicipes pollicipes. Classification (NCBI taxonomy): domain Eukaryota; kingdom Metazoa; phylum Arthropoda; class Thecostraca; order Pollicipedomorpha; family Pollicipedidae; genus Pollicipes; species Pollicipes pollicipes. The sequence continues at coordinate 42,367,794 of NW_023596461.1, forward strand.
ATAGTAAACGTAGATTGTAGACCGAAACGGGGGTTATACAGTTGCTTTGAAATGGCGATCTCATGGCCGTGTGGGAATTTTCGGCCTTTGCTCAGAAACGAGAAGTGAAACTTACATAATATTTTTGACTCTGCGCGCTCGCGAGTCTTCGAACAAAACCCCCGCCGTCCGACGTTGCAGTCTCCATGGACTGCGTGGCTTTGGCCGCAGTTAATGGTAGAAAAAGGGAACTCCAACGCTAAATGCTAAATTTCCAGAAAGCTGTGGGTCTCGGCGTCTGCCCCATCCTCGATTCCCACGCCCCATGCATCAGTGTCGATGTTATGATTATGCACATGTTTTTACAGCATTAACTCTCATGGCGGCAGGGTCGGCGCGCGTAATACAACGCATTACACGTTACAAACGAATGCAGGACATGTTTCGTGTATTTGGCGCATAATATCACATGGAGGCTTCACAGGCGCCTTTAGCTGCGGCACATATAGTCATTGGTGGCCGCTGCACACGCTTAGCACATAGTGACCTGTTCGGATATCGGTAACTGGCTTGCCACTACGCTATGTTCCTTCACCGTTACTAAGCGCTAGAACGCATTAAGGAAATGTTTCACGTTTTTGTGAGGTTTTGAACTGAAATAGCCATTTTGAAGATCACTCGATGCAGTTCACAGCCCTGACCCCCTGAAGACCTAAAGCGCTCCAGTTTCTGAGCCACACGCCTGCGGACATGTGCATACTTTTTTGGGAGACCGTTTCAAGGTCGCCCAGGCATCCGCGACGCCATGATAACGCCATGCAGTCCTGCCACTCCATTTGCAAAGTAACGATCAAGGCTAAGAAAAACATAAGTGTCAAGTCTTTCGCATTTGGTGTTCGTGAGCATGATTTTCAGGTATAACGGCTGTCAGTCGGCTCTTAATGTTGTGTAAGGTAGGATGGCGTAATCAAACAATGACGCGGTGAGCAACATATTTGCTGAATGGAGACATTGTGCTGTCTAGAACAGCATTTTTCACTTAAAATGATACGTTTAGTTATATGTGAGCTTGTTTCATCATATCTGGTGTTTGTCCCAATATCTTCAAATACGTAACATTCCCTTCAAAGTCCCTACTCGAGCCGCGCACTGAGCAGATGTGTGTCTAATACCCCGGCAATCTCCAATAGATTTGTAGAGTGCCAAAAGCAGACCTTTTCTTGTCACTGAAGCTTTCGAGTCACGGGACCCGAAGAAATTATCTGGGCCTACTATCTGGTTCTTCCACCAACCCGCATTACAATGCTCGCTTGGCAGGCCCACCGATGCCGTGGCATGCATTTTTGGAGTGCGTGGTAATAAAAAAATGTCATTCACGTTGAAGCCTTAAAAAGTATCTCAGCATGATAAGCATTTTCATATTTGGAAGATGTTTTTATAATGCCCTGAGCACCCGCGTGAGACGTAGTGCAGTTTCTGTAGAACTTGATGCACGTTTTGTACGCACAGTGTCAAAAAATATTAAAATTCTGTCACTACTGCTGTGCTGTGTACCAGGGAGTCGGATACCACATGGAAGCTCTGGTGAAGGATCCAGTGACTCATTGGTATGCTACAAATGTAAAGGAGAGGCGCGCTTTGCCTCGCAGTGAGGCAAGGCGCATTCTTCAAGATGCTTACACATCTTGTATCTCTCAGATATTGCGTTTTTCCGAAGCGCTTTGCCCCGAGTTTTAACCCGGTGGCGTATCGATAATTTGATCTTCTCTAGGTTGGCCGGTGTTTGACCGAGCAGTTTGTGATTGTCAGCCCGCAAATGCATCCGTGCACCACCAAATGTCACATTTGTTCGGCTTCATTCCTGGCTTTTTCGGGATGGTGACCGTTTTCAAGATTGGGCGCATTCACACGTAGGCTACGTGACGGCCTACGTCAGAGAGCTGCTTGTTTGTCCGACCGGAACAGCTAAGCTAAGACATGACAGTAGCGAAGACCGCATTCAATTCATGGTGCTTTAAGCTCATGTCGCTTGCATGAAGCAGACAACGATGCCGCACTGTCTTAATTCACACGTAGTCAAGATCTGGGTCAGCGATCTATCCCGAATGCCTTGGGAGAATGATTTTATGTTGGAGATTACATGCTGAGGAGAGTTGGCCGAGTGAGCTTTGACCCTGCTATCCCGGACTTCAATTTCAGTACTCCGATTGACTTGCCTCCAGGTGCTCAGCGGAACCGTGGGCGTTTCTGATGGATTCGCGCGGTGTTGTATAGATCGGTGGACCGTCGCCGTGCCAGGACGCGCTTGGCCAGCTGCCAACGGACAGGACGAACCAGATGCAAGCAGAGCGCTTCAAGAATTAAATGAACGTCTATGTTACTCGTGACGCTCTCATTAGCTTACTGGTCTGTTCCTGGGACCAGGCGGAGGGGGAGATGATGGAAATGTTCTTACGCGCGTTCCACAGGGCTGTCACCCGATTTTAAGGATGTCCACTCACCTCGCGGAACATATCCACTCACTCGTTTTGGGATGTTTAGGTACGGTGACGTAGCATCGAGTTTGATACAGCTGTGAGGTAACCAGTCTGTCACGAGCCATGCGTTTGTAATAACTAATCCGGTAAGGCATTGTTCGTGTTTTTGCGATGGCCTCGTGGCAAATAGTTCCCAATGTTATTAAGAGACCACGTTGTGTTTTCTTAACAGCTGAATAAGTTCGATGTAATTGATACATCATAGCTTTCAGAGTGCTGCAGCCAGCAGCTTCGCACAAATAAGGCATGGATATCTTGCCCTCTTATCACGCTGGAGTTATGCAAAGATGATGTAGCTATACGTGCCCGTCATTAAAAGAACATGTCTTTAATGTCTGTGTCAGATAGCGCTCATTACTGTGTGTGACATATGGATGTGTGACAGGCGGCGGCGTAGCCTTTAGGACCAGTGATCAGATTAAATAGAAAATAGTATTGGGTGGCCCTTGCTCATGATACTTTAGGTAAAAAGAAAGTGAAGATGTCTGACTAATGGTTGTATATTCAGCTTGGCGTTCATCGGAACGTGACAAGAGAATCTTTAAAAAGCGCGGTGACGCTGACGCGTATAAATTGCATGGATTAATAACAATGATATATGTTCAATGCCATGATATATGTTCAATGTCAATCCATATTGGGAGTACATTAAATCTGTTTGATTCACGGTGCTGTCATGGGCCAGGTGCCTAGCTAAGTGGGCAGTTTAGGCTGTTCGTCACGAACGGGCTCAGCGGTCTCACGGCCAGCTCCGTCTCTGTGCCGACCACGCATAGCCACGTCTAGCTGAGACACTGGCTCACTGGCACGGGTCTGCAGCATGCGGTTCCCAAAGGCGTCCATTCTGGCTGAATGTTGAACATTTTCAGAAAAGCATTGGCTGACCTTGTTAAAATAGGTGTTGACCGATTAGATCGGTAATTTAACAGTCGAGGAATCCCTAAACCTAACTGCCCTCATCATGTTGGCGGGTCCTCAAAAAACTCTGCAGCATCCGGATCAATGCTCTGGTGAAGCTTCTGAGTTCAATCAGCTAAGAAAGACTCCAATGAACGAGAACGAAGACCACCGGCAATTTATTGCATATAAACGTTTAACGCCTGGTTTCTTCATTTAATTGCCTTCAAAATTCAAACAGCAATGGTATCGCGATGCTTTTTGGTTCTGTTCTAGCTATTGAAGGTAATGACAATAATAACAGTAAAACCAAGAAAAACGGCTTCCCACTAGCAAGTGTGTCACATGCGGCAATTTTGGGGGACCTCTCACCATCAGCGGCCCTTTCTCAACCCTGCACCCCCCTCCCCTTGCCAAGGCTTTTGCTGCGCCCCTGATAGGGAGGCCGGGATAGCCGAAGACCCCGAAATTACCGGAAATAATGGGGAAGGTTTCAGGCGGAACACTCCCAAAAGCGATGAAAGGGTCAAGAGGCCCCATACGCCGAGCGGGGCTTAAACTCAAAAGTACCCGAATTATCTGTCTGGACGCCCCGAGAGGACCAAGGTCCACGAGATGGGCGAGGACCCCAGGGAAATCAAGGTCCCTGAACTGAATTGGCGCTGAGTCGTTCATGCGTCCTCGACGCATATTATCCTATTATTTATAGCATAAAGGCCTGGGTGGCTAGAAAGCCCTGAGATGAACGGGGACCTCCAATGACCAAGACTCTGTCTGGTAAAGTGACTCGTACTGGTCCAGAGGCCCTGTGGAGTAACTCCGGGCCCCCAAACCAAAGTCCCAAACGCCCCACCTGATTGTCCCCGACCCTCCCCCCTCCACACACACACACACGCACACACACACACTTTGGACCAAGCGGCACAAAGGTCTGACAGGCCAGAGACAGCTGGAGCCCTGATCAGGTAGTGGGTCGTGTGGTCCGATGGCAGATGATAACTGAAGAAGTACGTAGACTGCCAGAAGCCCCTGAAACAACAGAGCCCTGATCAGTTAATGGGTCCCGCGGACCGATGGCAGATAATAACTGAAGAAGCACGCAGACTGTCAGAAATCCTTCAAACAGCAGAGCCCTGATCAGTTTAGGAACACGCGGTCCGATGGCAGATGATGGCTGAAGAAGTACGCAGACTGTCAAAAGCCCCTGAAACAGCAGACGACCGCGGGATAGTCGAGCTAACCGAACTTTTCTATGAGCCACATGTTGATGGAGGAGGTAGAGGGGCAGGATCCTCACATATTCTGTGGTCTGAACAGGACAACTTTTCTTCCGAGCTGCCTAAGGCCCCGTGAGAACTAAACAGTCTCAAGACGGTCAGAGGCACTTAATCAAAAAGAGACGTAAATAGCTATCGCAGTTGAGCCCTTAAAACCTAACAGCTAATAAATAGCTATCAACCAAAGCCAATCATGGATCGCAAAACGTCCGAACAAATTTTCAACGTGAGAGAGAACAGAACGGTCATGGCGCTTAATTATCAAGCACCCCCAGCCCATGGGTGAAATCTTGGCATTTCAGGGAGGCGTTAGAAGGTAACGGCCCTACGGTAACTAAGACGCCCGAGGTAGTCCCAAGACTGCACGAGGATAGCAAAGGCGGTTCGAGACTAGGCACTTGTTTAGGGCAACCAGGGAGTACAAAGGACCCAGAGGACTCTAAACATCCGAGGGCTTGAAGTGAAAAGTGGCTCCCAGTGAACAAAAGCGTTCAAAACGGTCTGGGAACTCGAGCTGACGAAATGGCATGGAAATGTAAAACATCCAAAACGGCCACGGGAACGGGACGATGAATCAGTAGACGATGAATACTAGACGGTGATAAGGCCCAACGCCGCCACGAGGCTTGAAAAAGTTGTATGGCCCCAAGAACTCTAAGCGGACCAGAAAAGTTCACGGCATTAACATAGTTCCCGGAACCAACCCTTTGCATTACTAAGAGATCTTTGGGAATTAATTCCTTGCAGGCGTGGGTGCGTCATGACGTCTAGAAGTACATCACAGGATCGGAACCTTGGAGGATAGACCCAAATCTTTTGGGATCCAAAACCTAATGGAAAAGAGCTTTGAAAGTCGTCTAAGATTAGCGATTCTTTTGGTAATTTGACAACAGCTTCTTTGATCTGTCATAAACTTTTTTTCGGACTATTCCTTAAAATGTTTTCCATATGTCTTCGAGGCTGTCCAGGGCCGATTACAGAAAATTTGAGCGTCTTTTGTGTTTGGTTTGAGGGAAACTTCTTGCTTAGCTGAGACAGGACAGCATGATTTGCATGCTGCGAGCTCATCGACAGTGATGTAATCCACAGCACGAAGAATCAGGTTCAAAAAGCTCGTCTAACCATCCCTCCTCCGGTTATCGTTAATGATTCATTGGTTTTACGTGGTATGGAGGGTAAACGTGATGGCCAGGCTCGATGAGCTTAACCACTTACTGTGATGAACGGGAAGCAATTGCATGAGCTGATTCTTGTTTGTGCCTATCATCGTACCGAATGTGTACGTCAGCAGGTCGATTGGAATGCAGAACAAGGAAGTCTGCAAGGCTTTGTCCAAACCCTAAAGAGCCGCCCCGACTACTCACAGAGGTATATGACAGAGGGGACGCGCCACGCCAACTATGGTCCCCATCAGGCATCGGTTTGGACTATCGCAGGGAACTTTCAGTCTCGTTTGCAAAATTGCATATACTCTAGTCGTTGGGAGGGCTCGCGCACTTGCAAAAATGTGTGCAGCTCCTTTCCTGTCCGCTGCACCCTCATAAAACAGTCCAAGAAAGTTGCAGGGCCCCCCCCCCCTCCCCCCTCCTACAGGGAGGACAGTCGGAAAGGTAAGCGTGCCTTCCAACTCCCTTTTCACCGTGTGGAGCAGATAGCGGTGATGCCAGGCGCAGCAGCGCCGTCCGCAGCACGTGGGGCCGGACAGCTACGTCATAATACGCCCCGCGATCACAGCAGACGTGGCATCTATAGCAGCTACAGGTAGTAACCGTGCCACCCACGGCGACGCCGTCGCTGGGGATGGCAGTGCTCGCGCCTCCCGCGCCGGCAGCACCAGGAGCAGGCGCCGCCGGTCCGGACAGCGTCTGGCTGCTCACTCGGCCGTCCGCCGCTGGGTGGCAGCAGCGGCGGGGCGCACCTGGCCGGCGGGCCGCCGGTCAGTCAGTGGTCGGCGGGTGGCTGTCGAGCGCGGACACCGTGACGCTGGTGGTGCGATGTGGCGGTGCGAGCTGCTAGTGTTCTGTGCGCTGCTGCTGAGCGGCGCGGCACGGACGGCCTCGGCGCAGGCCGACCCGACGGACTGTGGCGCCACACGCTCCCTGCTCCTGGCCAAAGGCGTCCCGGAGTCGGTGCTCTCAGAAACGACGGCCACAGGTGAGCTCAGGCTGACTCTCTGACAGCCTTGCCTCTCGACCTCCGGGTGGTCCGTCTAGGCGGCGATCACTTTCGATCAGTCGTCCATCGGGTGTCCTCAGATGGTCCGGTCAGGTGTCCTCGGGTGGGGTGGTCCGGTCACGTGTTCTCGAGTGGTCCGGTCAGTTGTTCTCGAGTGGTCCGGTCAGGTGTCCTCGGGTGGTCCGGTCAGGTGTCCTCGGGTGGTCCGGTCAGGTGTCCTCGGGTGGTGCGGTCAGGTATCCTTAGGTAGTGCCGAATTCCAGTCAGCTGACCCTTCGGTGGGGAGACCCGTGCGTCGGTCAACCGACCCACTGCACGCTACATCTCCCCTTCCAACAGCATAATTAGAATTGCTGTGTTGTGACATGAACGCTGGTCACGCTCAAGAACAGCCTAATGATCCTGGAAGTCGGCGCCGGCGGCTGTCCGGCCTCGGACGCCGTGGTCCAGGGCGCCGGCTGGCTGTCCGGCCTCGGACGCCGTGGCCCAGGGCGCCGGCTGGCTGTCCACCCGCGGACACCGTGGTCCAGGGCGCTGGCTAACTGTCCGGCCTCGGACGCCGTGGTCCAGGGCGCCGGCTGTCCGGCCTCAAACGCCGTGGTCCGGTGCACCGGCTGGCTGTCCGGCCTCGAACGCCGTGGTCCAGGGTGGCGGCTGGCTGTCCGGTCTCGGACGCCGTGGTCCGGGGCACCGGCCGGCTGTCCGGCCTCGAACGCCGTGGTCCAGGGCACCGGCTGGCTGTCCGGCCTCGGATGCTGTGGCCCAGGGCGCCAGCGGTTGTCCACCCTCGGACGCCGTGGCCCAGGACGCCGGCCGGCTGTCACGCTCTCAATTGGCAGCGCACTGACAGGGCTGATTACAGCAGACCCCGAGCGTAGGGCGTAGTGGCGCGTCGAGCCAGCGGCCGGCCGGGTCCTGACCTCACGCACCGACCGCCTCGATCGCGACCGTCCCCAGACAGCTGACTCCCAAGGATCGGTCACCTGATGCTGCATAATCGCCCTAGAGCTGAGCGCTATCGAGCGACACGCAGTGGCCGCTGGCCACGTCCAGAGCTCGCGCTGTGAGCGCCGTCGAGTGCGGCGTGGCGGCGGTGGGTGGCGCGACAGTGACGCGGACGTTTCTGGAGTTGGGCTCCACCCCCCAGGTCAGCCGACCAACGCTTCTGGGGTCGCGCGACGCCTCTCAAGTCAGCTCATGCTGACAAAGACATGACGCTGGCGTCTTTTCAGTTTGCGACGTTTGCGGCCCACACAAGGAGGCTGAGAACATTTGCACGATGTGACGCTACAGTGCATCCTTCCGAAAGTGACTCTTCGCCGTGACGATCTGCTAACGATCTGCTAACGACGTCCGCTAGAGCTCTGCATGCTTCTCGGCTCCGCTGCTACATTTCCATTGTGCTCAGCTGAACAGACGGATTTATCTGTAGACACCGGCCGCAAGCTGCCGAGTAGAGGATGTGAACTGCGCGCCGCGCAGAGACGAGGGAGCCGTCAACGACTAGTGTGATGTCTAAACAATCGATGAGACTGGCCCCTATTGCAGCGGGTCCTATTAGTGTTCGACCGATTTTGCCGTTGTATATGGTAAACCTTTTGGGCTGGCATACATCACGTTGCGCATTTTCGCAATGTTCACCCTGCCCTTCCGTGGTAGCGCATTGGTTACGCCGTGTGACCCCTCCCCCCCCCCTCCTCCTTTTGGTTACGCTGTGTTAAGAAAAATTTGTTCAAGAGGGAATGCCCGTCTGACGTGTCCCTTATTTCTCTAGGGATGCGGACTCAATTATTGCGTGTTTTTTGCTATAAGAGAATAGTAACCGGTTTAAAGTTTTAAGTTGTGTTTTAAACATTTCATCATCATTTGCAGCTGCGTCTGAGCGTAATACTACGCTTCCCAAAGCCTTCTGTATCTCCCTTGTTACGCTTTCGTTACGCTCCATCCGTTCTTCCACCGTAATATGTAACGTAGTTCATAGACGGTTCTTTTGCAGGATATTTTGTTTAAACTTTCGGTTTAATATGGCCACAGCTGACATTTGTGGACCTTGATTCACATTTGGGCCGGAAGTGGTGACAGCATGGACGGCCAGCAGTGTGTCCCTGTCGCACGCTGTCAGTCTATCGCATGCCTGATGTATTACGGGCTCGACAAATACGATGATGTCATGTGGGGCTGCACAAAAGAATAGGTGCCGTGAAAGCGGCACAGTAATGGACCAACTTGCAGAGTGCAAGAGGCTCCATCGAGTTCACAGCTATGCCAGCCTGCTGCGTCGAAGTTGGGCGAGTTAGACGGTCAAATGGATGCTCTTGACGATAGGCATTCGGGTGTCTAATTCAGGCTGCATTGACTGGGATGGGTCAGAGCGCCAACAGAGCGTATACATACTAAAATAAGACAAGCAGGGAAAACCGGTAAGGGGAAAATAAAGGGAGGGAACACAAGAAGTACAAGGAAGGCATGAAAAAAAATACAGGAAGTGCACTGACAAGAAAACTAAGGGCTTGGAGACAGGGAAACGTGCTTGATTGGGGGATCCTGCCTCCTACCTCTGATACTAAGCTAGGGGGAGTGTTTCACATTTGTATGAGATTTTGAGCTGAAATAACTACCTTGAAGGTCATCCGATGCAGTTTCCAGCCCCGCTTTTCCTAAGACCTAAAATCCTCTAATTTTTTCGCTGCAGGCCCACGAAGATGTGCACACGATCTCGTGCAGGCTATATTAAGGTTACCCGGGCGTCCGTGGCGCTATAATAACGCAGTTCAAATGCTGCCATTCCACTGGCCTCGCGGCTTTCAAGGTCAAGATGGACATACATGTTCATATCTTTCGTTCGTTCGTCGAAATACCTGGCGTTCGTGAGCAGAATTTCCAAGTATGACGGCCGTCTATTGGCTCTCAACCAGTTTTGTGCAAGATATGCAAGAATCTAACAAGAATTGCGTTTCGTGCTGCATAATACAAGATGTTATACATTTTTTCTAGTCATATTGGAAATAAAGCATGTAGTCGAATATCTTGAGGAAAGCACCGTAACCGAGCATTTAAACACAAGACAGCACCTTAAACCCACGGATAAGTATGCAGGAACATCAAGCGGAAGGACCAAACACGAACACCTAAGGATATTTGTTTCAGCACACGTCTAGCACCGCCGCGGTCCAGCTCTCGGAAGATTAAAGAACTTCAACTGAATGCTTTCATACAAGAGTTTCATAACGCCATCAAACAATGACATATTGAGGAGCAATGTTCACAAATGGAGGAATTGTGCGGGCTAGCACAGTCCTTTTCATTTAAAAGTATACTTAGAAGTGAGTTTATTTCATCACATCTGAGGCTTACACTGGTTGGTGTGCGCGGCTGTTATATTATGCTTTGTAGAGGTCAAGATGCGCATGCTATTAACATATCCTCACTCACCCAGCAAGATGAATACAGATACGGGGGACGAGCGTCGAATGAAAGGGATAGCTTAGGGCTGAAAACGAACTCGGACGAACAACAGTAAGTAATGCGGCTTGAAATATATTTGAATGCATCAACGTCCGGGTCGAAATTTGAATGCATTTGTCATCACCTGAGGGTTTTACACCCATCGCCGTCTGGAGCGCGCCGGGCAAAAACGTGGCAACGAAGCGGCCTTAATAAAACAACGAGTGAAGGTCCTCCGAGTCACCTTGGGCGGTTCGAGCACGAGGCGTCGAGTTATTTCGTTTGGCGAGGGCGGACGTGCCGCGTCGGCACGTCTTGGTCGGCCGGCGGGTGGCGGCAGGGTGCGCGTGGGAGGCGCCGGCCGGCCGGCCGGTCGGGCCCACCACCGAGCGCTGCTCGACCGCCGCCCGCCGCCCGCCGCCCACCGCCTGCCGCCCGACACAGCTGGCCGCGTAGCTCGCGTGCAGCTACCGATGATGGCCGCACACGCAACACACTAGCCGTGTCAGCTTCCGGCCATGCGGCCAATCAATGGGCGCCAGGCCGTTTGGATGCGATTTGGCAGGCTGGCCGGCGGCAGACCGGCGCCGACCAATAGCGGCGAGCGAAGCGGGGCTGTCAGCGTTGCAGCCCGATGTCGACTGCAGGCGACGCTAACTCGCAGATAGGTGAGCCTTCGCTGGCTCCATGACTGCAGTGTCGGGCTGGGGCCGCAGCCTGAGGGAAGCAGATGTCGCATGGCTCTACGCATGCTGTCCGTGCCCCAGGGACTGCGCGTGCCGTCGGCTCCGTCGTGTCGTTCCTGATAGTCTTCGATTGAGCTTGTGGTGCTCAGCATGGCAACGGCACTTCCAAGAGTCAATCTTTTTAGGTACAACAAAAAACTGCATTATGACAAAAAGCATGATGGTGCTGACTAATGACCACATCGGAGTTGAGTGTCACGGACATTCGAGCGATCGGCTATCACTACGTGAAGCGGCTATGATTCGTCGATGTTCCCAGCAGGCAGCACCAACGTCAGTGTGCGGTCTTATCTGACGGTAGTGCTCCGGTCAGCGACCACTCAATCTGCCGCGGTCGGCGTCATGGAGTTAATCATACTCCGTGTGCCAAGCCGGAGGTTTGCAGCCCCGCACTGGCCCACTTAATCGACCAATAACGCAGTGCTGAGAGGTGTGCAGACAAGTGTGCAAAGATATGTGCAAAGCTTCACATTATGACATACAGTATTCTCAAGTCCGGCTTAAGGGAATGTTTCATACTGGCTGCCCAGAGAAGTACAAAACGCGACCAGCCAGGCTACGCTGGTGATGACGACTGATAAGGCACGCTAGTGATGACGATTGGCAGGGTACGCGGGGGATGGCTGGGGTATTAGTTTTTGTGAGGTAGCGCGGGGCATAGCAAAATTTCGGAACAGCAATGGTTTTATCTCTTGATGGCATGCCAGAAATATGTATATATATATATATATATATATATATATATATATATTGATATCTTGTTAGATCGAGATATGTATTGCATTTCAACAATTATCTTGTTATCAATCTTTGGGGCATTGATAACAAGAACTGCATTACACATCTTCTGTGGACTTATTTAAGGTCAGAATAGGTCAGTAACCCAAACTAACCCAAGTCAGCATTTTGCTTTTGGGAACATACTGCCTGGCGTAATCTTTGTCGTTTATTCAAATGCAAAACTCAAAGAAGTCTTGTAAATAAGGTAATAGTAAAAGCCTTGTCCTTCGGAGAAAACCAGGAGAATGGAAATGTAGATACGTTGATATTTCAGCTTCATGCCTTTATCATAGCAATCATAGCAATTTATCATATCATGCCATGCCATAGCAAAAGTAATTGCTATCGTTAGAAGCTCATGCTATTGCTTCGATAAAGGTAGGTTGCCGAGATATCAACGCATCTATATCTCCATTGTCCTGGTTTGTCTCCGAAGAATAGGGTTTTCACTACTGTCTCATCTATGTGAATAATGTTGCTAGTAACTTACGTAATTTTGAATTGAAGCATTCTTGTACAACCTTGATCATAATGACTTTCGGAAGGCCAGATGAGGTCACTGGTCTTAAGTGAGCATGTGACCTTTTTGCTTAGAATAGGTATCTAGGTTCTGGGAGTACTTCGGAGACCAACTTGGAATTTCACATTGTTTGATCTTAGCTGACCCGAAGGTTATAACCTAGGAGCTCCAAATTCTGACATCGGTGAGTTTACGTTTTGGCTAATACATTTTATGAATTTGGTGTCTTAAGCTCTCTTAGTTCCTGGGATCTCAGGGGGGGATAAACTGCCCCCCCTTCCCCCCCCCCCGCCCGAGCGAAGGGTATCCAGCCGGCCACCCGAGCGCCTGTTAAACCATTGATGTCGCACTTCAACTTACTGGAGTAGGCACGAAGCCGCGATTCGTGTATGGTAACCAGATCTACATTCAATACATCAGCTTTGTGAAAAGCAAGACATTTACGCCCTATTTTTACTCGTCCTTCAAATCCAGACAGGAATGGCGCCTTTAGCGACGAACAACGTCCTTGTCAGACGGCATTGCTGATAATTCGCACTTGAAATAGAACCAAACAAAATAAATCCAAAACTGAATGCCTCCAAGTCACGACACATGTCAAGTTGGGCTTAACCCGTGTAGGATGGGCGCTTTCGTCACCTTTGTCTGACGGACCCATAGGCCCTACCGCTATCTCGAAAACTGAACAAGCTAGAACTGAGCAGAAAACAACATGCGGTAGGTCGCGTGAAACCGCATCGGATTAGTGTCATTGGACATTAGTGGAAGTGATCTGTGATGGCTCAGAACAGGTGAACGGGAGAACAATTATTGAATTCGGAAATTTATTCTTACGCCTACTTGTTCTACGATGGTGGAACACACGTATAACGTACTCTTCATCACACTAGGTCATCACCTACAGTATTGCTCGCTGGTGGGTGTGACCCACGACATGTCAAAACACATCATACCGGTTAAACCCCGTGTGTGTAGGTCCAGCCTGCTCACGCAGGGGCTAGACGCGGCACGACAACGAAAGCAAGGGCGGTGGTGACGCATGTCGAATAGCATCAAATATTAGTTAATAGGGCCCGAAACAGGTCAGTCCAGCTCGCGGCAAGTTGAATGTAATTTGACCCTGATTTGACCCTGAATAGATTGGCCTAACATCATCAGTGTGTAGTATTTCATGGTACAGAACGCGAGTGTAAGGAAATCCTTTAAGTCATACTTCATATTTAGGGACAAGTGATCAGGATCTCATACGAAAGTTACAACAGACATGATGCCCACATAATCCCGACAAAGTTCAGCAGTTGTGGCTTAAGAAATCAGAGTTGCCATATTTTTCACAGAAGATGTAACACTGTTGCAAACTCAGGTGCTGAAAATCTCACAGCATGCGTTGAGCGTTTCAAAGGTTATCGAAGTCTCTGGAGCTAATAAGGACCTGCCGTGTGGGAGAACGAACATGGTCATGTCCATCTAGATTTTCGTGACTCTGCAATCTGCGTCAGTTCAAAGTCAATAGACAATGCAAAGACAAACATTTCGTCGGAAATACAAAATACGTAGCATATTTAGTGAATGGCTAGTGACATGAAACAAGCTTGCGAATCATGGTCTTCATCGCACTATGATGCCCCCGCCCAGGAGGATTGGTGACAGGGCTGGTGCCGGTAATTTGCGCACCTTCCGTCGCTGCTGCGGCGCCGCGAGTCGATAGCCGATCGAAGCCAATCGAGTTAGCCAAGTGACACACCCCTGAGATTGGGTCTACGGCCGTCCGGCTGACGGCTGCCTCTCGCCATAACTCAGCGCGACCCCAGGTCAAATGTCGCGGGTCGACGGGAGCGCCCACGAGTCAGCGACCGTTCGGATCGGCGGCCGGTCGGCGGCTCGTGCACGCCCACCAGTCCGCAGCGCCTCTCGTCTCGTCTGAGCGGCTCGCAGGTCGTGTCGTCGCCTCTCGTCTCCCCCGCCGATCTGGGCACCCGGGCGCCGGCAGCGCTTCTGACTAGCACGGTGGCCGCGCCGGTGCCTCTGCCTCGCATATCGGCGGGCAGCGGCGCCTCCTGTTTTATTTCGCCGCGGCCCGGGCGCCGAGCGGCTGCAGCCCGCCGGCGGCGGAGCCCGCGGGCCCAGTCAATCACACTTAGCAGCGCCGCGGCGTCGGCTGTTGTTCCGCGCTGTGCCGCCCTGTTTAGCGCTACCGGCTCGCAGCCTGCCGCCGCCAATACAGAGTTGCCTCGGGAGGCTGCGCCGGCGCCGACGGCGAGGAGTTTGAAGCTGCGCTCTCGGCTCTGGAGGCGGCGGACGGCTCGACGCGCCGCCGCGCCCGGCCGAGCCGAAGCCGTCCGGTCACAGCCGAAGCCGTCCGGTCGCAGCCGAAGCGACAGCTTGGCTTTGTGTGAATTGTGTTTACTGAATCATTCACATAATTTTCAGATGTTGATAACCAACCGTCGAGTAGCAAAGATGTCGAGAGAATTTGATTTACGTGCAATACATATTGAATTTTGGTGTGATAAATGGCTATTTTTGTCAGCACGTTCCGCATGGTGTGTTGACGGCCAGTGTCGTATTTGCAGAAATATCGCTGCGTGCCATGCTATGGACACAGCCCGTTTCTCCGGTGCGTAATGGAGCAGATTTTTAATAAAGGACATGGTACTTTAAAAATAAGGTGCAACGGACTGAAGAGAACCCGCGGCTTCGTTTCTGTTGTGGTCCGTTGTATCACTACATTTTTTTTCTGCTACTCCGTTCCTTTTGATGTTCCTTTCCTTTTGCACAATGGAAGCCAGAGATCCTACAATAGCGCAGTTCAAAGCGCAGTTATAGTGAGCACAGCGAGAGCACAGTGAGTACGTTGTGCCCCTCAGAAATATGCAGGTGGTTTTTCTTACGGAACTAATTTTTTAACGGTGCCCAATGACTCACCTACCCACATCCCCACAAGCACATGCTCGTCATTCAGCAGCGCCGAAAAGAAGGAGCGTACAACCTTCAGCATCTAGCACTAGAGCATTTGTTGGCGTGCGTATCTGAACCGTGCGTTGGAATTCGTTCCCAATAGCGTACAGCGATACATTCTAAGCTGGAATTGCTGCTGCGCAAGGTTTGTTGTTTGGGCCCTGTACCCGCTAACCAATCAGCGCTCTGACGGCTTAGCGGCTATTTTTCTTACGTCGCTTTTAAGAGACCGGAGTGTGGTATATGCTAGCTGTGAAAGTACCTCCGTTTAGCGGCTGAACAAGCAACACGCATATCACGAGAGCTCAGTCCACGGTAGACAGTAGGGGACGGGCCCCAGTGCTTACCTCCGGCCACTTTGGTGACCGCGGTATAATGAACAACGCGTTTGACCAGTGTTTTGTGCCTTGTCTGATGTCTGCTCCTAGCTTCAACATCCTGCGCGAAGTTAGCTTTTGATCAACGCAGTGTTGTTTGTTTGACCGATCGACTTTGAACTCGATAATGTTTTGTTCAGTGGGATGCTTAGCCCTTTTTTGCTTTCTTGTGATGCCTCCCTATGCGTCACAGTCAGCCCGGACTGCAGTCAGGACTTTCTTCGAGGGAGTGGGGATGGGTGGATAGGAGTGAGGATGGGGTGGGGAGAAGCCTCAGTCAGAAGACATCACGCTGATTTTGGACTTTCGGCCACGAACCATATGGGACAAAAAGGAAAAAAGCAGGTCAATGAGGGGGGAGGGCCTGGAGCCCTGGCCCTCCGTGCCTAAGCCTGTGAAATCCCCGGTGTTGTGAGGCCTCCTGTCTGTTGTCTGATTTATAACGATCTTCTGCCATTGTTTCGATAAAGGCATGTTGCCCAAATATCAACCCATCTATATCTCCGTTCTCCTGGTTTTGGGCTAAAAAAACAAACACCATCCCCACCGCAAAATATGTGAATCAATCCACATACACCAGCTGAAACCCCTATCAAATGGAAAAATCTCATCCTGGACAAAAATGCAGGCTTTATCTATGCAAAGGTAATGTATTTCATCACCTGTGATTAAGCGTAATTTGTTTGGTCAAAGTATGGGAAATGTGTGCCATTTGATCACATGAATCCCGGGAAAAACGCAATATGTCAACACTGGCTTGCATCTGGTGTGCATTTTATATTTGAGGTTTTTGATTCAGTGAGCAACGTTGGCGGCCAAAAAGTCACCCAAAATACAACTTACTCAACACTTGGCATATATATGATTATGGTGGGAGCATCTTAATTCACTTAAGCACCTATCACGCCTTACATTTCACGACCACTGTATCATCTTAGGGAAATTGATTTATATGCTTTCAACTAAGAGAAAATGACAAAGGAGAGCAATCATGAATTCAGTATATGCAGGGCATCTACCATTTGATTCCAACAACACGGTACCTCTCTGTTTCCGAATATTGGAATCAGATCAGATCTGGTCACGAAAACGCCCAATGAAAATGGTGGTTACTAAAGCAGGTACTGCCATGTTTTGAGCCCATCGAGCCAATCGCAGCGACGCTCCCGCCACTCGAAACATCACGGCATCATATATCCGAAACATCGGAACATAATGGCTTTGGTTTGGGCCATGCGTTTGGACACATTCGAAGCTCCACAGTCGTGCCTGCCGGACTGACGTGATTCAAGCTTATCATGTTTTAAAGGTATACACGTAGTCCCTTCGCTATATCGCCCAAAATTTTCCCGGGTTCGGCACGGCCATCCGTCCAGAGAAAACGCGCGTAATTTTCCCTAAGGAAAAAGCCCGCGTTTTCTTCGACGCCCTTCCCATTATGAGCGTGACCACATCTCGGAAATGGGAAAGAGGGGGGGGGGGGGCGATCACGACCGGGTGACCAACTTTGAAGACCCGGAAATAGGGCAGAGTGGGGGGGCAAATTACGGTTGGGTGACCGGCCTTACCTTGAATCGTGCGCTTTACAGGTGAGATGTCAGCCTCAGGATCTTAATTGTGGGAGACTTTTAGCTTTCTGCTGACATTTTTGCGATGTTATTTTGGAAGTATGTGTGCTAGTTCAAGTCTGATAATTTTGCTATCTTCGTGTAGCATGTGTAACCAGGGCAGTTTATCGTACAGACGTATTGTAAGCCATCGTGGGAGCGCGGTCGTCATTGCGCCAACTTGGTCCTTGTCGTTACAGCATGACACCTGCAACCTGTGTCTTGAACGCGAACTTGTAAGCTACGTGAGCGCGTTACAACATTCGACTAAGCCTGGACTGGCTGTTGTGTTGCCAGCAAGCTGCTGACGCTGTTTTTTTTTTGCAATCAATGATCAGGTGCAGTTTGTCATCAGAGGTAATATATTCTGAAACGTCACACATTATCTCTGAAAGTATCCTCTAATCGGTCTTTTATGCAGGGGGCATCTGGTTATAGCTGCTCTGCTGTCACTGCCATCGCTGCAGCGTGAGCTGCAATATACTGTGCTGCACGCCTCAAGAATATTTTCAGCTAGCTGCCCCCTCCCCCCGCCAGTGCGTAAGTTTCATTTAGCAGAGGCGTTTGATTTAGAGTACGGCACAGTCGGTAGCCTGTCGGCCGCACAGCCTCGCCACAGGCCCCGAATGCTATTTCGGCAGCCGACATAAAATTCGCATCGATCCTTGTGACCCCATCGGTGGAAATTAAACTGCTCCGAACTCGGCAGCGAATGAGTTGGCCCGTTCTGTCCGTGCACGGGGACCGGCTGCGGCAACGGGGCTTTTGACGGCCGCACCGCCGCGCCGGCTGCCCATCCGCTGACCTGCCACCGGACGCGGCTGGTTCGACCCGCGCGGGCGCGCGCGCGGCCGGTCCGTGGCCGGGATGGCGGGGATTCCGCGGCTCCCAGCGCCGCTGTTTGGAGCCGGAAAGTGTGGCGCTGACAAATCGAAGGCTTGGCGCGAGCCGCCGCTGCCGCCGTTTATTCTCGAGCCCGTGTGAGAATTGAAGCCGCTCAGGGAAATGAAAACCCAACCGTGCCGCCCGGCCGGTGTTGCGTTTCGTTGGTCCACGCTGGATATTGGAGTAAATTGACCCCGCTGGCTGCCGCCACTTCGTTGAAGCAGGGTGTGTCGTCACGCTGAAGTCAGAGAGGATTTCTGTTTTTATTTTCATGTGATGGCCGAGAAATTGGGACATTAAGCAGGATGTGGCGTGGTGAATGCTGTCACCAGTCAGAATTAGGTGAAAGAACATGCACAAATATTGTGTGCTGGGTAAGATATGAGCGTTTGTAACAAAACTAGAAGAATCTCGCTTTTCTGGACTTTGATGTGATTTTGCTTAAAAAGCATTTCTATGTGTTGCTGGCTTGGTTCGACGCAACGTTCCTTCAGAGGGAGACCTACGCAGACGTACGCATGACTGTGCTCGGCATCTCTTTACTCTCACTTGCGAGGGGGTAACTTAAAAATTTTATCACACTGTGCTTACATTGTCATTACTTTCATCGATCAGCTGACTGCCTAATAAGTGATGCAAAGTCGCATGATAGGCACTGAGAGGCATTGCTTGTACGGCGGCTCGTTAAAATGATATATTGCGTCCTGCCTCGAAGCTTGGATCGCGCGACTCTTGTTGTGTTGAACACGTGTCACCGGTAGAGGTATACCATGTAGCCTGAAGGCGACTGTCCGTTCCTGTGGCATATAAATAACCCTCACGTTTGCCGCCTCTCTCTAGGGGATATGAATGTACCACGTGTAGGCGTTTTCAGCAGCAGCGTTTGTCGTTACAACAGGGGAAATGTTGCAATTTTGGCAATGCTTGGTTTCAATGGCTTCGCCGCAGCGGTGTGGCCAGCATCGCCATAGCTCTGAGTGGCACTCGAGGGTGCTGCTATATTTGGAAGTGTCATAGCTGTTAACGTTTTCTTGATTCCTGTCCTTCGTAACTTAATTTTTATTTCAACCAAAGAAGAAGTGTTGCAGTAGACCTGTCGACTCTAAGCCAACGTAGAGAACAGTCAGGATTTTCTTATGGAGTGGCCTGGAGCTCGATGAGTTCGCAGACGACAATTTTGAACTTGCTGCCGGGAGCCAACTATGATGAGACGAAAAATCCAGACCTAAGGAGGAGGGGTTGGGTCATTTCTTTGGCTGTGTCCATGAACCAGCGGGTGGTTTACTCTGGCGGACAGCTGCCTCGCATCGCCTGCAGACTGGCCCGGCACGACAGGTGTGGCCGCGCTCAGCTCCTCTGCGACACCATTATATGTATATATATATATATATATATATATATATATATATATATATATATATATATATATATATATATATTAATGGAGCGTCAGTCGTTGCCGACCGTCGCTCCCATGCACCCAGCACAGTTTTGCGGTGTTTTGTTCATCAAACACCGCAGGTGTGCACTTACCATCACTTCTCCCCGTGCCCGTGCCCTGTGCCTGGCCGCCACGCGGGCACACAGAGCAGTGGTGACGCTTTCCAAGACAGACTGGGGGCTCTCAAGATGATTTTGGACTTTTCAAGGCCATGCCTGCTACGCATCGTCATATCCTATGGCTTGAATCTGAAGTAATCAGGGCCCATGCGCACCCTCGCGCCTAAGCGTGCACAGCGACACCTCTTCGGCTGCCGAGAGGGAGTGAGATCACGTTTCGTCCTGTCCCGGCCGGCTCGTCCCTGGCGTCGCTGCGGCCCTGGCGGGGTCAGCCAGTCGCCAGCCACTCGGGCCGGTTTTTATTTTCGCCAGTCGACAAAAGCGGTCCGACCGGATTCCGGGCGGACAGCGCCGACGGAATGTCCGATGTGTTGCAGCAGCGCCCGCCGGCTCGGAATGCGCCGCCGGCGGGGCTCCGGCGGCGGCGCGCGCATGCGCTCTGATCGCATGGCCTGACCCGGGGCGAGGTGACACGGGTCGGCCGGTCGGCCGGGCGGGCGGCGTCCGCTGAGGTCAGCCGCCGGCCGCGGCCGACAGGTGGCAGCGCGGCGCCGCGGGCCACGCCAAGGTCGCGGCTGGCAGCGCGCCCGGCCGCGGCCGGCTGTCAGCGGCACCGGTGGGCGTACCCGGCGACGGCGCCGCCCCTGCTGGTGGCGGCTGCAGGTGTTGGCCGGACGCGGCCGGTGGGCGCTGCCCGGCTGCCGAACCCAGCTGCGGCGGGCGTCTGGCGCGCGGCCGCACCCACGCCCCCCGCCCCGTCACTCGTCTCAACGGCGCCACCAACTCAACACCATGCCACGACCGGACACACCAGTTAGCGCTGGCCAGCGACCGCGACAAAGGTATGCTCCTTGGTCTGCTCATATTTTTGCCCTCGGATGCATTCCCACGTTTCTGGGAACGATAACAATCTGCGACTGTAAATATGAAGGAGTTGTCAGGAGGCTTCGGCGAGAAGACCATGAAACTGCCCAGACTGCGTCGCCTCGGGGACGGCTGGAGACGCGCCATGGGCCGGCGTTCTCCCGCAGTGGGGCCGGCGGCAGGAGCGTGCTCGCTCACAGCTGACCGCCGCACGCCGGGCGCAGTGCTCGCTTTCAGCATGGGCGCGGCCGAGTCGGCCGCGCTGCCGCTGCTGTTCGGCGCGCCTGCTCGTTAGCCTGCACAGCTCGGTCGAGACGTGACGTCATTAGCCGGCCTCTGCCGCGCCAGAGGCACCTGCTGGCATTCGAGCGGCACTGTCTGGCGGCCGACGCTGGTCAGATTGGCAGGCAAAGCCTCATTACATTAATTGCCCGCATCGCGAGCTCCTACTCTGTCATTAGGTCCGTTTGGATTGGGGTGTCATTACCGACAGGCATTAGTAATGCGCATCAGACTACCGAGCAGCGCATTTGTCATGCACACCGTGCGCCGGCAGCCCGCGTGCGTATCGCGCATGACATGGATCGGTCGCCGCCCACTCACACCCGATACTCATGAGTCGGCCACAATTCGACCGCTCAGGAGTGATGAATCAGTCACAACTCACTGTTCAGCACCCACGAATCGGTCACATCTAAACACTCACCAATCACGAACCGATCACGATTCAACACTTATTTCTTGCAAATGAGTCATAACTCCCCGCCCACCTTTCGCGACTTGATCTCAACTCACTGCCGCCCACGGTTGGACAGAGTTAAAGGAAGTCGACATGGTAAAGGGTTGTAATGGGTATTGGTAATGAGAAAATGTGAAAAATATGATAATTTCTCATTCCTGTTGAACATAATGTGGCAGCTGCTGCATCTGCCGTTCGATGTTGTTTAGCCATGTCCAACCTCTCCCATCAGAGCTCAGTCGCCACTCCTGTCAGTACCAACCCACCACTCTTGTCAGAACTAACTCACCATTCCTGTCAGAACTAACTCACCACTCCTATCAGAACTAACTCGCCCCGCTTTTCAAAACTAACTCACCTCTCCTGTCAGAACCAACTCACCACTCCTATCAGAACTAACTCATCAGGTCAGAACTAGCTCACCATTCCTGTCAGAATTAACTCCTCACCCTCGTCTGCGCTAGCTCACCACTTCCGTCAGAGCAAACTCGCCTTTCCCGTCAGGGCCAACTCACGACTCCCTTCAGGATGAACTCGCCTTTCCCCGTAAAGCTAATTCCCCTCCCGGCACAGCCAACTGACGGTCCACTGACCCAGCTCTGGCCCAGCACGTGGCCGCTTTTTAGATTTAGGCCGAATCTTTTTATTGGATGAATTTCTGGGCTCTCGGGATCAGAGCCCTCGCAAAGTCACCCTTGTTACGCAAGCCCTGACCCCACCGTGCGATCGTGAAATTCCATGCCAACGGCACACTTTGGTGACGAAAGTTTAACGTTCTGGCGGCTCGTCGCGTCCTCTGACATCACTTGATCTTTGGTGCGACCACTCCCGCCAGCCGCAGGTCATGCTATTCAGCGGCAAACAGTAAGAGCCTAAAGCGACTCGAAGCCCACCTCGCCACGGGCGGTTAACCAATTGATGCATCGCAACTGACACCTTGTGGAATGTCAGGTCATATCTGAGGTCAGCAGTCAAAGGTTGTTGTCATAGAAAATAAATCAGACTTAACTTTGTGGTGTCATACAACCGTAGGGGCTCACAAAGGTTTAAACACCTTACGGGATGTTCATCTGAAGGCGATTGTGACGGTGAGGTCCAGGTGGCGGGCTCCAGGCGGTGGGCTCCAGGCGGTGAGCTCCAGGCGGTGGGCTCCAGGCGGTGAGCTCCAGGTGGCGGGCTCCAGGCGGTGAGCTCCAGGCGGGTGGCGGGCTCCAGGCGGTGGGCTCCAGGCGGTGAGCTCCAGGCGGTGGGCTCCAGGCGGTGAGCTCCAGGCGGCGGTCTCCAGGCGGCGAGCTCCAGGTGGCGGGTTCCAGGCGGCTGGGGCTCTAAGTCGTGGTCTTCATCAGTGCCTCAGAATATGATCTACCGAAAAATGGTACCGCCGATTCTATTTTTAGTCGGTCACAAAAAACCCTCGCATGTCTTTTAGCCAATACTTAAAACATATCATGTGCTTGAATATGCAACGTATCGTAAATAATATGAGTAAGTTAGTAATAAAGCATAAATTTTGCACTGCGTTCAAATAATTTTGTTACTTATACGACACATGTTTCCGAGCAAATGGGTGGAGCTGATAACATGGACATCAAGTATGACAGTGTGCCACATGCCCACGAAAACTGCCAAGACTCAGCATGTGTTGTGTGGCGAAACAAGCCCACGGATGACGCAAGGCCATTGATGAACATAAGCAACACTGAATGAGCAATGAGCAAGACACCTTTACTGTACCAATGCATGAATAAAACAGTAATACAATGAGCAATGAGCATGAGTAAAACATTTTCCTGCCTCAAATAAATGCTAAGCTAAGCAACAAACAATGACTGCTGTATATTTTTAACATGTACTATCATCCAAATGCACCATTGCCAACACTGAAGTTGTCGGCTCCAGCCAAACATCGAAATGATCAGTGGAACGCCAGATGGGCGGGCGGGCCCACAAATGCCGACCCGCAGCTGTGCGAGGGCAGGGAACTTCGTCCGTTTGTGCACCTGGTAGACACCATGAATGCTAGTATTTGTGTACTCAATCGATACATCGAATTCACTCACTCCACTCACCGTACCGGTGACAGGTATTGTAATGGGGATGGGGTGTGTCCATACCACATCATGTGTGAGGATAAGTGAAACAGGTGGTGAATGATCCATATATTCCATCTGGATACCCTCTTTTTCATTTTTGGCATGTCTGCATAACTATGCCTGGTTTTTATATGCATGGCTTATTCCAAGCGGCTAGTAAGTTAACCGTAAAAAGCGCACATCTTATGTAAAGGAGCATGACGCGCTGCACGCATGTCAAATTGAAGACACATTGGATTGCTAGCGGTCAACATACGGAATGACATATATTTTCGTGAGGAGCTTGAATCTACAAACTAGTGGTCGACGACCTCGAGTTTGGAGACCTAAAATGGTCTACCTTACGTGGAAAAGACTGCTCTAGACAACCCTATTCTGTTTAGTAAATATGCTCCTCAACACGTCATTGTTTTATTACGTCATGGTACCTTGTACAACAGCGATTGCAAGCCAGTTGATGGCCGTTTTATCTGGAAATGGTACTCACGAATGTCATAAATGAACGACTCGACAATTATGCTCTTCTTAGCCTTGATCTCCGCGTGGCTAATGGAATGTCAGGATTCGAATGACGTTATTATGGCGTCATGAATGCCCGGGTGACCATAAAATAGTCTCCCCGAAATAGTCTGTACATCTTCGCGGGCGTGCTGCTCAGTAACGAGAGGGACTTAGGTCTTTAGAAAGCCAGGGCTGTGGACCGCACCAAATGATCTTCGAGATGGCTTTTCAGTTCATAAGTATAAACATATTCAAATTATTATATTATATATATAAATAAACATATTTTAGTTCATAAGTATAAACATATTCAGTTCATAAGTATAAACATATTCAAATGTGAAACACTGCCTTTAATGGGCCGACTGATATACCATTTATCTTAGACTTTGGAAGTGGTTTTCTCACAACAGGTTTAAGACCCCTAAGTTGTTTAACATTAATTAACCTTCAATCACATAGCTTGTTGCCGCCTATTGTTTGGCGCTGGTCCTTGAGCCCAGCCAGCAGCAGACTTGCGCAATGTTTGATGGGCTTTAAGAGTACCAGCATGGCCAACGCACGAATTGGACCAGAGTTTGTCCAGCCCTGTAAACATACAAGAACATGGAGCTTTTAGGCTCCGTGTTTGTATGCTTGCCGGGCTGTATGCATGCAAAAGCACTGGACGCACTTATGTTAGATGTTACAAAAAAATCCATAAGTATAAACATATTTTGTATGCTTATAAAATATTATGCGTAAGATTCAATGAATGATATGTTAAAATGTTAGAGCGATAAATGTTGTGCTAAAATGTTTAAATGTTAAATGTTGTGCTGAAACGTGTTAAACTCATATGTCATGTTAAAACATTTAAATGTTGAACATTTTGTTAAAAATTGTAAATAGTTTGTCAAAATGCTTAAATATCCAATGTTGTGCTTGTTTATAAAGCTACAAAATGTTATTAGTAAAATACTATAAGTACTCCCAAAATGTTGTGACATTTTGGCATTGGGAATAGGTAGTGGTCAGGAAAATGCTCCCTGTACCAGTAACTGCTTTCTGTTCTACTCTAACAGCTACTACTTCGTCGCACATGCGAATAAGACACTTGTGCTTATGCTTTTAATTTTCTTTTATTGTTTCTTAGCTTAGCAGCGACTTGTTCATGTTCTGTTTTTTTTGTGGTTGCCACGTGTGGTTATGTTGTCGTTGTGCTGCAGGTGGGCCGCTCCTGGTCACTTGATCATGGCACGACGATTGGTTCTATGTACTGCATGATGTGCTCACTTATTTTTGAGTTAATTTCCCTACGAAGAATAAAACTCATCCGCCCAGAAGCGTGCCCCGAATCAGGTTGTGCAGTTCATGAATGCTACTTTTTGAAATGTCTCCCGCATGCGGTTTACAGAGCTACGAAAATAATTAAATTTTGATTACGGCGTGTGACGGTATATGCAACAGTCCATGTGTTGTCTCGAAAATGAGTCTACAAAGTGTCGATGAAAACAAGTACTTCTGTATTTATCTATCTATTATCAATTGCTTTATATTTATTTACATATGCCTATATATACATATATATATATATATATATATATATATATATATATATATATATATATATATGGGTCCGCGTTAACTGCTCGGCCCCTCCTGAAGCTATCATTCCTCCCATAAGGGAAATCATGAGCATATTGGCAAGCCTGCAAGTCGTCTCGAAGGCTTTTGGACTCCTGCGAGTACGTATCTCAGATTTCTTGTCTTGCTCAAGCAAATTCGGCTAGTACCCAATGGGTCTTACATATTCGCTCGGTTCATGACTTGAGCGTGTCAGGCCTGTCAGCGGGCGCCAACTGATGCGCTAGATCAGGCTCTGGGAGCTGCGGCGCGAGGGACCCGCTCTTCTGGCAACACTGGGTGGATGGCTGTGTCGGTGGGCTACGGCCGGGGCTGACGTTAATCGCCGGGCCATTGGGCCCAATGAGCCGCTGATCGGGTCGGGTAACGACCACCGCTGACCGGGTAAACATCAGGGGAACTTGTGGCGCGATCAGCCCCCCTCCCCCGGGGCTGGCCGGCAGACGCTCGGATTAGCGCGTGGCCCTAGCGGTTTGTTTTCGGCGCCTGGCGGGCGGCGGCGGCGCCGACCTGGCCGGTGTCTGCCGCCGCCCCCCCCCCCCCCCCCCCTCCCCCGCCCGGTCGGTGGCGGGGACGCAGGTCGGCCGGCGGCAGGTAGGTAAGCCAGCTTGTCACACCGTGCCCGGTCGAAGGCGTAGTGTCGTGCCCTCAGGCAATGAAGCCGGGCAGTGGCCGTCGAGCACGTTCTAGGGTTAAAATAGGCCTCCGGACGAAAGTGGCCGGCGGTTTGTCAGTCCTGACGGGGCGTGCCGCCTGCTTCGACAGCTTATCACTATATCTCAAAGAAACAGACAGCATCACGCTTTTATAGACGATCCAGATATGTCAAGCGAACTAATTGCTCCTGCCAGTGGATATTTTTTTGCACATCTCGTGTCTACGACATTTTTCAGCTCGAAATCAGGCTGCTGTAGGGTATGTCATGCTCACGCATGGGTTTCAGCCCAACATGCACGCCCGGCACGCGCTTGCCATAGTGAGTACAGGAGCAATTGGAGCGTAGAACTAGAGTCGCACCAATTTGAGATTGACACATACCATCAGTCATCATGTCTTGATGTCAAGTCATGATTGTCATTATGTAGGTACGTAGTCTTAGTTCCGTGCATCATGTTGTCATGCTACACATCTGAACCATCGTCAGCTTCTTAGTAAACCCGAGCTCTAAACTACCCCAAAACTGTCGCTAATACCACACAGCATCGCTTTGCAACGTCCTCACGTTTTCGCCCCCATCGCGGCCGGTTTACTACGGTGGCGCCGTCGTACTTTTGAACGGCCGGGCCGCAGGCACATCGACCAGTGGTGGCGGCAACGGCCGGGGCGCCTCCGCTACCGCCGGCCGGTGGCGTGCGACGTCGGCCGGCTCCGTCTGACGCGGCGGCACGCGGCCTGCCGCACAGCTCGCGACCCCAGTCGAGCCGCCGCAGTCTCGGGCGCCCCAGCACGGGTCAGCCGCCGGGCGCAGGGTCACGGCTCAGCCGCCAGCTGCAGCCGCCGCCGGCCTCTGTCGACCCCGCTTCACCGGCACGCGGCCGACACGCTCTGAAGCCGCGTTGATTTGAATGTGACGCCTGCCCGTGGTTGCTCCGGCCTTTGAAGTCCCTTGGGTTATTACTAATGCCTTAGCACTGAACGAGCGCTACCAGCTGAGCAGCCCGTGTGCCACGTGACGCGTGCCGTGGGCCTCGCTGGCCGCTGGTGACCAGGTCGCAGGCGTTGGCCGTCTCTTGGCACGGCCTGAACCTGCCCGGCCACAGCTGGGTGGACGCGGCGGAGCACTGATTCCGGTCCGATAAGTCGACGTGTTTATCGACATTAACGAATTGCGCGAGATTATATTGTTTACACCATTTGCAACTTTCTGAGCTGCTTCAAAATAGGTCGTGAATGAAATTGCTGCTGTTGAGTTTTTCTAGTCGTTGCAAGCTTTAGGCATGCCTTCTGAATACATTCCACATAGATGGCAGATTCTATGTGACAAAAAGCCAGTTCTCCGACGTGGAAGAGACATTGACCTCTCAGACTGCATGTAATTCTTTTTCATCTTCCACATGCTGTTTTTCGCTGACAGTAACGAAATGTTTCCTTCCTGGCGCAACGGATTCTAAACGCGTACACATTTCCTGTACTCGTATGGCAAACGTGATGCATCTGTGGCTATCCTGCCCGTGAGTACGCCAAGATTGTGTATTATGATGGGAATGACGTTGTTGGCTGGGCAAAGGGAGGTATGCTCATTTAAGCTTATATCACGCTACGTGCGCTATAATACGTTTATTCAAGTTGGACAATCCTGGCTGTCTCTGATATTAAACGCAGCCAAATATAATACCGCCCCTGGGCGGGGTCCGGGTGATAATGTGGCGAAGGGCGATGTCCTGAAAGTGTGTAAAGCCCCGAGATGCAAGCTATTGTCTCCGGCTGTGCAGTCTCTGTTCAAGTCGTGCCTCTGTGTTCCACTAAGAAAGACGCGCTCCTCATCGTGCCGCGGTAGCATGGCACCGACCGCCTTCGGACACCACCATGTCGTCAGCCATGGGGAAATTCAAAGGTCTCGTTTCCAAACGCCTATGTAAATATCTCCCCTGCAAGCCTGGGCTTTGAGCTCATGTAAATATCTCCCCTGGCTACACGTGGCCTGTCTTACTGTACGCCAGCGTCCTGTGTGTGATACTGCGCGCGACTGCGGTCCCTATGCGTTTTGACACTTTGCACTCTTTTGTGTCAAATCACCACATTGAATAGGTCTTTTCCTCCAGCTGCGTGCGTATTTTAATACTTGAGCTCATGGTGCTATCATGGACCGAAAAGCTCAAAGCCACCCGTGAACGGATTTCGAGCAAGTGCAAATGCAAATAGTCCATGGTGTTACATATGAAACCACTGTCTCACCTACCTACACCACCTACACCAACCACTGTCACCCATGAAGCGTAGCTGAAACGACATATAATGACATAAAAAGCAATGGCCAGAATCGCAAGCCGGTTGGAAGGGAGCCAAATTCGGTGAGCTTTGAAACAGAAACATTTTTTTCATTGATATGAGACGGAAGCAAAACACAGTCCCTCATTGCAGACACTCGACTCTCGAAGTGGCTATTGCATCGGACGTGGTGGCAGTCAGTGCTAGAGGTGTTAAACACACAGCAGGGCTCGTGCCCGCGTGACACCCACCAATCTTCGCAGCAGGTTTCAGGACCCATCCCCACCGCAAGGTGCATGCTGGTGCGACCTTTAGGCGTAGTAGTAAGGTGCAGTCTACGATTCGGAACTGTGATGTGCGTAGTCATTGCGTGTTTGGCATGTCGTCTGCCATTTCACGCAAGTCATTGTCAGTTGAGTAATGTCACGAACATTGACGGTTCAGTCAGTGGGAGCTCAATGCCTAAGAAGGTGAATGGCGTTTCCAATGCATCGCCACGCGGGTAATGCACGGCTCACGGAAGCCGGATGATGCATGGCCCTCGTATTTGCTCCGGCTCTTCCACGTGGAACCCGAATGGCCAAACCACTCAAAAGGTTTTCTCAGAGCGCTTCGCATGCAGTTGCTGCAGCCCGAGCCTGTTTGTATCGGGCTCATTGAGCGATGTTGGAGCTGGCGCGTCCGATGAGGGGTCGGCTCGAGCGGTCGGCCCGTGTCGAGCCGAGACCGATTTGGAGCGGCGCTGGCGGACGCTGGGCCGGCGTCGGCGGCCGGGGCGCACTGGCCCACTCCGTATCGACCGCCCGCGGCCGAACGGTAAGCTGGCACGGCTCACCACCCACGCGGCCGGCACCGGCCGTGCTCAGAGCCGTGCTCAGAGCCGTGCTCAGAGTCGGCCCAGGCGCGGAGAGCTTATCCACCAGACCAGTGATTACCGCTTAAGTCCGTGTCAAGATGGAGCGTAGCTGTTTCCGGCGCAAACGGCGGGCAGAAATCTCCCAGCCCATCATCGACAGACCGGCTTCTGCGGCGCTTGGTGAACTGTAAGGCAGTCATAAATAAATCAAACGGGAAACACTGCAGTCATTAGAAATAACGGAATTCTAAGCAGGCGTGTCTGCGCCTTTTTGCCTTAATGGGCATCAGGATATCGTTGGAATAGAAAGCTAACACTGCTTATTTTAAAGCTGTCGGCCCAAAGCACAGAAGTCGTAATTTTGATTAAAATGATATATTGTTTCAATCACAGGCTGTTGACGAGCTGACACGAAATGCGTTGGATCCCAAGCTCCAGTTCCTCTGTGTTGCATACATCTGTGCATGTAAGCTGTGTGTTTACGAAGCTGTTCGCCTTCTTCATAGCATTCACATATTTTAGGGTGAATAGCAAACTAAGCATTCATTCAATATTCATTCATTCAAACAAGCATTCATTCAATAGACATCAGTGCATTCATTATTCGACGAGCGACAACACTTGCATCAAAGTAGCTTGTAAGAGTAACCTCGCATCTAATTCCTTTTGCAGGTAATCACGATTTTTAGTTTGATTCATTTCTCGATACATGGTCGAGAGAGACGCACCGCTTTTTCTAGATGATGATGAACAACCACACAAATCCATGCAATCCTTATCAAGCGGACGTTTCTGCTCATATGGTGGAATTTGTTAGTACTGTTTTATAACCATGGAACAGCAAGTCTTTTCAAAACCATTTAATAGCAATGTAAGAGGTTGAAATGTAGTTATAAAACCGCTAAGATGTGGCAGTTTACAAAGCGCAGGCTGCAAACGGTAAGGTGTAAGTGTCGTGCTCGTCCGGCAGTTGCGCAAGGGACAAAATGGTGTGCATATTCTGCCGCCGCCGCGCAGTATTTAAAGCATTTCAGAAGAAAATCGTCTCACGTAATTTGATTTGGCCATTTAATGGTAGGGTAAGGCGGGAAGACTTCTACCACTGGTTACAATGCTACAGAACCGGAAAGTAGTATGTGGCAGGAAACACATGTTTTCAAGAGCGGTGCACTGCTACTGTTCTGTTTTTGTCGGAAAAATACTAAGTTGTTCGATCTAAAAGGCATATGTTTCGGTGCAATTTGCAGCACCTTCCATTGGTTCATTTTTCATATTGACGGCATAAAAGACGCAGCAAAATGTATCGAGATATAAGCATTTATAATCACACCACACTGACTTTTCCGATGCAAAACATAATTACAAGAACTAGGAGATTACGCGAGAACAGCTATTAACGAGCGGAGCTTGGTGAAATTCTCTCTGACGAAACACCACATTTCCGCAAAACACTATAACTCTTCGTATTTGTTAATGGTAACGGTCTCCCCGAAGCGATACAAAGTAAATAACTCGTGGAGCTACTGCTTAAATATGGAAAGGTCCACGATGTAAGCCTACAGATATGCCTACTCGCTGCATTCAGGAAGAAAATCCTGAAAGTTACGTACGTTTCGGTCAGCTTCCCAATGCATAGGTACCTTTAAATAAAGTTGAATGATTATCTTTCCGTGGATGATTATTGCTGGCCATGGCAGTCATGCAATTCATATGTGATATCAATCAGCAAGGTTTCTTTAGAACTGTGTCTCACCAACTAGACCTGGCAAAAAATCGCTTTGAAGCTCTAGTACGATTTAAGTGTTGACCTCGTCTTTGAATAAAGCAGTTTTTAAAGCAGTCCTCAAGACTAAGCGGTTTCCTGATCCGTACTTTCAACTTCTGTGTGCGACGGTTATGCGTGCTTGAATACATCGCTGGCTGATGGGCACGAGAGCTCAAAGCTAAATGTTTTGCCCAAAATCTCGGTTCAGCCTGAGCCCTCCGTTGTATTTCTGGAAAGATTTTTATCCAAAAAATAAAATTATTTGTCTACACTGTATTTAAACAAAATTTAGTGGTAGATGATCATTTAAGTGATGAATTATTCTGACTTCAATACTTACTTAAGACGTGGGTTTACTCCACATCATCCGTGTTATTGTTCTATACCATCCTCCCGTCCGCCAACGCACTCGGCGTCAGCAGAAACACTCCAGTATGGTGAGTCATGTCACTGTCACCACATTTTGACCACTTACAACATTTAGCGCGCCTCGACTGCAGTTTAGGAGCAGCCATCTGAGACGGTGACCGTGATGCGATCATGCCAGCCGCTCCGCAGGCTCACCGCCGGACGTGGAATGAATGCCAAGTGTCGCTGAGCCGCGGCGAGCATCGCGTCCGGCTGCTCCAGTCATCAGAACATTGTGCAGAATGCTACAAATGGACCAGCGGGACAGCTGTCTGACTGGGTGGATCACAGTGATGGGTGTACTCTGCCTTAGCACCGCCACCGGACCCCCCTGGCTGACTTCTGACGCTCCTCTCAATGAAACGCCGCCCGCCGCTGCCTGTGCCGCCCCCGAGCTCCCTCGCTGGCGCTACCCTTACTGAATCGCCGCCCGCCGCTGGCAGTGCCGCCCGCGGCTCCTCTGGCTGACTTCTGACTGGCTGATCTGACCTAAAATCCGGAACATATGTATAGCAGGAGATGAATATCGGTGGCGTGTCGTGAGCGGCGTTGCCGTCGGCTGCCGATGGTCCGGTATCCGTGCGCCGTCCTCGCTGACGGTCCGTATATGGTGCTAACACCGCTCTCACCTGGTGATTACCATCTGTCTGCTGTTAATGCGATCAAGCAAAGTAACTTGAGAGAAGTGATCGCATGCCTAACAATAGAGAATGGAGTGTCGCGTGCGCGTAAGTGGATTAGAGGGATCGTACGATCACGTGCCAAGCGTACAAAGCAAGCCTGCTACGGAATGGCGTTGCGGGCGACCCAGCCGAGTTTTAAGTGTCATTAAATGTGGCATATTGGATCAAGTGAATTCGGCGCAGCTCATAAAGTAAATTTATATCTTGTTTTGGAATGCGTGGTACTCGTCAAAGCCTTCCAAACGGTTGGAGGTTGCACGAAATAAAAATATGGTAGTATTTGGTGCACCCGAGACCAAAATGCACCAAGGGAGTTCTGGGACCAAGTGCAGGCATCAGATAATCATTGTTGAAACGTGTCGTGAACATGAAAATGTATGAGAAAGAAAAAAGACGGATTGGTTAGTTAGTTTTTGGGGGTTCTAAGGATGTACCCACTGCCTCCATTATTTGCGCTGACACGAATGCGAGGCCGTAATAGGTTTGGTTTTCGCTGCCGCACAATGGCCGATTACGCCGGGCATTATTTTAGAACATAAAAATATAAGGTGAGTTAGGTCCATGTTTTGATGCATGCAAATTATTTCGAATTTTGGTGAACGATTTACAGTGGTTCAACGATTGCAGCTTTCTTATCCTTTTGGAGTTTGGATGATTTTGCGGGCATTTGGACGTTAGACATAATACAGAGAACAAGCCGTTTTGGCTCCCGATTTAAGCTCCTTTGTCTTCCTCGCGTTCGCATTGCGGTTTCAGCTCAGCCTTGTCTGCATTTTGATTACATTATATATGCGATTCCGAACAATTTTTTGCCCCGACCCGTGTCAGGGCTCGGCGCCAAAGCTGTCCCTGTGTCTGAAATGGGGAAGAGGTCACATATTTGTTAATGATGTCAGGACTTTTTGACGCGCGTCCGGAGCGTGTCTCGAGCACGCGCAACGTTCTGGTTGCGCCTCTGAAGGACGCGTACCGGCTTTCAACATCGCATTCACTACCACACGCGTTCGGGTAGGGGTCAATTGAACCCTCCCCCGAAGGTTTGTCGACAATTATTTTTAAACGGCGAGGCGCAGCCCCGCCAAACCTGACATCGCTGTGGGCAGTTTGGTAGCGGAGCGCCAGACGGCGAGGCGCAGCCCCGCCAAACTTGACATAGCTGTGGGCAGTTTGGCAGCGGAGCGTCAGATATATTACATTTGGATGCACCGCGCAATGTCGCTGATCTATGGCATGTCAAAGGTAGTTCGTTGCTGCCAGCGAAGGGCAGTTCCAGGGAATCGTTCAGTCTGACGCGACAACGGAGTGCTAGACGAAGCCATACATCTGTGACATACTTTGGTATGCAATAAAACAATTGAATTTATAATTACCACAAAGTTCGTTGCCGTAGGATCAGGCATGAAGGGCAGACAAAGGCCAAATATGGATCTGCTTTTTTTACTTAAGGACTTGCTGTGTGTGGTAGATTCTAATGCCCATTTCGAATTGATCATTGACAGGAACCGCAAAAAACTTGTTCCATAGACATTTTAAAGGTGAGAGTAGATCACTGACATCAAATGATCCAGATCAACTTTTATAGGAACATACCGTCTGGCGTAACACTTGACGCTTATTTAAATGCCAAAATGGAAGCATTCTCATAGGGTTTTGGCCATCATGACCTTCTAAACATCAAACGAGATCACTGACCCTAAATCAAAACCAGTGGCCGTTTGCTTAGGGACATTTAGATTTAAGGTGGTTGTACGAGAATGTCTAGGGGCACTTTGGGCATCAGTCTGGAATTTGACTTTTTGACCTTATTTGACTGAAAGTTCATGACCTATAAACCTCAAATTTTGACACAAATAAATTCAAACACAGACCTTTTCATCCTGTGAATTGTATGCATCTACCTGTCTTAGTTTTCTATATCTCACGGGGGTCAAATTAACTCGCACTTGAGCGAAAGGTGCTCAACCGGCCACCCGGGCGTGGGTTAATTGATATTCCATCAACTTTCACGCGTTGGTCTTATTAGCCATACAACTGCCATCAACTTACATATAATATATCCGTGCTGGTGTGAATGATTCTTTGATTACTGTCTTAAATGAGGCATTAGAATCAGAGTTTCATCAGTCGCTGTTTTGCGTATGGTTTATTTGGTCACGCGTATAATTCTTATATGACGATATATGGTCTGGCGAGCTTGGCACCGTGTATAATTCCCGGCAGCAGCACGTTATTATGCTCACTGCCCACTCCACTCTCTTCCATTAGCACTCATGTAGGATGGTGTTTGACAACTACGCCGAGGGCGTGCGTAGTTCCCTGTATAATTCGCATCATCGCTCCAGCGCGTGAAGTTTGTTTGCACCGCCGTTGATCCGCATTCCCTATGTGCTAACGTTACTAAGAATATCGCTGTCCTGGCATCAGGCACTCACACGTGATATGTGTTATGTAAGCTTCAGGTACGTCCCGGATTAATGAAGTTCCTTATTAATTAATCGGCACCACCAGTCCTAAAGGAAGCATAGTCTCTGTGCTTAAGGCGGTACTCCGTCCGCAACTGTACCGGCCAAGGGATGTCCCTGACGAAATCTGGACGCCACGAAGACACTGAGGCCTGTTGTCGGCTGATCCCCGGAGCGGTGGCTGCTCACGCACTGTTCAAAGGTGGCGGGGGATAATGTGGACGGCGACAGCTGCCGCGGTCGGCTGGCTCCGCCTCCGGAGCACACACCCTGCTCCGACTCGGGCGCTTCTGGCGCTGGCGTGCGCCCCCGGCGCTGCGCCGCTGGTGCCGCCGCCGCCGCGCTCGCCGACCACCGAGGCGGCCCGGCCGCCAGCATGGACGGACAGCCCGAGCAGCGCCGCCGGCAGGCCGAGGGCCGCGGAGCAAGCCAGGGGGCTCGAGGAGCGCGGCCAACAGGCTAACACCGATCACGTGTCCGACCTTGGTGCATCGAGTGCCATGTGAAATCTGGTGGAAAAGCTACAACCATACGTAGCGCCTCCTTAATTGGCCTCTCGCCACTTATAGGCTGTGCAAACGTTTGATCCGGCCGCGAAGCGGATCGCAAATAAACTATCGCGTCACGATGTGGGTCGCCTGGCGCGGCAGCGCGGCACTTCAGGACGCCGTCCGGCGGCTGGCGCGCTCAGCGACCCGGCGGCTGCCTCCCGTGCTCCGGGGTGGGGCAGCCCGGCAGCGGCCGAGTCCGGCGCTCCTGCAGACCGCCGGCCGACGCAGCGGACGGACCCATACGCTGTCGATACGTCAGCCCTTGCGCGACCCGCAGGGAGCCGCGGCGCTTCCCTCCGCGTCACACCGTCCCATCGATCGCCGCCCGCCGCCGGCAGACCGACACGGCGGTGCCCCGGGACGGCGCACGGTGTCCGCGGGCGAAGGGTGCCGCCCGCGAGGCGACGCCGCCGGCGGCGGGCTGACTCCCAGCGGCGGCGGCCCGTGGCTTTCCCGCGACTACAGGCCGCAGACCACGGTCATGGACTGCGAGGTCCCGCAGCGACGGCGGCGGCGGCTGGAGTGGCCCCGGCGAGCTGGGGCGAGGGGAGCGGTTCGGCGCGCTGACTCAGCTGCTGATGTCATGACGTGCCGCCCGGCCCGCAGCCTCAGGGCTCGGGGAGCGGCGAGCGCGGCCAGCGAAGCTGCAGAGCTGCCGCAGCGCAGCATGATAGGCGCGATGGGGATGTTATTTAGAGATTTGGGCGCTCCAGGACGCATTATGCATACCTCGCCTGGCTTTATGCCCGTCGATGTCTATTGCTTCCCTTAGTGCTTTAACCCTCGAGCATGAACAAAGCAGGAAACCATCGTTTTGCGCACATACACCACAAAAGGCTCAAAACTGTGTGATATTACCAGGGCAGCCGTACGCCCGCTGTGTCGTACTCTACTGGTGATCCAGCACGCGCGGGGCAGCGGCGAGCCACGTGACAGTGCTGCCGCGGCCCCCGCCGCGCGGCTATCGGCCAGGTCTGGCTGCGGTGGACGGCTGTGCTGTGCGCCAGGGACGTTCGGCAGCGTCGCGGCGGCGGCGCGCCACCGACCGGCGCACACAGCGGCTCTTCCGCTCCGCCCAGACACGGTCGACACGGCCAGGTCGGGGGGCAGACACCGCCGCAGGCACGCTGTGGGTCGGACCAGCTGAAGAACGCTCATCCACTCCTACGTGCTGGGGAGGTCACTGCGACGTCTTGAATCGCGGATACTGCCGCGACTGCTGTGAGCTGGAGGCGCTGCTGCAGCTCTTGCCGGCTGGGGAGGCGCGATGCAGCTCCTGAGGGCCGGCGGCTGGACACGGGCGCAGATACTGCCGCGGCTGCTGAGAGCTTGAGGTGCTGTTGCAGCTCCTGCCGGCTGGGGAGGCATGATGCAGCTCTTAAGGGCTGGCGGCTGGACAAGGGCGCGGATACTGCCGCGGCTGCTGTGAGCTGGAGGTGCTGCTGCAGCTCCTGCCGGCTGGGGAGGCATGATGCAGCTCTTAAGGGCCGGCGGCTGGACACGGTCGCGGATACTGCCGCGGCTGCTGAGAGCTGGAGGTGCTGCTGCAGCTCCTGCCGGCTGAAGAGGCGTGATGCAGCTCCTGGGGGCCGGCGGCTGGACACGGCAGTAGACCGTCGGTGTGACAGTTCTTATTTGAGGACCAGAACAGCATAGATATTACTGTATAATACCGCCGGACAATGATCCGATCAGTCATGCATCGAAACAAACGGTTTGTGGTCAAGCGATTAAAAAGAATGACAATTACTCATTCAATGATAATAAAGAACGCCACTTATTGTCTGCAACTAAAAATGGAGAATGCTGGGGAAAATTGGTGCACAGACCCAAAAATGTGCATACTGCAATACGAAACATCAGGATTATGACCAATTTTTTCGACAAAAGCTGGTGTGTCCTCCGCCATGCTTGTCGCATTCCATTGTCTACCCATGCAGCGCCTGGTGCGCGAACCGTGGCATGGACGTTGACAAGGTGTTTGGGTAAGTCTCGATCCCGCTCCTGATCCTAATTCTGTAAACGACGAGGAAGTGAATGCAGTGCGAGACGAACCCTCCCACGTAACCTCAGCCCACGAGCCTTGCGTTGGCACCACCTGGAACTGGAGCCTGTCGGGCGCTCGGAGCTCTCCCATCAAGGGAGGCCCAATCCCAACGTGTTCATTGTCCATTCTGTGGGCCGTGGTGAACATTATCCCTGACCAGCTCTTCTGATGAGGCCCCTGCTGACTGGTTGCGTTTCCGCCCTTGCTCCTCTGATGACGCCCTTATCGATCGGTCGCGTTCTCGCCCTTGCTCTTCTGATGACGCCCCGACCGGCCGGTGGGCGGCACGCTGCTCAGCGTACTCCCTGACCGTCTGTGGGATCGCCCAGGCGGACGCTCTCATCGCCGCTCTTTAGCACTCACCTGCCCCATTCGCGGCCGTCGAAAATCGAGGTAAAGGCCGCAGCGTCCGGTGCGCTCTGGCGGCAGGCCAGCTGGCTCAGCCGTGCGCCATTGGCCAACGCGCTCGGTTGGCCAGCGGCGCAGCTCGCGTCGGTGTAGAATTCCTTTGGCGCTAAGTCGATAGCTCGGCCGCCGCTGACCGCTAATGGGGTGAGGTTGAAGTGTCAAGAGCCGCCGCGCCACAGCCCCAACGGACTGCTCGCTGCTAACAATGTGCGCAGACGGAAGCCCAGGTCGACTCCCAGGGGCCGCCGGCCGCCGCTCGCGCCCCGCTGCCAGTGGTCTGGAGCCCGCCGGATCCGGCGGTCAGAAGGCCTGGTGAGGCCCGCGGCGGCGGCCTCACTGGATGACTCTGCGGTCCTGCTTCCCGTGAACCTATGGCGCGGCGCCGCCCGCTACCAGGACCCATGGCGTGGCGCCGCCCGCTGACCCGACGCAGCAGCGGCGACCGCAACAGCGCCCGGCGTTTGCGGCTGCGCTCGACCAGCGGTGGTGCTGTATCTGGCAGCATGGCATCAGCCGGAATTTCACACCACATAAACGCAATCTCGCCTCACCAAATGAGCAGGCTCGTGCCCGACTCGGGTTTGTTGACTGCGAAGCTGGAGCTGCTTCTGGGCGCCGTCAGTGGCGCCTCACGGACGACGCTGCCTGTCAGCCGCCGCGGCCACCTCGGTTGCACCTGAGCGGCGCTTTTGATACACGTCCAAGTGGGCGCGTATAAATAGCGGCCACGAGCGCCGCCCGACGCCAACTTGTTTGTGATGTGACGTCATCCGTCTCGTGACGTCAGCCCATCAGCCATGGCGCCAGTGGACGACGTTTGACGGCGCGGCGTGGCGGGGCCTTCAGCCGGTGGTCTCGTAACTGACTCTCCGACCGGCTCTGGCTGCTTCGCGGCCCTCTGGACGGCTCCGGTGCCGACTCCCCTGGCTGTCTACGGCTGCTGGGCCGCTCATCTCCGCGTGTTTGCCTCCCCTGCCCCTCTCCTACCCCTAGTGTTGCCGAGCCTCGGGGGAGGACCCCGGCTCCGGCTCCGGCTCCGGCTCCCGGTTCGCTGTCAAGGCCGCTTCACGGCTCTTGTCGGTCAGCTGATGGTTGCACTCGTGAACCAGAAATGGAGATCCTCCGGGGCTGTGGGCCAGCCCCCCCCCCCCCCTCCTCCCAAGCTTGACAAAACCTAGCATCACGTCAATGACCTGCTCCTCTGCCCGCCTGCTATGACGACAAATCTCCGTCGCTGGCCGCGCCATCCGATCGGTTCCACGTGAGGAGCCCGATTCACGAGCGTCCCGCGTCGGCTGGCGAGAAAGGGCGCTGTTTGAGCACGATGCTGAGGGGACCGGTCAAGCCAGCGCTGCCTTCCCACGGCACCGGCTGCCAACCGCGTGCTCACCAGGTGTCCGCGCGCCGCTGGTGTTGCAGAGGTCAACGCTTTGTTAACACCTGCAGGATTAGGACGACTTTTGGAAGTAAACACAACAGATATGTCGAGAGTCTGAAACTAAGGCGGGTCGATTTTCGTGTTTATGCGATACACGGGGCATCTGTCATCGAAGCGATGACACAAACGTCACCGGGTGAGCGTGACCGGAGCTGATCACAGCAGCGACACAGACCTCACCGGGGGAGCGTGACCGGAGCTGATCGTGCGGCGGCGTTGGCGGTCGGCAGCCTGTCGTTTGCGACCACCAGGTAATCACCTGTGAAGTGGCAACCAGTGAATGACTGCGCGCGCAGCGGTCGGCTCCGGCCTATTGTGCGGCGGGGGGGGGGCGAAAGGAGGGGGCTCCCGGTGCCGGCGGCCGGCGACCACCCAGGGTCGCGAGCTCTGTCCCGCTGCGTCGGCGGCGTCTTCATCACCGGTGGTCTGCCCAGGTATCCGCGGAATGCCCCGGTCCGGCCCGGCGGCGCTGCGGGGGTCGGGTGGGGAATCGCTGGCCGCACAGCCCGGTGGTCCGGTCTCCGCCGCTCACCCGGTCTCGCGGCGGCTCATTAGCAGGGGTGCAGCGACCTGTATCGACGTGTTGGCCCGCGCGCCTCGTATGCAGTTGGCCGGAGCAGGGCTTCGTCAGTCATGTGGCGGTGTTGGTGGTCCGTGAGAGGCGAGCCCGACACAAGTTCTGACCGTGCTCTGTCATCCTGGTCCGGTGGTGTACCGTAATAGAGCACTTCCGCTTCTCGCCTCTTCGCAGCCCCAAAGGTTGGGGCTCGTCTCCGTCCCTGTACCGGCCCACGGCGCGGCACGGACCTAAGGACTGCAGATGTGGCTATCGGTCGGGCCCGTCAGCAGTCAGCAGTGTGTCGGCCGGCGAGCGTCTAGCGCCGCCGACTAGAGCGGCGACGCGGCTCGGCCGGGACGGGCCAGCTCGTACCCGCCTGCAAGGCCGTACCTCGCGCCCCGCCGACCGGCCGCCGGCGCCGCGGCTCGGCCGGGACGGGCCAGCTCGTACCCGCCTGCAAGGCCGTACCTCGCGCCCCGCCGACCGGCCGCCGGCGCCGCGGCTCGGCCGGGGACGGGCCAGCTCGTACCCGCCTGCAAGGCCGTACCTCGCGCCCCGCCGACCGGCCGCCGGCGCCGCGGCCCTAATCGAATCACATGCCTTCATTTGCATCGGTAACGCGGTGTGCATCCGTGAGATGGAGCCGGACCGGCGGCCGGCGCCGGCGCCGGTGCCGGCGCCGGTGCCTGAATACCTGGAAAGTGGGGGGCGGGGGCGGCTGTCACCGAGCCTCGGTAACGGGCAGGACAACGGACCAATAGACCCGAGTTAACGGGGCAGTCCGACCAGACACGCGTGCCGATAACACGCCGGATCAACGGCAGGGCAGCGGCCGTGCATCTGCTTGGCCGCTGTCTGTACAGGCCGGGCCGTGCAGTCTCACCCCATGCAGTGCATTGGGTGATGATGCA
Source organism: Pollicipes pollicipes (assembly GCF_011947565.3). Classification (NCBI taxonomy): domain Eukaryota; kingdom Metazoa; phylum Arthropoda; class Thecostraca; order Pollicipedomorpha; family Pollicipedidae; genus Pollicipes; species Pollicipes pollicipes. The sequence continues at coordinate 42,408,375 of NW_023596461.1, forward strand.
CCGTCGGTATACATGCAGTGCCCGTATGGCTGCAGTGCCGGATGACTGCGGCGCCCGTATAAATGAAGCGCTGGCACGCGAGTAGTGCCGGCACACCGATGGTTCCGGTACAGTTGCGGCACCGGAGCGCGGTGCAGCGTAGTGCAGCGAGCCGTTGTGTGATCAGGGTCAGTGGTGACGCCCCCCCCCCCACATACACCCCCCTCCCCCACCTCCCCCCCCCCCCCACATACACCCCCTCCCCCCCCACCTCCCCCCCGCCTCTTCTGGTGGGGGCGGCGTCGAGCCGCGCCACGTGGGACGGCGCCGGAAGGGCCCGGTGGCCGCCCGCCGGTCCGACTGCCAGCGGTGCCAGCGGTGTCGGCCGCCGCTGCTGCCGCCGCCGCGCAGCCGCCAGACGGGCAAATAAGCAGGCGGTGTGAAGACGATCGAACCGCGGCGCCGATAAACTGTGACGGAGCACCACTGTAGTGGCAGGCGCCGCTGACGGTCGGCCAGTGTCCGCCTGGGCCGGCAGAGTGCAGTATGACGTCCGCCTGGGCCGGCAGTGTGCAGTATGACGTCCGTCTGGGCCGGCAGTGTGCAGTATGACGTCCGTCTGGTCCGGCAGTGTGCAGTATGACGTCCGTCTGGTCCGGCAGTGTGCAGTATGACGTCCGCCTGGGCCGGCAGTGTGCATTGTGACGTCCGTCTGGTCCGGCAGTGTGCAGTATGATGTACGTCTGGGCCGGCAGTGTGCATTGTGACGTCCGCCTGGTCCGGCAGTGTGCAGTATGACGTACGTCTGGGCCGGCAGTGTGCAGTATGACGTCCGTCTGGGCCGGCAGTGTGCATTGTGACGTCCGTCTGGTCCGGCAGTGTGCAGTATGATGTACGTCTGGGCCGGCAGTGTGCATTGTGACGTCCGCCTGGTCCGGCAGTGTGCAGTATGATGTACGTCTGGGCCGGCAGTGTGCATTGTGACGTCCGCCTGGTCCGGCAGTGTGCAGTATGACGTCCGTCTGGTCCGGCAGTGTGCAGTATGACGTCCGCCTGGGCCGGCAGTGTGCATTGTGACGTCCGTCTGGTCCGGCAGTGTGCAGTATGATGTACGTCTGGGCCGGCAGTGTGCATTGTGACGTCCGCCTGGTCCGGCAGTGTGCAGTATGATGTACGTCTGGGCCGGCAGTGTGCATTGTGACGTCCGTCTGGTCCGGCAGTGTGCAGTATGACGTACGTCTGGGCCGGCAGTGTGCAGTATGACGTTCGTCTGGCCTTGGTGGTTGCGCGGCGGAAGCAGCAGCCGTCCGTCTGGATCCTCCTGCACCCCAGAGGCCGCTTTGAGTAGATATGACGCATTTTACCGGATGTTTGCGGGCCCTCAGTTTGGACTTCGTGATGTCGGTCTCCCATTCCTGGACAGGCTGAGCTTTCCGTTGATTATGGTCTCCTTGAGGGCTTAGACGAAGATATTTCGGTCTTCATGGCACCGTTTGCTGATGAAAGTTTGGCACATCACTCCAGCTCGAGCGGCTCAAGTGGTCTGTCTCCTCGACAGCAGTCGGCAGCATTCCAGTGCCTGCAATGTTCTTACGCGGGCAACGTTGTTTTTTACTCGGCCGGGAAACATTGCGCCAGGGGTATAGTTTCGTAAAACAAGTCTGAGGACTCAGCAATGGAAAATGAAGAAATTTTCCCATGGCATGTCAACAAACGATTCTCTTCGGATTCGACCCGTTTTCGTCTTAAAGTTGGGTGAGGGGCTGGAGCCCCCCGCCCCCCTCCCCGCGCAGCGCTAAACGCAGTCGTATTTGCGCCACGTCAGGGGTGGTACGCATTGCACGCCAAATACGCGTGCAACATGCATGCATTATAGCCCAAGATTCCTCACGGCTGAGTGCGCGATTGAAACGGTTCCCAAGACTGGGCGGCTTAAGACCACTCGCCGCACGCGCTGACAGATCAATCAGGCCAATCAGGGTCACCGACAGCTCTGGCAGCGGGCCAATGAGGGACACCGACACAACACCATGCGTGCCGACCGCTGAACACCCCCGCAAACGCGGACAGAAACAGGCAGGCGCCGGCTCCGCGCCACCTGTGGCAGCGTATTTTGGCGATCTCCGTTCGCTGGTCCATGGACGGGATGTGAAACCGTCCATACTGTCGCATTAGTCAGTCGAATTCGGACTTGCAATGCAATGGGATTGAATCAGTGCGATAGTGCGGTGTAACGGCGATGAATTCCGTCCAGGTGCGTGTTCCCGTGCCAGGGATATGATTGCACTTGCATTATGTTCCCTGCAAGTCTTAGTTACCATAACGTGTCGAAGTGAGAAACAATCTTGTGTATCTTATGGCAAAGTCATCATGAACAGTGAAATGTGACCTTCGAATCTCACCTAATCGATGATATCGATCGATGGGTGAAGATGACAAGTGATGTCATTCTGACATGCGATGTCGTGCCCTGCTGTGGCGGCGACACTATTTTCGACGGATGGCAGCACTGAATGTCGCTGAATGGACTGTTCCTGTATGAGTGATAGCGATGGCATCGCATCGCATCATAAAATATATCAGTCCAAACATTAAAAGTTATATCAGGGTGCGCCACCGGAGGGTTTTTGCTGAACTGCATCACCTGATAGAAAAACTATCGTGTCTTCAGAGCCGACGACATCACGTTACACTTGGTAGCCCGGCCCAGGCCGATCACGTCTCGCCTGCTGATACAAGCGATGGTCGCCGCTGAGGCCTAGCCATCGATCAGAAGCAGGAATGGTTTAATTAGCGATTCGCCCCCCGACTCGCAAAACTTGTGCATTTCCATATTATAAAGAGCGGTACCCGGTTTCCAGATAGGGCCTCAGACCAGACTGTCCGCGCTGTCCGGTGGCGGTCCGTGGGGCCGTCAGCGGACCAGGCTATCCGTCCGCTGACGGATAGCCTGGTTATCCGCGCTGTCCGACGGATTCCGCGGGCAGACCGGAAGCTCAGCACCCAACGCGCCGCGGCCAACATGATGATTGCATTAAGATAGGCCTCAGCCAGCTGGTGGAGGGGCGCGCGGCGCATGCGTGCGAAGGCCCGTCGTCTCCGCCGTCCGCATGACGCTCGGTCTCGCGATGATCACCGACGTGTCAGAGCTGGTGACCGATGTGTCAGCGCTGATCACCGACGTGTCAGAGCTGGTGACCGATGTGTCAGCGCTGATCATCGACGTGTCAGCGCTGATCACCGACGTGTCAGCGCTGATCACCGACGTGTCAGCGCGGTCGGCTGGCGACCCAGCCGAGTGCGAGCCGGCCGGCGGTGGCCGGCAGGTGGACACCAGGCCGGGCGGCGCCGACGCTGACCCAGCCGAGGGCGAGCCGGCTGGCGGTGGCCGGCGGGCGGGGGCCGGGCCGGGCGGCGGCGCCGACGCTGACCCAGCCGAGCGTGCAAACCTGGTGCTAGTCGCCCGCTGCTGGCGCTGACGTCACCGAACCGGCGCCGCGGCAAAAACGGCCATTCCGTCATAAAGAGCCCGAATGTGTCAGCTGTGTGCCATCACTCGGGACAGGCTGCCGGATGACGTGGCTGCGGCGCTTGGAAGGGGTGCTCCTTCTAATGGCCGCATTCCCTCCGTTTAGATGCGTCATAGTTTCGGAGTCACTGCTAAGAAAGCGTTGTTGACGTTGGAGAGGCAAGGGTGCTGCATGTTCTCTTCTTGCGGTCGGTGTGCTTTCTATGGCTATGTGCCAGCATAAAAGAATACTAGTAATGAGCTCCATCGGACAGAGACAAGGCCCTAACTACCTTTAGCTCCTTCGTGCCTTGAAATGGCACTCAGTAATCCTGACAGCTTTTCAGATCGTACATGCCGTTCCTAACAATGCTTCTCTCTACAAGCCCGCAACTTCACACATGGTCGTATTAGGTTCGTGCGGTAGGACGGATTTTTAAAACTGGCAGTGTTGGTCAGCTTTAAATCCATCACTAGCTGGAATGGCAGCAGAGTAGCTTTGCACAAAAGACAGGCACTGAATGCTGACAGTGGTGACCAGTCGGGTGCGGATCAGCGCCTGTCCCCCCCCCCCCCCCACTACAGCGTCTGCAGCCGCTGCCCTCGATGCCATGCTTATCTGCAGAAGTCCTCACCGTGCGACTGCTATCTCTAAATGGCTCCTAAATTGTCCACACCACTAATCCGACAAGCAATGTCAAAGTGGCATTCGCGCCGTTAGTGATGCTTTTTATGCATGGTTAGGCCCGGTGAGTAATGTCCCAATTACTCTAATCGTTATTGTATTGTTCTCGGCCCGTGTAATCTTTCGGCGACGTCCTTCAGGCGGTGTATCGCCCTTGTACGGGCAGCTCTAAAACGGGCCCTGATGGCGTCCGGCGGTTTCGGTGAGCAACAGATGCTGCCTGCTCGCGGCAGCGCGCCGGTCATCGGTGACGTCATCCTCAGCTGCCCGCCTCATTGGTGTGACGTCTGCAAGCTTCGTTTAGAGGAAATGTGCGCCATCTTTGCCGCTCAGAAGTCTGCACTCCGCCGTCAGAGGGACGTAAAACACACGCACGCTACTGGTGGATAGATCTGGTAGCGCTGCTGCTGCTGCACCCCGCCGTCAGAAGGACGTAAAACACACGCACGCCACTGGTGGATAGATCTGGTAGCGCCGCTGCTGCTGCACCCCGCTGTCGGAAGGACGTAAAACACACGCACATTACTGGTGGATAGATCTGGTAGCGCCGCTGCTGCTGCACCCCGCTGTCAGAGGGATGTAAGACACACGCACGCCACTGGTGGATAGATCTGGTAGCGCCGCTGCTGCTGCACCCCGCTGTCAGAGGGATGTAAAACACACGCACGTTACTGGTGGATAGATCTGGTAGCGCCGCTGCTGCTGCACCCCGCTGTCGGAAGGATGTAAAATACACGCACGTTACTGGTGGATGGATCTGGTAGCGCCGCTGCTGCTGCACCCCACTGTCAGAGGGATGTAAAACACACGCACGTTACCGGTGGATAGATCTGGCAGCGCCGCTGCTGCCAATCGTGCAGGATACGATTGTTTCTCCAAGTGACTCAGAGGGGCTGACCAGACAAAGTGAGGACTTTTTGCTCAGTTCCTGTATAATTTTCTTTTCACCCGATTTTGATTTGCGTCTTGAAACATTGATGGTGTTTTCCGCACGAGTGCGGAACATTCGTGAACAGCGCTGATGTGGAAAAAACCGACACGACGGTTTGCCAATACTGGGGGAAACACTGCATGTTCTTGATCCACTTATTTAGTCGTGCATACATATATATATATATATATATATATATATATATATATATATATATATATATATATATATTAACATAACGGAAGAGGCAAGCACCCCCGGCGATCGTCATGTGTGCACACCCACGATGAGGAGTTTGAACTTGGCTTACACTCTGGAAAAAGCAACGAGCTGATCTCGGGTTAACGGTCATGACAGATCCAAGTTTTATCCATCGCCTGGGCCTCCGCCCAGCTGTCAAAACTGGCTTCTGTAGCAAATTGTCCATGTTTTACAGACGTGTGAAACGTGCCAGGGTGAGCGATTGGCTGTCAGAGGATGATGACGTTGCCCATCAGGCATCTGACCTCGTCCCGCTGGCGCAGAGGCGGTCGTCAGTCGCTTGCCATCAGGCGTCATCAGGCAGTTATCAGTTGCAGGCACCCGGTCGTCAGTCAGTCAATCAGTTCAGTCAGTCAGTCAGTTCAGTCAGTCAGGTCAGTTGTCAGCGTTCAGTTGTCAGTCCCCAGCAATCAGTCATCCGTCGCCATGGTTAGCAGCAATCCATTATCGCCTCATTAGCAGCAAGATCTGCTTTTTGCTGTCAACAGTAGGTTATGAAGAGGTGACTGTCGCCGTCATCTTGGACCGGTCTCAGCTGAAAGCTCCGCCGGCTGGGAGTTGGTGGTGGTCAGCCGTCAGTGGGCATGTGCCAGACGTCCGTAGCCTTTGATTAGGAAGGCGCCAGATATCACTGACCGTGGATCGGTAGACGGCATTAGTCATTAGGCAATAGCCACTGGACAGGAGGCAGACGTGTCAAGTATCAGTGACCAGCTATCAGCCGGCAGGCACGCGTCGTCAGAAGGCGGTGGTCATCGGTCGGGAGGCAAACGTGCGCGGTTAGTCAGCATCAGGCAGTGGCAAGTTGGGATGCAGGCGCCTCGCGTCTTTCGTTGGTCGGCAGTCCTCAGTAGTCCGGCCAACCCTGACCGTCATGCTCAGACGGCCAGTAAACAAAAACAGTCTGCGGGTAGCGTTACAGGCTGCGCCTCGCCGGCCGGCTGCAGAGCGCTCCGGCCTTGGCCGCTATCTCTGGTGATCGCGGCCGCCTGGTGCTGGCGCTCCGCCGACGTGCAGCGGTCGCGGACGGTGGCGCTGGCCGAACCGTGTCGCTGTCCGCCGCCGCGCCTGCAGGGCAGCGCCCCTCGGTCCGCCCGGCGCGCCGCGCCTCGGGCGCCGTCCCTGGGGAGCCCGAGTGGCGGCCGACAGAGGGCGACGGCGCCGTCCCGACTGCCTGCGGAATGTCGGCGTTGGGCCCACGCCGGGGGCCACCTCCGGTCCCGAGGAGCCGCCGGCGGTCATGGGGGTCCGCCCCGCCATCGGTCCCAGGGGTCCGCCGCCGGTCCCGAGGATTCGCCGCCGGTCCGCCGGTGCAGAGGGTTCGCCGCCGGTCCAGAGGGTTTGCCGCCGGTCCAGAGGGTTCGCCGCCGATCACGAGGGTTCGCCGCCGGTTCCGAAGGACCGTCGGGACGGCCGCCGGTTGCGTGACCTCGCTAGATGAGCCCGGTCGAGGGCCGTCCGTCCCTGCCGGCCACATGCCGCCGGCCGCGTGGTCGACACCATGGGCTGAGTCGACCCCGCGTCACCGGTCGGTCGGCTGACGCGGCGGGTTGAACAGATACGCCGTCTGCTGAACATCCAGGGTCAGGACGCCGAGGTGGGCACGTGAAAGCATGTGGGCTATGAATTATAGCGCTATTGCTGAGGTTTAAAAATTCAGGCACGAAGACTTGTCGATCGTTTTTTGGGAGAGAGCTTTCCAAAAAGGCAATGCCCAGAAAACCGAAGCTCAAATGGAATTGGGAAGCCTTTTCACTTTTTTGGACAGGTTGTTACTTTTTTTAGAAACTCAGCATGAAATATTCTGTTTAGATAAAGGAGGCTGTGTGTGGTTACATGTGGTTACATCAGAATAAGATATCCGGTAGCAATATCTAGGCAAGTCACAAGATGACGTGCATTCATTAGAGATGCTCTAGTTAGGCTGGTAGTTATGCCGCGCAGATAATCAGGGTGTAAATACCGCGTTAGTGAGGTGATTGATGGTGGGAAATTACCACTCTAATTCTTCACAACTTCGTTAGAGTGGTTTCGTAACTTTGTATTTAGTTGGTATGTGCAGTGGCGTCTAATTTGCAGAATGAAATAGAACGTTATCCATTCAGGCCACCGGAAGCATTGCAGAGTAAAAGCTAGAGGAAAGGCTCGGGTCGACTCTGTGCAGCCCGAGCTGAGCTGGTCGGTTTGTCTGTCGCCTGCCGTCACGGCATGTCCCTCAGTTCTGGCACGACTCATCATAAATGGGACGAATTTCATCAGAATACAGTAAGGCGCTCTTACAGTACTCATTCTCCACCATGCGCACGTAAGGCGGTTGCATGCTTGTTTCCGGGCCCGCTATTTCGTGGCCACATTTCGATCGGGAAACAGCTGGGCCCTTTGAACTCAGGTCATTCAAACCAGCACTTATTCAATCACTGGTGCCATGGAGGTTTGTGGGCTTGCTTGCGTGACCGAAGGTGATTAGCGTTACGGTATGATTGATTTCGTTGCATGCTAGTGCTGTCGTTTGATATCTGTGCTGGGATAGTTCGCTTTGTACCCTTCTGTCGCTCCAACCCACGGCATCCCATTCGCCCGTGTTTCCCAGTTCGGTGCAGAATGTAACATGCAGTGAGGTCCACTTCTTGCGACAAGGAAAGGTAATGTAGTTCTTTGACATGCTTGCATCCATGTTAACAAACGGCAGAAAAAAGCTACACGTTTCACTGTTTGCAACACCCGGAGCTGTAAGTTACATCAGCGTAAACCATTGGAAAAACCTTTGTTTTTATTCCACATCCGAACATATTTGTTCAGTGCCACATGGTGTAAAAACATCCATGAAACAAAATGATGCTTAACACATAGTACAACGCAACTGAATATACTGTAACATGACACAAAAATAAGCAAAAGTTGTATTCTAAAGGACTGCTCACGTTTTTTTCTTCTTTTTTTTTTTTTTGCTTCGTTTTAAGCTTGTGCGCCGGACCACACATGGGCCTCCTTGCCACGTAAAGAACGGCCCGAGCCGGGTCCTGGCTCAGTGTCCACGGATTGGGACTGGGCCGAGTCCTGGCTCAATGTCCATGGATTCGGGCCGGGATGGGCCCTGGCTCAATGTCCATGGACTCGGGCCGGGTCGGATCCTGGCTCAATGTCCATGGATTCGGGCCGGGATGGACCCTGGCTCAATGTCCAAGGATTCGGGCCGGGTCGGGTTCTGGCTCAGTGTCCATGGACTCGGGCCGGGTCGGGTCCTGGCTCAGTGTCGATGGACTCGGGGCCGGGTCCTGGCTCAATGTCCATGGACTCGGGCCGGGTCGGGTCCTGGCTTAATGTCCATGGACTCGGGCCGGGTCGGGTCCTGGCTCAATGTCCATGGACCCGGGCCGGGTCGGGGTGATATGTTTGATGAGCCCGTGACGAGCACTGCTCTGAGGCTCGGCCTGCTGTTGTTGCTTGATGCCTGTGTAAATGTTTGTTGCGGTGATGGCGCCTGGCGTTGTGCTGCGCGCTGTGCCGCTGGCCGGACCGCCGGACATTGCACGGCCAGGGCTCACGACCGCAGCCTCACCCGATGACCCGGACCCTCTCCCGAGCCGCGTCATCGTGGCCTGCAGACGGCGCCGGCCGTCTGGGCTCCGGGACGTCACGCCCCCCCCCCCCCCCCCCCCGCCACTGCGGGGCGCGCCCCGGCGGCACCCACCGGTGCCAAAACAGGGCGCGCGGCCGCCGGCCTTGAATGGCAAACAGGCATATTCGTTTCGAGGCGTCGTCGTGCGTTATTGATGCCATTAAAGCGTCACGGATACGAATTCGCTTGCCTGGTGAGATAAACCTGCAGCAGTTAACCAGCCGGGGAGTCGACCGAGCTATGCAAGGTCGCGAGTCCGGGGCAACTAGTTCTGGTTCCGGTTCTTGTCCCGGTCTTATCTTGTTTTGGGATCTTATCCTGGCTTCTGTTAGGCCCTGACCTCGACCTCAGTGCCAGACCCAGTCTGGGTCGGATCTTGTGCCAGTTTCGTGCTGCTCCTGGTCCTGGTCACGGCTCCTTTCGGTCCTGATCCTAATCTTACTTTTGGGTCTGGTCTCAAACCTGGGCTGGGCCGGTTCCTGTTCCAGGGCAGACGGAGCCCGTGTCGTCACGGGATGGCTGTCCCCGAGGCCGCCTGATATTGATCACATCGGGAGCTGCGGGCGATCCTGGTCTGGCTGGTTTCTTATGACACGGACTACCTTTCAGGAGCGGTGGCTGTGGGTTGTGCGACCGACTGACCTTGGCCTGCGTTCCAGGAGCGGCGGCGGGTGAGCTGTGCGCCGCCAATAGCTCGTGCTGCTCCCTGCCGTGGGAGCACGGCATACGGCATGTCGTGCAGGACGAGTTCCGCAAGATGCTGCTGGAGAACACGGAACATCTGAAGCGGCTACTGCAGGAGCAGGCCATCGCCGTACAAGGTGAGTCGAACGTCCACAGTGTGAAGCAAGTCACTGACGGCCTCAATCGAAGGTCGCAAGACACACTGGCAGCCGAGGAGAACGACGGTGACTGTTCTCAGTAGGCAACGGGTGCATAGCTAACGGGTTCGGATTGACGTCTTGTTCGAAGTTGCTGATGGAGGAGAGCTTTGGCAGGCTTGTGACAAGACGGTGCGAAGATAGATAGGGAAGTGACGATATCATTTTGTAGATTAGCTTCGTGCATAATGTCATTTACCCCAGCGTATCATTTAACGTCTTAGAGTAGCATATTCCTTCAGTTAGTGGTTCCCGATCCCTCAGGCAGTGGTCCCAATGTTCTCCTATCAGTGGTCCCCATGTCCTCCCATCAGTGGTCTTCACCTCATGTCGTCAGTAGTACCCACGTCCTTCCTGCGTGTATTTTCAGTGCACATTTCCTGCAGACACAGTGCAGTCCGTGTATTGAAATATCCAGAGCTATCTGTTGCACGTCGAGTTGGCGAGATCGGACGCATTGGTTCCGGAGAAAGATAGGGGAAGATCGAGGAACTCGTGCGTGGTTAGATGCCCTGACAATGCCGGGATATGCGAATGTCACGGTGACGTGCGTGTTCGCTGGTTTGGAAATAAATCAACAGCTTTGCGCGAAACAAATGAAAATTGGACAACTTGTTCACAGCTTCAGGCGTTTCGAAATATCCACTGGGTGATGAGCGTCTGTCGTGGACGGCACTGGTCAGTGATCAGTGCCCAATCACCGGCGACAAGCTAATCTCGCGGGACCTCTGCGCTGCACCTGTCGTTCTCAGGCGCATCTCTGCAGGAAACACATTTCTATCCGTCGAGGATGTCTATGTCGGATCGTGAACAAATCATGGTGGCGAAAAGCTACCCCGAGAGTTTCAGTTGATACGTTATCTCTGAAATAAACCGTCAGCAAAAATTGTGAACGATCTTTCAGTCATCAATTAGCTGTCCAAACAGAAAAGCATTGGCATCTGGTTGACAAAGGCACAAGTTGGTCAATGGGGACTATTTTCAAGATTTCCGTGAGGCCTTTTGAGTGATATTCGAGGAAGAAGCAAAGCACCCTAGGCTTTTTTATGCGGATATCATCAGATTATTATCATATTTTTCCTTTAAAAAATTGGTATGGAAAAGGAGTGCGACAATAACAATAGTCACATGAGCCGACTCATGTTGACATCAAATTGTTAAGATTGCTGCTTGATGCTCTATCCTGTTTTGTTTCGGTCTCCTGGTAGTCGCAGGAGTATGACACACCGTCCATGGAACTCGCCTCGTTTGATTTTTTTTTTTGTATTTGTGAGTCTAGCTGTTTAACGACGCACTGAGTCATCGACGTACCGCAGACAGACAGTGAAACAGACTGACTATGCTGCTGCGAAGCTTGAAGTGCACCTGGACGCCGGGCTGCATGGCATAGCCTCGCTGTTTATGACTGCGCCACCCGAAAGCTGGTCCTTGTTTATCACGCGCTAGCATAGATTGTTGTTTTGACCGAAATCGCCCCGAACTGTTGACGTTTCTTGTTACCTCTTTTTATCTTTTTGCCACCACAATCGGCCTTTGGTAAAATATCAACTGGTGATTCCCCTGGGCGATTCATCAATGGGATGTCGCCTGATAGAGTCATACGAAGGTTTGATCTAACATTGCATTATGTGATTTGACAAAAGCTGCTTGATCAAATTTAATGAACTCTCCGACCTCTGACATGATATGGGGCTTGTCGAGACTCAAGCTCGAAGTATAGGTAAGACAAACTTTTATGAATGCTTGCACCGGTGGAAGAGGTGTGACACTGTTTACTTGGAAGTTACCATAATTCGGTAAAAAATCACAATTCTCAGGAGCATTAGCCCTAGCATGACAAGGAGCTTGGGAGTTGTTTTCGGTAATCTCTCGTGAATCGCTTAAAAGTGTATGGTCCGCAGGTAAGTCAGAATGCTTGGACGCAAGCGCTCAGTAAAAATTGTGGTGACACTACCTGTGGCGGATCCTTTCTTTTTCGAGGTCATCCAAATCGCTGTTTTGCAGTGAAGATCAGATAAGGCACGTTTGTCGTGGAATGTGTATTGTTAACACTGGTCACTGTCATGTACCGATTTATCCATTGTGTACAATCAGATTAAGTCAGGTGACCCAAAATCAAGCCAGGCTAAATGTGCCAAATTGAAAATTAGTTAGGGAATTTTGCTTAGCTTAGCATGCTGTTATATATATTTATATATATATATATATATATATATATATATATATATATATATATATGACATAATATCTGGTAATTATGTGTTTCTTCGATTATAACTCCAGGTCTCGCACCAATCGTGTGCCGTCTCCGAAAAAAACAAAGTGTGTCTATATTCTGCGACGTTCTTTTAGTTTTACTAACATCATTAGACATAGGCGCAGTGAAAACAATACGAGGAAAGCAGTTACAAGGTACATTCGACTTGCGTCGGTCCAGGATAATATTTCAAGAGCTTGTAGGGAGTTAGGACAATTGAATTTCAAATTATATACATCCACGAACACTGCATGAGTGGCACCTCTGATATGGGAGGTTACCACATCACACCCGGTGCCATAGGCTGACCATCACACGATGAGGGCGTACCCCTCATACTTATTTATATTTTGATGGGAGGATTTTTGTCTCTCATGTACACGGCTTCAAGTGCCTTGAGTTTCCACTGCTGTGAACACTGGGCTAAGACAGCGGTGATGCCTATCATCACTTCTCTCGTGAGCCCAGCGTTGTGACTTCTATGAATGTGCCGCTTTTGCGCACCGTTGCGGAGTATCTTGAAGAGGCATTGGCATGCGTCGTGACAGGGAAGGTGTCGTGTTACCAATGCATATCGAATTTGATCGGCGCGCGCATTCATATAACAGGCCATGAAACTTGTGCCATGAAATTATATATATATATATATATATATATATATATATATATATATATATATATATATATGATGGACTCCTCCACATCTGCTGCAGGTCGACAGGCGTTATCCAGCTTTGTTTTGCTCGTTATTATGCCATGTTTATCTCTCCAGTGAGGCGGGGCTATGCATATGGGGCTTGGCGAGCATGACCCAGTTCGACACGTCGCAGTCACCGCCCACTGATGTCATTCTATTGGTGTATGACTCGGTATACTCCGGGCTATACCACCACCCCTCCCCCTTCCTTACCTGACACGAAAAGCGCAGAGTTTAGGGACAGAAGTATAGTTTGAATTCGCCACTGGGCTCTAATCTTGTTCAACTGACCTAGCTCGACAAATCGAACGCACGCCGTTCACGCTGTTCACGCACGGCGTTCGGTTGCAAGCTGTTCAATGGCATGAGTCTGGTTTCTTTTACGGGAACTATTCGATGTCACTTTTCACCTGGCCCTCGTGAGCTCGTCAGCCATTGCATGGTGCTCAATAGCTGGGAGCTTGCGAGCCCACGCGATGCTCGGCAGCCTGTGAGGCCGCCTCCTCCGACCTCCCTCGGCGCAAGTGAGAAAAACGCCGTCTGGTGCCGACTAACAAAGAGTGGCGCCGGAGTAAAGACTGGAGGTGAGAACCGCGGGGGTCCAGAGGTTCAAGGTGTCTAGAGTATACACCCAGGCCGCGCTGATGGTAAATTATCGGAATCTGGAGAGAGTCAAGACCTGAGCCCCGGGACCTCCAGCCCTGGTGCCGGGGTTGACAGAGAGGCCTGCAGGTTAAAGCGTGGTTGTTTAATGGAACCGTTGGCTGAGTGCCGTCCGAGATGTTATGCTGAGCGCGGTGCCAGACTTGGAGAGGCCCTTCACCCGGCCTCGGACAGGTCGTCGCGTTTCACGAGCTCAGTTGGCAGTGATGCCGACTTCCACGTAGGAACCGAGCCTTTGATTCCCCGCAAAGCCTACGACGGTCACTGGGCGCTAAGGGGACCCCGTCGGCGTCCGCCGCCGCTCCACGAGCGAGCTGTCCGTCGACCGACGACAGGCACCCTGGAAAAAAGAGAGGCGTCCCACTGGAATGCACTGTGTAATGACGCCCACAGTCAACCAAATGAGGTGTTTTTTGGAAGTGCCTCTTTACCATAGGAATATCCGTGGAATAGATCAAATCGAGCGTCGTCTGGCCGTGGTTGCGTGGCTCCCCTCTCAGCTATCAAGTGCGACACGCTGCGGTTACCATGGTAACAGAGGCGGCGTCTGCCTCTGGCGCAGTACGCTGTGCCTGCTGTCGCTCGAGCCGGCACCGGCCGCTGTTTACTGCTGGCCTGATACGGTGTGTACGTTGACGTCAGCCTACCCGGCGCCGCCTCCTCTCGAGCCCCGCACAGCACGCCAGCACGGCCCTCCGTCAGAGCCGGTCCAGTTCAGGCCGGCGGCACCGCCAGTGCGTCAGATAAGGCGAGGGCATGACGAGGGCAAAAACTCTCATTAGCTGAACGGGGCAGTGATGGCGACGACACGATACCGGTGCGCTCCTGGCGCCATCTGAGGCGCCGGTTGACCGGCCAGCAGCCGGCGCCGTACGGCACGCCGCCGCTCACCGCAGCGCTCCGGCGGACAGGGCAAGCCAGTTCCCGCGCTAGAAAAAACGACCTGTTAAGGTCATGTAAAGAAGATCAGCTTGCAATGCGCTGAGCAGGACTGCCTGTCGTTGCGGATAGGACCTCGGACGACGCAAGCGGACCCTCTCATGGTGCGGACGACCCCGCGGTTCTCATGATGTCGACGGGATTTCCTAATGATGCAGACAGCAGCTCCTAATGGTGCAAACATGGCGTCTTCTGCTGGTACAGATAGGGCGTTCTGCTGTTGTCGGGCGGCCTGCGCGGGGGTCGACGGGCTGTTCCGTCCGCCTTTCAAGCCCGCCGAACCGACCTACAGTGCCCGGGCTCCGCTCCGCCTTCCTTCGTTCCGATTGTTTGCCGTGCCGGACGTGCGGAAGAGCGTGCGGGGAGGAGGGAGCGCACCGCCTCCATGTTCCGGCTCGGCCCCGGCCGCCCAGGTGGCCGATTGGCGGGCGGGCGGCTGGCGCGCTCACACGCCGTGACCGCACACGACGTGCCGCGTTGTGCCCGACGGCGCGGCGGCGCTCGGCGGCGCAGTATCAGCCGTCTCTCCGGGCGCGTCGGCCGCCAGCTGCCCACTATCGGGTAACTTTCTGCCTGCCGAAAAGGAATGTGATCACAGCGCTGAATAGAGCCGCACACAAAGCGGTGGGTTGTGTGGAATATGGAGATGGTGACAGGAAAGGATTAAGCCTTCTCAAAACGGCTCGTTTGAATGAATGGAAACCGCTGAGAGCGCGCGGCAGCTCTCACAGAAATGCGATTACAGGGATACGACTGCATTTGTCACTGCCATATGTAACGGACGCTATCAGCATGACTCCCCGATATGTGGAAAAGAGTACGGGGTGAGCGCTGAGTTCAAAACGTTATGAAAGTTATCATATCACAATGTAAGTGGGCACGTAGAACTGTTCACGCCCTCCTGCACATCTGGAAGCAAATCAGTGGACCTCGTGCTGTCGGCTGTTACCGCTGGCTCATGCGGTTCCGATGCGCCGCTGACAGCGGCCATGTTTGAGCGCGACTCCTGGTCAGCTGGTGAGCAGCTGGTGAACGGCTGGTGTCGCGCTCGTCAGCTGGTGACTCCTCCCTCAGATGCGCGCCGTTGGCCGATAGGGCACGGCCACGGGAAAGGGGTACATGTGGGGGTAGATGCTCTATCGCGCCTTTGTCTCGCACGATGAACATCGACAATATTTTGCTTCCCTTCGGACTGGGGCTGGGCGATAATGCTATGCATTCGATCAGTGGATTTCATATTCAGGCAATACCAACAGCGGCTCCCCGGAGCCCGTATTATGCCTGGCGCAGTGTGTCAACACGGCCTGATGGAGGGCCTCTGAGTGGGTCCGTGTAGCGGGCGCGGCCCCCGCCGCTGTCGGTGCCGGGCTGGGACGGCGGACGCCGCTGATCAATGCCACATTGTGTCGCGGCCGACGCAGCCGTCCCAGCTGGCCCCCGCTAAGGGGCCGATGGCGTGCCGCTAAACGCCCGCCGGTCAGTGGCAGGTAACTGAGCCGCTGCCGAGCGCACGCGCGGGCTCCTCCCACGGCACTGGCCGCTCACCCCAGTCTCACGGGCGCGTCGAACTGAGCAGAAGACCAGGCGTGTAATATGGATGCTCTGAATTCGCTAATAGATGGAGAGCCGTTCTCGCTTGACTCCGTGGTGCTGTTGGACCAACGCCTCCCCGGTACTGAGCAAACACAATCGAGGATCTTGGAAATGCACTCGGATCCGGATCTTGAGTAAGGGTCCAAGATCTTCTAGCATTCAAGTTTCATTGTAAAATTGTCTTAAGGGATTCTTGGAAGCTTTGGAATCCGGAACAATTTTTACCGGCATGTCCTCCAGGATCCACAACACTTGTCATAAGTTTGGCAATCTCTGTGATAATCTTTGCGATACCTCCCCCGACGTCGAGCTTTTAAAGCCCTGAACCTAGTGGTTAGGACTAGTGTCCATAAACTGACGTCAGAAGGCTGGACTTTTCCATGGCAGACAGTTGGGTCATATGGCCGTTTGATGTAGGACAGGTCTGAAGAGCATAAATGGGGTCATCTTTCCTCATCAACTAGATGGTCTTTTGGAATCCGCCAACATTCTTTTTTCAAGGATCCTGGTTTATTTGGAAGTGCTGTTACGCATGGCCTGAGGGAATCGACCTCACCTGTGCGCGGGTAGGCGGTGACCTTGTCAGGCTCTGGGGCTTGGGCGGCACTACCTATGAGGTAAAGGGAAACCTTCCGAGCATCTTGAAGGCTATGGTGTAAATTTTAAACCAATCTCTAGATCCACTTTTGATTTGTCTAAACTACCTGGGATGCCCAGCGATGTCCAGGTAGTGAAGGACGGCATATCGCAAAGGAACGATTTGAGATAGTTGTATTCAGTTTTATGATCAAGAACTGGGCTGATTTGTGTCATGGGTATTTGTATGTGTACCTCCACTTAATAGTGAAACACGTTCCAACGAAACTGCCGGTCGCGTATAATTTACCGAGGCCATAAGGTGAACACAGTCTCAAAAATATCACATCACCTGACGTTCAGCTTCAAAGAGTAAACGTTAAAATACAGCTTGGAGAAGTTACACACCAGTCTAAGGTAACCCTGTAATAATCTCTCACTCGAAACAGGTTGCGCCACCCTACTGAACCATGTTTTCACCAGCTGACCAGTCAGTAAGGTCACGTGCCCCTCCGAGGTACAGCGTAACGGTCCGCTGTTCGGCTCGGACATTCCCGGTAGCGGACGGGTCGAGCGCTACACCGCTGCTCGGCTCGGGCAGTCCCGACAGCGGACGGGTCGCGCGCTGTTCGGCTCGGACGCTCCCGGCAGCGGACGGGTCGAGCGCTACACCACACGATATGGCGATGGGCAAGTACAGGCTCGATACAGGTGTGTACAGGCTGGACACAGGTGTGCGCTGCAATCCTGCTGCAGCTGCACATCTGCCTTAAAGAACCTAGCGGATGTAGTGGTTTCCGGTACACCACATTCATAATCTAACCCGCTGGATGTATAGGTCGGCTGCTCGTCCTGGAGCTGCCCACGTAAGCCTGACACCGGGAGGACACTGACTCAGTCTTGCTCGCTCTGGAACTGCCCACGTAAGGCCGACACCGGGAGAACACTGTCTCAGTCATGCTCGCTCTGGAGCTGCCCGCGTAAGGCCGACACCGGGAGAGCACTGACTCAGTCAGATTGAGACGCGCTACCGTCAGGGACTTGTCATGGCTCTTTACAACGACGGTGACGACTATAAGTATCGATACGTATACTAGGATCTAGGATCGTGATCCCCTTTTGGAATTGACGCCAGGCTTGGTATTGCGGTGTGTCACCGCCGTACCATCGCGATGGTGTGAAAACAGTTGTGACCCAACCGATGGCTTGAGACCAGATGTGACCGAAGTAGTGGTGTTATGACAGCTCTGGGCCAAGTGATGGCCTGCTTATGGCTCTGATCCTGTAATCACACACTGACAGCTCTAAATCAGGCTCGTTCCTCTATGAGGCAGCATCGGCTGGCCGCCAAGAAAAATCAGGAAAGGGGGACGTTTGAATTGAGCGTCGATGTGGACGTCGTTGTTCATACCATTGATGAGCATTTTTTTATGCCTTGCTTTATATGACTGGACGCGGTGATGAACTATGTCCCATTTTGCCATTCGCTTTCAGATATCTGGTTCTGCGACATTTGCTTTTAGATTTAGATTTGCCAGCTTTCTGCGAAGCGGATTATCGATTGCTGGCTCCCTGGTTCAGCTGAGATGCTCCATGTGTGCCCCTCGCCATGGCTCTGACTATCGCCCGGATGGCTAGCACTTGCCGAGTCCTGCTGCTGTCGCATATCCAGGAGTGCGCCGCCAGCACAGCGCAGCTTGGAGCGATGCCCGTCGACGTCACGACACGACGAGAACTGGAGGCGAGTTCCGTTCATAAATGCCACAGCTATAGATGGCGAGTCAGTTTATTGGACCCGGCTGAAATCGGCAGGAAAGCTATTGGGCGGGCCGGTTTTCAAGGCTTCTCAGAGTGATGGCTGTCCACACCAGGTCTGAAGACTCTGGAACAGAGATATGCAGCCTTTTTCCAGATATCACCTGATGTACATGCGGATCAATTGTAGCATGGATTTGTAGATCTGTAGCATAAGTTTGGGGGTAGGATCCAGTCCGCGGCCCACCCGGCAATTTCGTCGCAGCCCGACCCGCTCTGGCCAGAGTAGCATCTATCCAGCAAAAGTCCAGCACGACCACCAGCACCACCACTATGACCTGGTATGATCTGGCGGAACTCGCATATGTTGATGGGTAGGCAAAGTATATTTTTTCAATTTTGACTGAAGTAAGATTGTGGGAGGGGATGGTGGATTTGAGGTGGACCCCCTTAGAAAGAAAAAAAAGCAAATTTTAATCGTGTTTCTCAACTAACAAGTAGCAGGTCCGGTTTTCTAAGATTTACTACGTCCACTGATGGCCTCGTATGAAGCAAGAGGAAAGCATTGTCAAAAAATATTTATAACACTTGGCCGGCCATAGCATTCTACATGCACACGATGCAAATAAAAGACAAACTTTCACGTTTGCACAGATTTGTTCACACCACGTATTCGGGGCCATGGAGGCTGAGGCCTTTTCTAGTTGTTATTCTCGTTAAAATTGCCTATACTCAAAATGAACATAAGCCAGAACATCAAAAAGCGAATGTTGCGGAACGGCTCACGGCCACAAACCAAATATACTAGATAAATTGAGCCTGTTCACTAAATGTATCAGGTGTTGCTTTTCATTGCTGGATATCTCCCTTCTAGCATTTTGATGTTAAGCACCAGTTCTACCACTATACCGCACCTTTTGTGATGCAAACAGCGCATGGATGCAACTAGCAGGGGTCTTTGAGAACGTTTCCTGTCACACTCATATAATTTCATTCGTCTTAGGCGTATGATTATCAAGGTTCAAAAGTTCGTAATTGGCGCATCAGTCAGTAGGAGTTTGTATAGGTGCTATCATGATATTGACGAGAAACTAAATTTCATGGTTCGAATACACGTCCAAAAATGTTCGTGACTGTGGTTTGTTAGACCTTCATCCCATCGATCTAGTAGGGTTACATGTCTGAGTCTGGCTTTGCGTTGTCGACAAGCTCCGCAGCGTACTGCTGTGCTTATATTAATTACGCACCCAATTATTGCGCAACCAATTCAGGCTAGGATTTCATAACTTTAACGTCTATGCGTTGCGTGTTATCGTTTGTAGCGCATGTTTAAACACGGTCGTTACATTTTATCGTTTGAAACGCGTTTTTGAACGCGCTTTTTGTTCATGTTTTTTTTTTACCTTTTTAAGCTTGAAAGGAAAGCATGGGCAACAAATCCAGCTATCTGCTTATTGCCATAAATGTTTGACGCGCAACAGCCTGCCGCGCCTTACCCAGACCCGGCAGAAACAGTGGATTGCTGCTGGGTCAGATGTTGCCGGCTGACAGGACAAAAGGCCGCGTTTCGGTTCTTGAGCCGGCGTGAGTATTTCTAGAAAGAGGGGAGCGTGCATTTCGCTGGGCTGCACGCACTGTCTTATCTGGAGAGCGTGGCTGCTGAAGCAGCGTGGCTGGCAACTATGGGCTCGGGCGAGCTCCGTCAGCAGTTTCTGATCGATCTCCCTAGGTTTACTGCGGCGTCCGCCAAGGAAGCAGGGTTAGTGTGACACGTTATCGGAGAAGGCGTCAGCGGTACTCGGCGCGCGCTTGTGGTGCGCGCGGCTGCAGCTGGACAGCAGCACCAGCTCCAAAGGTAGCACCATCCGATACACCGAATTTTCCTGTAGCAACCTCTCCTGTAGCAGCCTATCCTGAAATGGCCTTCCCTGAACCCCCACCCCCTGAAGTCCCTTCCCCTGTACTAGCCTCCTTTGTACCAGTCTTCTCGGCACCGGCAGTCCCGACACTCACCCCCCCCCCTCCCCGCTGCGGCTGTATTCCACCGTATCGGCCTTCCTCACAGCCCCCCCCCCCTCCCCCCCCCCGTTCCCTGTGTGCAGATGCCATCCTTGCACCAGTCTTTCCTGCAGCGGCCCCCGCTGCGGTAACCCACCCCGCAGTAGCCTTCCCTGCACGTTCGACGTGTAGTGGTTGCCCCGCAGCAGGAACTCTTCCCACGTATCAGCGACTCGTGTGCCTTCCCCCGCGCGTCAGCTTATTCCCAGCCGCCGACGAAAGGCTTCCCAATGTCCAGCTCACGATCCCCTCCTGTACTCGCATTCGTATGTCTGACATGAGGGCGAAGGCCTGTCCGGCCCGTTTGCAGTGCATTGCTGGCTATGCAAATGTGGCGGCGTGCTAAGTTAGTTTATTGCTGGCGGGTTCCACGACCATTTGCACCGAAAAAAGTAACGACGCAAATGATAGCTACGTGAAATTGATATGGATATGAAGTTGAGGGTCAAATTTATTAACATGCATAAACTTGAAAACTCCTCGTGCAATGCGGACGCCTCTACCCACCGCGTAGAGTCATCAGTAATTAACTTTGGCATGGTAACCGGTACCACACCTGAGACGAACACATGGTATTCATGATGGCGACGTGGTGACATGGAGCTGCGGCAGGCTGCTACAGATCCGGCGTGTCTGCGGCGCTCGCATTGCGTCACAGCAGACGTGCAGTGGTGTGGCCAGCATTCCGTTCAGGAGACGGCCAAACCGGGCCCCGGTAACCAGTTCAACCAAGAGTGCTTTTCGACGCTATACGACGCTGTTTATTGTTTTGAGGAACTTTTAAAGTTCGGGACTTTATTGTGTTGCCTCGGGGCTCGTTTTGGGATGTTTAGTGAAGCCTTGCATTGTTTTAACGCCCAAGCAAGGACGGACTGTCGACTTCAGGGTCTTCAACATCTCCAGAGTTCGCCATGGCCCCAAAAGCTCCCCCCCCCCCCTATCTACGCCACTGAAGAAGTGTGAGAGGTTCGCAAGGCACCTAGGACCTCCGGGCAGGCAAACCCTTAAAGAAGAGGTATTAGACCAGACAATCACAGACTTGGCACGGCTACAAACTAGACGATACACGCGTCAATGGTCCTGCAAAGCGGCCACTTGCTGTCAGCATGTTGTCCCCCCGCTTTGGTTTTTTCTAAAGATTTCCAAGCAGATTTTACCTACAACTTAGAAATTGCAATTTCGGTAGGAGAATGCTATCGGTCTTCACCAGGTCCTGCTAGGCCATGACATAATGATGTAATTGGTGCGATCTTAGGTACCTAATTTGGAGGCTTTATTAGTCTGCTTGATAGGCATTACTCGATATGCATGATGGTTACGGTGTTTAGCTCCATCAGCCGGGCAGCGGCCTGTCGCCGATGTTCGGCTCCTGCTGTCTGTCGCCGGTGTTGGGCTCCTGCAGTTTATCGGCGGTGCTCCGCTCCTGCAACCTGTCGCCAGTAT